>NC_141150.1:85641802-85957114 GCF_053477565.2 Lygodium microphyllum | reverse complement strand
GCCTTGTCGAGCACAGAGGCTGAGTACAGGGGTGCAGCAATGGTTGCATGTGAGGTAGCTTGGTTGCATAAGCTACTTTATGATATGCATCAGCCTACAGATGGGCCAGTTGTCATTTATTGTGACAACATGAGTAGTATACACTTGGCAAATAACCCAGTCTATCATGCTAGAACAAAGCACATTGAGGTGCATTATCACTATGTGTGAGAGAGGGTTTTACTAGGTCTTATTGATCTAGTTTATGTCAGCACAGAGGATCAGGTAGCTGACATATTCACGAAGGCATTGGGCGCAGAGAAGCTGCGCAAGTTCAGAGACCTGCTTGGTGTGCAGGAATTGGGATTGAGCTCGAGGGGGAGTGTTGAGATATCGAGCTCCACTCGTGATACGCCAGGGTGACCGTCGTGTATTTATGTCACCGACTTGTCAGTTGCAGATGCAGTTGGTACACCGCCCCTGAATAATAGCTACATGATAGCTATCCTTATCTACTCTAATTCGTGGCTCAGTTAGTATGCCACCTTAGTTAGTTGAGTTTGGTTTTGAGACCCATATCTAGGGTTCTTCTATTTCTTTGTACTTGAGTTCTTTTGGCTTACACAACTAAGAAGAGGAAAACTGTTTTCAGCCTCCACCCTTGTGTGTATTCCCCCATTGTGCAAGCAAGAAAGCTACAAGTGAGACTCCTTCCTTCTCTCCCACAATCTTGACAGAGTATGCGCAGTCATTGGAGTTATTTCCATGGTTAACCACTGGTTTATCAACGATGTAGTCTTGATATGTGTCGGATGTGGTATTGTTTTGGTTTCCTGTCTTTGATACGGTTACGGGTACGGTATGCAGTTTTTTCTTTCATTGCCTGATACGGGGTTCTGGGTGTTTGTCTGATGCATAGCATGAAGCTTTCGGTCGCATTTGTCTCAAGGTCATGTCGAATTTTTTCTAGGCTGTGGTTTGCTTGAGGTTAGTTGGTTGAGTCATGTTTTATTGTTTTGGTTATTCTCTTATCCTTGGATTTTTGTCTGTTGCTTTGCAGGCATTCTCCTTGATTGTCTGTGTTTGTGGTGTGTGTGTAACCATCTGAATGGTGTCTTCTCATGCTCCTCCGCCTATCCAGTACGTCCCATTAGTTAGTAGGGATTACTCTTCCCTACTTACTTTTGAGCCTCTCACGAAGGCAGGACTCGCTGCTTTTGTGGCTACCTCCTTTCCATTGCTTCCAGAGGATCCGTCGTTATGTGATGAGTTTCTGGCCTCCTACAGCAAGAAGACAGGACTAGTCCAGGGAATTTCTATGACTTTGACACCTCAAGGCTTAGGGAAGGCTCTGTCTCTTCCCTCCAAAGGTGAACCTTTTGTTACCACTCGTCAGCTTTTCTCTAATGAAGAGATTCTGAAGCTGTTGCAAAAGCAGACAAGGGAAATGCTGGATGTTAAGAAGGTGATCAACTCTTCAGGAGTTTCCTTTTCCATGATCACTCATTCCATATGGAAGACGATCTGTCAGTTTCTCCAGGACAGGTTTATGCCTGCCAAAACGCCATCCCAGTACTTGTCCAAAGAGCTTTTTACAGCTTCCAAGATGGTGTTGAAAGGAGTTGCTATTGATTGGAGCACTTACCTCCTCACTAAAATGGATCAACATTTCGTCAAAGTCACCAGGGGTAATGTTACCAATGTCACATATGGATCATATTTGTCTGCCTTCTTGACCTATTCAGGTTTACCGAAGACTCTGCCTCCACCTCCTCCATCAGATCCCGTACCTCCTCCTCCACCTTCAGATGAGTCCGAACCCATTGACATAGAGGATGATGATTCTCCGCCTCCCCTGGTCATCCAGCGCAAATGCTTGAAGAGGGTAGCGGATAAAGCTCCTTCTATACTTCCTTCAGTGCCCATTCCTGCTACCTCTGGCAGTGATCTTCCTGGGTATCTCACTTGTAATAACCTGTTCAGAGCACATCGAGAAGGATCATTGGACATATCAGTTCCCTCACTGAACAGTCTAGTCTCAGGAGATGCAATTCCTTTCCTCTGTAAAGATATTCAGAGTTCCATTGAGTTGTCAGTGACAGCCTGTGTTCAACAGCTGTACGCGTCTTTTTATGAAGAACTCATGCAGTCTAAGGACCAGTTGCATAAGGCAACATCCGAGTTAGCTTCTGCTAAGGATACCCTAGCAGATTTGTTTAAGCAAATGGAACAACAAACCCAACTGGTTGCCACCCAAAGCGATGAGATCTCTTCTTTGAAGATCCAGTTACTAGAGGCTCAATCCCAGGTTACTAGCCTTTCAGAGGAGAAGGAGAGGATGTCCAGAGAAGCAAAGGAGTTTCAAGCTATCTTAGATGACAAACTTTCAGCTTTACAGATTGCTAATGACACAGTGGTCTCCCAAGCCTCTCAAATCCAGCAGTTGCAAGATCAAGTGGCAAAATCCCACTCTGTTCCTCCAAGCCCTAATGTTCCATTGATTCCTTCTCTTTCACAGCAGGACTTGGCTGCTCTTCAGAGACAGGCTACTTTGTGTCCTCTATTCCAAGATAAAGTGGAAAGATTGCAGTCCAGAATGGACTTGTTATGGTCTACATTTGAGCAGTTTCAGGAATATGTTCCACCAGACCATTCTTTCTTTGTCCACTACCACTTACAAAAGTTGGTCTTCTACATGAAGCTTTCCACGATGGATTTACCTCTTCCAGAGGATGGATGGAGTGGGGCTTGGTCTGTTGAGTTGCTGACAGAGGTAGTAAGGATGGTGTTTGAAGATTCTGTCATGCCAGATACCATGTTGATGTCCTACATGTATCTACGAGGAGACTTGTTAATTCCAGATGAGGTGGATATGGCATGGTATGTGGGGGATGTGGTCTTACAGGCTGTTTTGTATGTCAACCATTTGGAATTGCGCATAGCTGACATGTTCCAGAGTTACTCCTCCAAAGTGGCTGATTGTCATGATAATTCGTGGCATCCCATGATTGATTCTGTGGTCCTGAATCAAAGACAAAACACAGCTCCTATCTCTGCCCAGAGTACTAATCAACTGAGGATGGATCTCTTAGCCTATCTTTCAAAACATAATCCGTTTGATGCTTCCTTCTTTGATGCCTATCATCGACGATCTCTCTTAGGACCTTCTGTTCCTACCCTCCTCTATTACCAACAAATGGCTCACCGCTATGCTATATATCTTTCCCTTTGTCAATCTAATTCCACAATTATTTTACCCCTTCTTTTCCAACCTTCATCTTTCCCTCAAATTCCCATTTTTACATACTGTTCCTTTATTGAGGATAGGGTATTTTGCCCTTCTCCACCCTGTCCTTCTCCATCCATTCATGTACCCTCCACATTTCCTATGTATCAGTTAACACCCTTCCTTAGTGATTCCCTCCAAATTTCTGCCACTCCTTCTTTAACCTTTTCTTCCTTTTATGATTTTTCCTATCCCTCCCTTCATCCACTTTTTCTTATTCCACTACCCTCTCCTAACACTTCTATATCTCAACCACCTCAGTTGGTTAGTGACTATGACGGGTTTGATAATTAGATTTCCAGAAGAAGGGGATGGAGTTCGGATGATTCCCTTACAGGACCTCAGATCAATTGGCCAGTAATTCCAAGAGAATGGACAGCTTCCAGTCAAGCTTATCAGAACTATGTTCATTTTGCTCAGCAATATTCCCAGTCTGCGGATCCCTCAGTGAGATTAACTGCTCACTTTGCTTGGTACCTGGCGTATATGCATAGGCACTCTCATAATGATTCCAAGCCTATTCCAAAGTTGTGCATGAATGTCAATGTGAGCATTGATTCCCAACAGCTGGATATTTTGTATTTTCATGCCCTTTGTTTGCCTAGCAAATACCTGGTCCTGTTGGAAAGGATGTGCTGTCTTCAGTTTTTTCAAAATCCTCCCAAAAACTTTGTAGATGAATCCTTGTCTATGGATCGTTTCCGACAACATCAATCTTTCAAGAGGGATCATCTTCATTGATACCTTTCCAATGTATGGTGGATGCTTTTTAATGAAAATCTCTCTTTTTGGAGGAGTCATTCAGATGGTTGTGTTGTGTGTAGTGTTTGTGTTGTGAGTTCATTTATGTCAAACGAACGTGGTGGTTTCCTATTGGATTGGATTTCGTGTGCGAGTTACATTTTGGAGAATTGTTGTGCTGGGTCGTGGTTGCAGAGTTGAAGCTGATGCTGATGAAGAAGAAGAATCCTCTTATATCCTTTACAAATTTGTTGTGATTTTTTAGTTTGATGAGAAGTGTTACTGTAAAAAGGGTTTTCCTTTCTTTGTATTTTTATATCAGAAACAGGTTAAAAGTTGGGGTCATGGTGGATGGATTCTTTTTAAAGAGATATTGACGATCAAAGTTGAGCTTTTCCCTGAACTTGTATTCCCTTTTTCCTGGGTCGCGAGGACGCTTCCTTATTAAGTGTGGGGATATGTTGAGTGTTGAAATGACTTGTTTTTTGGCTGATTTTTGTTGTTTTTGAGAGCTGAATGGTTGATTTTATGAGATGCTTGATTGGTTTGGAAGTGGTTTGAGAGTGTTTTGGATGATATTGATTGTGTTTTGGAAGTTCGTGATGTTTATTGGTGGTTCTATGATGTTCTGATAGGTTCTGTATACCTTCTGTTTTGCTCTGTTTTGGTCTGTTTTGTTCTGATTGTCTTCTGTAAGGAGGGATGGAGTGTTGATTGATGAAGATTGAGATCTTGTGAAAGCTTATTGAATGGTTTGTGAAAGTTTTGAATGGTTTGAGTACGAGTTATGTGGTTTTGATGACCTTTTGTAACCTTCTGTAGGTCTTCTGAGCTTCTGTCTCTGTTCTGTTTCTGTTCTGTACTGTAGCTGTTCTGGTACTGTTCTGTGACTGTTCTGTATGCTTCTGTATGTGTTCTGTAGAATGTATGTGTAGCTTGGGAAAGTTTTCTAGCCTTGGAAAGAGGTGAATACAAGTGCAAAAAGAGCTGGAAGAAGTGGAAGAAGTAGCTGGTGAAGACTCAAGTGAAGACTAGACTGAAGTGACAGTAGTGAGCTATGAAAAGACACTGTAGTGGCTCTGGTGACTCTTCATATCACACATACCTCTTGGGAGGGGTATCCACGACCTAAGAAGGATTTTTGAGAGTGATTTTGAGAGATTGTAGTGAGGATATGATGTATTATTGATGGAGAGAGAGAGAGAGAGAGAGAGAGTCAGAGATAGCCAAATCTACTGAAACAGAGTGATTGTATATGAGAGATTGAGAGAGAAGACTATGAAGATATTGAAGATGAATACTATGTGATGTATTTCCATTCCAAGATGGTGTATTCCTTTGCTTTCTTTGTTCTATTCATGGATTTTATGAAGATATTGAAGAATATGGTTGATTCTATCAAATCCGTGGGAGATCTACATGATGCTGCATGAAGATTTGTTGTGCCTGGTGTTCTTTTCTTCATTGTGATCATATGAAACATAATAAACAAGCTTGTTGGTGTTACAAGATAGACTTTCTTGCAAGAGAATTCCCTTTTCCTTGGTGTTCCTCTCGGGGCTCCACATCGGTGTTTTAGTTCCTGGTATGGGGGTATCTTCCCCCATTCCTTGGGCCATTTCTTTATTAACAAACTACTGTACCTGAGCCATGAGGTTGCTAGCATGCACTTTGGCTGTGGAGCTTAGAGTGGATATAGTTGTGGGGGTCGTGGGCACTAGGAGAGTAGGGATGGGATCGATTGGGGCCTTGCCCTTACCTTTTTTCACTACGGGTGGCGTGATCTCTAGTGCTTGTGTGCTTGAGCTAGGGTCTTCATCTCTAGTTGGCTCTCATGGCACACAACTCATCCTGTCTACACTGCTCCTCTATAGATATACGTGTTTCTAGAACCATGTCTTCATCTTCCTTCCTTTTCAACTCTTCCTCTTATTCAGTTGCCTTCCCTTTTCTCTCCTCCTCAGATTTTCTTGATTCTTCTTTCAGCCTCTCTGACTCCTCGTTTTATTTCTTCTTCCTCTCTTCCTCTTTCTTCTTAGACTCTTTTTTAGCTTTTTGTAAGTCTAATTTTTCTTTCTTCCTGCTTTCCTCCTCATCCTTCTCTTGCAAATCCTTCTTCTTTGGCTTTCGTTGGGCTTCTTGGCATTTATTTTTCTCCTTCCTCATCATCACTCACTGTCCTTTCACTAGAGTGTGGCTACTATTCATTGTGAGGAGGTGACCTCTCTAGTGTTTCTCCAATTCCTTCTCCTTCACCCTGTCCTTCCCCCAATGCTTCACTTATTACAGTTGTCAAAACCCCACCGAATCCGATGGTAGAGGCCTTTGAGGATGACACTTTTCTTTTTGCACTAGTAGTAGGGGACTCTCCTCCTAGCGGTCTTCCTCCCTCCTGTAGCTAGTTCTTTTGCTGAAGATTCAATGGTCTTCCACACAAAGCCATTTACATTTACTTCATCAAGGGATCTTGCTGCAATGCTCTCCAGCATAGGCACATTGATTCGGCTCATTATTGAGTTGTACCTTTGGCTAGAGAATAGTGTGTGCATCATTTTGGCTTGGAGTTGGATTTCGGGGTTGGGGATGTTTGCCAAGTTGATGCCATCATTTATGTGGACCATCAGCTTGTCCATTCCTAACATGGCATACACATCTCTCTTCAGCTGCCTTTCCACCTTATCATTGGCTAGACCCAATGCTTTCTCCACCAACTCTGGAGTCAATTCGATCTGGACTTGGCGGGTTTCTTCTATTTTCTGCACTGTCATGGTGCCGTGGCTCCTACCAAAGGTCCGAAGGAACTCCACACACTAGCTGTAGTCCACTCCTTGACCAAATACCTCCATGTACTTTTGCAGATGGCATTGTTCGACAATCTGCTTCACTACTTTTGCAAATAAGGGCTGGACTTGAACTGGTTAAAGGCCCTTATTTTCATGGAAAGGCCATATTTTGCTTGCTCTTCTTGTGAAAATGGCAACTTGCTGGCTTTCTCTTGGCCTGTCATCATGCTGGGTGCCTGTCATGAATCCGTGTTCACCATTAGTTCTTTTCAAAACAATTATATGCAGAGGAAAAAGATCAAATGCTAATGAAATTGAAATGCTTAATTATAGAATTAAATGTCTCCCTCAAGTAGTCCATACATTCCAAATTTTATGACCCTTTTTCTTAGCCATGAATTGGTTTTGATTTGTTTTCATTTTCTTTTGCGTTTTATTCTTATTTCCACCTTACCCCCTTCCCCTGCAGAAATAAGAAGAATCCTTCCTAGGATTATAGATTAAGGGGGTTCCACGCATGGTTACTGTGCTTACTTTTGCATAAGCCAAGGATAAAAATTGGGATTTTATTGCATTTGGGCATATTGGTCCATGTTGTAGGGTGGTCGAATGCTTTGAAAAATACGAATTCAGATTCCTCCCATGAGCAAGGTAGCATTCACACTTCCATTGCTAAAGGCTCATCCAAAAGATCTAAGTCTAGTCGATCGTAGCTTTCAACAAGCATGGTCAACGTGTCATCCAAGCATCTGCGGAAAGCAACCAAGACATCGCATGTATTCTCACCTAATTCTACGGCCAAGGTTAGAATGGATCCCCTAAGGCTGACAAGTGATTGAGGTTTGGTTTGGCTTGACAGTTCAGTAGCTGACAGGTGCAACTCTGGTTGTGGTTCTGGTTGGGGTTGTGGCCTTCGTACACTTGGCATGGCCAGTGAGGTTGGTGGTGCACTACTAGATGCTTGGGCGGTGGTTGGGGTACTACCAGGGCAAGGTTGAGGTAGTTTAGGAGTAGCAGGCTACGATTTGGGTCTATAGACTTATTGAGTCTTGATGGATTTAGGTTTTCAAATGGCAATGGGCCTTGCAGCACAGCCAGAGGCTTTTGTGGCATTGATGCTTGATTCATCTTGATGTTTGGTGTGCTCATGCTTGAGGGTAGCGTTTCAATAGTGTCCTTAGCCATATTCATTGTAGGTATCCAAATCCAAGTATTACCTTCATAATATCCTTACGCTCGCAATATGGTTTCTTCTAGGCGTCCTAGGTTTTGAGGGGAGGTTTCTAGCCTTGCAAGCTCATGGTTGGGTGCTCCTAGGCGGCAGTCTTGGATGTTTTTGTACCCATTTGAACTAGTATTCAAGGGTTTTAGATTTTTGGTTGGCTTTTTTTTGGTGCTGAGGTTTGGTGGGTGGTGGCGACAAATCACGATCCCCCTCCTTAGGCTTGATGGTGGATTTCTCTACCGATGGTGATGGAGTCGCATAGCCCTTGCTGAAAGCTACGACGATTCGTACGTTGCCGATGGCTAGGTGAATACACTATGACTAGTAGTCAACATCACAGTGGGCCTACTTCTTAAAGGTTTGTCCTAACAACGATTTTGCACCTACATCTTTCGTGTTTGGAAACACATAAAAGATCATGGGCAAGATTTTTGACTTGATAGAGACTGCAACTTTGCACTTTCCCAGAAGTTCATATGATCGGCCCCCAAATGGGCTAAGTTTGGCATTAGTGGGCTGTAGCTATGGTTTGCCAATTTGAGTCCAATGATCGTGAGTCGTGATATTAAAGTTAACGCCCTCATCGATCAATGCATCAATGGTGTGTGTCTCCTGGGTTGTAATGGTCATGTGTAGGTAAGCCGACGGAGCTACAGCTTCCTCATCCTCATCTTTAATCTCCGTAATGGTGGCTACTCCTACATTGACAGGGGCTTCTAGCATAGGGGGTTCATGTAGTAGATGTGTGGGAGGGTAGTACTTTTTTATGTGGCTATCATTAAAGAAGCCTATGCCCTGACCCTTTAGGGTTTCAAGTTCTACATTACCAGTTTGGCGTATGGTGTGAACTCTAAAAGGTCTTAACCCCCTAAAATTCATTTTCTGCTTATGTCCCTTGATCGAGTAGAACAATACGAAGTCACCTTGTTTGAAATTTTACTGCTTGACATGCTTGTCAAACTAGCTCTTGCATCGTGCCTTTTTGCAGATCAGCGCATGGGTGGCTAGAAGTCAAGTGTTTTATAAGAGTTTTAGCTCAACTAGACATTCTGTCCATGCTTTCTTTCCCTCCCATATCTCTTGAATAGCAATTCTCAAGCTAGGAATGGAGAATTCCACAGGTAGAATTTCCTTAGTTTCATAGGTCAACCTAAAGGGAGTCTATCCCACAGCTACTTTATAAGCTATTCGATAGGCCCACAAGCCTGCCATTAGCTTGTTATCCTAGTTTCTACAAGAATAAGAGAATACCTTGGTCAGGACATTTACTAGAGTCTTATTTTTCGATTCCGCATCACCATTCTCTTGAGGGTAGTAGGGTGGGGATTTTCAATGGATGATCAAGAAGGTGGACAGGAGATGAGCAATCACCTCATTGATGAAGTGCATGCCTTGATCACTGACAAGTTCGATGGGGCAACCAAATCGAGAGATTACCTACTCACATAAGAACTTAGCAGTGGCTTGTGCGTCATTCTTCCTGGTGGCTCGAGCTTTCGCCCACTTTGTGAAATAATTGGGGCAATGATGATGTATTTGGCTTGCAAATATTGAGCTGTGGGATTGATAGGCCCAATGAAGTCAATCCTCCATTTCTCGAATGATTGTCTTGCAATGATGGGACTTAGCTCCATTGTGTCCTTGAAAACTGGCACCTTGGTCCATTGGAACTCATCACATTGTTTCACAAATCATGTTGTATCTTGGAAAAGCGTGGGCTACCAGAGTTGAGACTATAGCACCTTGCGGGGTGTCGTATCTCCCCCCTAAAGTGTCCTCTGCAGCAATTCCACCGTGCACTGTCGTACTACTACGCATCCGAGGTGTGGAATCCACCAAAAAGTTGTGTGTGTGACATTTGTTACTTTGTACATACTTAGTTGTTGTGTTTACATTTTTGTTCTGCGTGCTAGTATAGTGGAGAGGGGTTTGGAAGTGAATATATTTGTGGGAAGCATAGTGGTGGAGATTTTTGGGAAGTTTGGCTCAGTTTCAGAAGCACTAGAAGATCGATTACCATCTACCTTGGATCTTGCAATGGAGGTGAAGAGGAAGAAGAAAGACTGAGCTTGTACATTCAAAATTTGCAAGGGATTGTTGTTCATAGTCTTAAGGGGCACAAAGATATCGTGTATTGTGTGGCCTATTCAAGGGATGGTAAAAGATTTGCATCAGGAGGAGCGGACAAGACAGTGATTACCTGGATTTATAAAGCCTCGGGCATAGATCTGGTCAGATTTGCTAGTAGATCAGTGAATTGCATTTGCAATCAATTTGTTAATAATGCAAATATATGCTGAAAGTATAAATCAAGTGAAGGCCATTTTGCAGCATATGTGGAACATGGCCTTGGTGATGAGGCACTGAAATGTTCTCAACAAATGCAACTTGAAGGTTGCAACCCGGATCCCATCACATTCGTTTCCATCTTGAAGGCATCTAGTATCACAGGAGCTCCAGAAACAGGTTATCAAATACATAGAGAAGTAATTACTAGGGGATTTGGAACATATGTGTACATGGGCAGCACACTGGTAGACATGTACATCAATTGTGGATCATTGGCAGAGGCATGCCAAATTTTTTATGCACTACTTGTTCGAGATGCAGTTGTGTGGTCTGCATTGATTGCAGGATACGCTGAACATGGTCTCAATGAGGAAGTACTGGAATGTTTCCAACGTCTACAATTGGATGGTATTTCTGCAGATGCTGTCACATTTATTATTTGCTTGAAAGCATGCGGCAGTAGAGGAGCCATAAACGCAGGTCGAGAGATCCATGCTGAGATCAGGAAATCAGGATTAGAAACAGATTTTTTAATAGGAAACACGCTGATAGACATGTATGGCAGATGTGGGTTGTATGCAGAAGGGCAGAAAGTGTTTGACAAACTGCTTGTTAAAGACATTGTCTCATGGACTGTAATGATAAAGGCATACGTTGATAACCATGAGGGCAATTTGGCTTTACAATGTTTTGAGGAAATGAAAGAGCAGGGTATATCTGTGGATACTGTCCTAGTTGTTCTCTGGTTAAAAGCTTGTGATACTACTCAAGCCTTGGAGACAGGTCGAGAAATACATGCAGAGTTGAGGAAATCAGGGTTGGAAAAAAACATTTTTGTTGGTAACACATTGATTGGCATGTATGGGAAGTGTGGATCAGTTTGCAGAAGGACGAGAGGTGTTTGATCAGTTGCTTGTTTGAGATGCAGTGTCATGGGCTGCATTGGTTGCATCTTATGCTCAGCATGGGCTCGGTGAATAAATTTTAGATTGTTTTAAACAAATGGTAGTGGAAGGTGTGTCTGTGGGTGCCATTACTTTGCTCTTTGTTTGAGAGCTTGTGCCACCTTAGGAGCTTTAGATACAGGCCGAGAACTCCATGTAGAGATATACAAAAGGGGACTGGATCAAGAGCTTCATGTTGGCAACACACTTGTGACTATGTACAACACAGCTGTGGCTTGTTTACAAAATCACGGCAGGTGTTCAGTTCAAGACATAGTTTCATGGAATGCACTTATCATAGGAATTACTGGAGGTGGGCGGCAAATTGTTGAAAACGGTGAAAGAGGGGAGGGGGCTATTGTGGGAGGAGGCCGCTTTTCTGGGAAAAAAGGAGGAGAGTGATCAGGAAGGGAAAAAACAAATGATTGCTAAGAAGGAGAGGACGCCAAGTTTGTGCGTTAAAAAAAAAATACCCGTTTAATCTCGCAGAACAGCAAGGGGATTATCAATTGCGATCCCAGCAGAATTCCTGAACGTATTGTCCATGCCAGAGGTACCAGCGCAAAGGGCTTCTTTGAAGTGACTCATGATATTTCACACCTCATATGTGCAGATTTTCTACGTGCTCCTGGTGTGCAGAGACCATTACTTGTCAGGTTTTCAACTGTGATTCATGAGCGGGGCAGTCCTGAGACACGGTTTTGCTGTGAAATTCTACACTGAGAAGGAAACTTTGACATGGTGTGGCAAATGGTCCAAAATTGTTCGAAAGCTTCCAGATCCTAAAATTCAATGCTACTCCTGTTGAGAAAGAAGTCCTCTTTATGCTGACTGTTCTTTCTTTCAGCAAATCAAAGAGCTATCTGCACTTCTAAGTGGCAGAATTCCAGCAAAGTGCCAGGGGGAGTAAAAATCAAGGACAGATTATGATGTGGAAATTACTAAACAGCCATAAAAGATTCTGCTTTCAGATGATAACTGCCAATGATTGATACAATGATGTTGATTGATGCATTACTTATGGTTTTGATTAAACACTCTTTCTACAGTAATCTTCCACTGCTTGCAACCAAGTTCTGCTTCACCAAGGCTTAAACAATTGGGTCAAACCTTTGGAATTGTGCGAAATTGACAATTACCTGCATGTTTACCACTCATTACTTCCAAAACCCCTGAGAAACCATTGATGGATCTGGTCTGATTTGCCATTAAATCACTCTTCTGTACCTGAATACAAAGATGTCTTCTTGATCCTATTCCAACCTCTTAGATCTTAGTTCAGATTACTTTGTTCCTTTTGGGAGAGACAGGCTATTTATATGACATGAGTTTTTGTCAAGACATTTATTGGAGATGCTCCCAATCACATGTAGCTGATTGTAAGTCTCATATTATCTGAAATTGAGCTTTCAAATTGAATCTGATCTTACTAGATTGATCTTCTATCCTGAAATTAGACAAGGTCCTCCGTGGTTGCGACTTTGCTTTCGAAAACCCTTCGACAGCACCTCGACTAGTATGTGGTGCATTTCGTGCTCACACATGCATCTCTGCAACAATCTGTCTTGCCCTAGTTGATAGAGTTGGCCTATTATTAACTAATAGGGTTGGATTTTGAGAATGAGTCACCTTAGTCAGGCCTTTTCTATGGGTTGGTCAAGTAGTCTATACTCAAGCACTTGAACCATGTTGTATGCCTAGTATGGCATCAAGTTGGTTCTAAACACGTCTCTTTCGCTAGTAGATAGGGTGTATAGATGTGCATCTAGCAATTTGTCTCCAATGCCCTATCATCTAACGACTTCTCACCTGGGTATGTAAGACATATGATTAGCCATATAGTGTTTCTTTCCCTTGCATACGATGAAAAAGAAGTCAAATTCAAGAAGCAAAAGTAATCGTCGAGCTATATGCATCCTATAGCGCAAGGTTTGTTTACTAGATACAGCAAGGCTTGATGGTCAACAAAGAAAATAAAGGGCATATCCAGAAGATAATGCTGAATTTTCTTTATGAAAAACACCATCACTAGCCCCTCTCCTTTTTTTGTGTGAGTAATTCATTTCTGTATAACTATGAGTTATTTGCTAGCAAATTTTAGTAGATAGTCGAGATTGTGGTCACCAAGCTGGCACAACATAGCTCCTAGTATGGATTTCGATCACCAGGATGATTGTCCCTCTTGGTAGCAGCGTTTAACTTCTTGTAGTTGTTGCACACTCTAATCTTTCCATTCTTCTTCAGTATGATCACTATAGCCGAGACCCAATCTGTGTGCTCAATCTCATAAATGAAACGTGCCCTTAGCAGCTTGTCAATTTCTTTCTTGATAGCGTGAGCATGCTTGGGATTCATAGGGTATGATTGCTACTTTTGATCAGCATTGCATCGGGGGTCATGGGGATATTATGAGGTACGACACTTGGATCTACCCCTTTCAGCTCATCGAGGGACCAAGCAAAGACATCCATGTACTCTCACACAAGAGGGCAATGAGACTTTCTTCCTCTTCCTTGGTCAAGGAATCCGCAATAAAGACAAGTGAGGGTATCTCCCCTTCCTTAGGTAGATTAACCTCATTGACTTTGGTTAGCACCTCTATTAGTTCGCTTGCTTGCCCTTGTCATTAGGCTCCTAGCAAGATCACTACCCTCTTGCCTTTCTTAAACTTAGTAAATTGCTTTGGCAAGTCTTGCGGTTTCCTTTGATCTTCAGCCTATATATCCCTAGACTACTTGTGTTATTCTTCCTTCAACCTTCGATGCCTTAGGTGGAGTGGCAGGTCCCCTTTGGCGCGTCTGGTCTTAGGTGGTTGTGGCACCTCAAGATCACTGTGTGAACTTACCTCCGACTCATCACCGGTCAACTTGTACAACAACTCAAATTTGACAAGAGAAATTTCCTATGATTTATAGAAATTCAAAGAATAAAGAGAATTTGAACTCCTCAGGTGTTAGAAGGTTGAGTTTTATTGGGTATCCAAACCAACAAGCATTAACCAAATCTTTCTACAAGGTCTTCAAAAACCCAAAGTTAGGGGTTTTTAGGATTTTCACAAAAAGCATCACACCATAAAGGTGAAGGGAGTGAGCCCTAAAGTGAAAGCATGGAGCAGAAGCAAGAGCTATGGTGGAAGAAGCAAGAGTAAGAGAGAGAGACACACATAAGATATGGGAACTCCACTAATCACAATGTGTGATTACCCTTTCCTTTATTCAAATGTCATTGAAAGAATAAAGAATGAAGTGACAATGTGATGGGTATCCACCACTTGCAATGTATAAGTGTGCGGGTATGTAGGTACTGCCAGTGTAACTAATATACGAGTGGCTAGACATAGGCACCTTTATCCCCAACAACCTTCCACTTAAAGGAAAGTTTTCCCACTAATGAGGAGAGAATAATAAAAAAGTGACAAAGTACAAATCTACATTATTACCACAAGATGAGAAAAGATGTCATCTCATCCAATGGCTATCAACTTCCTAAGGAAGGAAAAATGCTCCGCCGCTGCTGCTGTTGAGAGACTTTTATTGAGCATATCTCTATGATTTTGATTAGTTGAGATCTTGACAAGCTCAATAAACTTATCCTCAATGACCTCTTGAATAAAGTGGTAACACACCTCAATGTGCTTCATTTTCACATGAAAGACTGGATTCTTGGCTGAGTGAATAGCACTCATGGAACCTGAATATAGTGTAGGGATTGCATCAATAATACCAAGGTCTTTGCCACCACTAGATAGCCTAAGGAAAGGCTTCCCTTGCAAGTCTTAGTGGCAGCAATGTAATCTGCCTCTATAGTAGATAGGGCGATGTATTTCTGCACCTTCGACATCCAAGAAACAACACCTTCAGCAAAGATAAAGACATAGCGAAAGGTGGACTTCTTCCTGCTATCTACATGTCCTGCACAATCAAAGTTAGTGTATCCCATGACTCCTATATCCTAGCCACCATAATAGATGCACATAGCTGTTGTGCCCTTTAAATATCTTATGATACCCTTGGTAGCATCCCAATGCCATCTTCTAGGTGTAGCCATATAGCATGTCACAACTCCCATTGCAAATGCTATGTCACACGATGAGTGTTGCTAGTGTCCACCTGGGTTGTAGAGCTAGGTGTGGATATGGTGGTGGTAGTGGTGGCCACCAAGAGAGTAACGTCATATTCATTCAACATTTGGTGGATCTTCTCTAGGAAACCTCCCAGATCAAGCTCCTCATTACGTGCGCGATCTAAGATGTATCCTCTGTGCCCCAAAGGGTGGGGTTCTACACTCTCTCAACCAGTTGTTTCTCCCCAAGCCTTGCATTTTTACAAAAGGCATCTTGGCCATCTCAGCCTTCTACTCATCACATTGTGGAAAATCGGCTTGACTAACCTTCATGTGAGAAGGTAAAAGACAACCAATCCTACATATGAAACTGCTCAAGGACCTTTCGGATGTACTCCTTCTGCGATAAGTAGAGGATCCCCTTAGAGAAATTGTGCATAATGTGCATCCCAAGAATATGTGAGGCCTATCGCATGTCCTTGATTTCAAATATCTTCTTAATTTGACCTTTCAAGGCATTCAACTCATCATGAGCTCTCCCAACAATCGACCTATCATCCACATAAAGGATCAAAATCATAAGGTTGTCATTATGAGCCTCACATAATACCACTAGAGAGTTTCTATTACATATGTTTAAAGGAGAGGAAAATAAAAAATAGAGAATGGTGGTTGGTTCTCGGCGTGCCGGTAGGTGGTACTTCTCTACTTTTCCTCATTTCTTTCACATGCTTCGCTTCAATGCAATGATTCTTCTTTTTCTTTTATTTCCTTTCTATCTAGCTAGGATGCAAGTATGAATCAATCCAAATCCAAATGCATCGTATCTCCACCAACGCGGGGTCTGCAACAAGGAGAGCCTCCCGGGGACAGACGAGGTAGGCGACACTGCTCTCCGCACAATTTATACTCAAAGCCTGGATTGCACGCCGTTGCATGGGATACGCGGGATGCAACAGTGTTGAAGGATAAGGCATCCTACCATCCCACGTAACTAACGGTGTTATATATGGGTTCGTTGCGGAACGTTGCAAAATGATTGCATAGTCAAATCCATGAGCTATAACCACTCAAGGTCCATCAACTAAAGAAAAGGATAGGAGTGCACTTCATGGTGTATGGGCAAGTAGATGTAGCACCAGCACAAAGAGAATGAGAGAATGTGAGAGATGAATCCAAAACTAGCAAAGTATGGTAATGACATAGGACAAAGGCAAACAAAGATCTTAAAGAACAAAAGAAAAGGCTAAAAATGATGCAAAGAAAAAGGAGACAAAAATAGAAGCTCCTTGAAAACGTTGTCATGCGGCTAATATACCCCTAGGAGAGGGTGAAGAAGACTATAATTTATGATATGATTTAAGGGAAAGAAGAGCTAATATATCTTTCTCTTAGCTCATGGAATTATATCCAAGATGCACAAGTCAATGGAAAAGGTTGATAAACCCGAAAGCCAAAGAAAAAAAATGAAAGGAACAATCAGAGTGGTAAGTGTAGAAGAGCTTCCCAATATATTGTTGAGATATTTTGCAATCACACCTACTTCAGTCCCTTTGTAAGGAGCAATGAGGGCTCATGACCAAAATCCCATACATGCACGGTAGGAGAAAGTGCCACCACTCAATTCCTATAAAGCATTGTACTTGCACTCGTTTTCTAATGCAATGATAGTACTCTTTTCTTTCCAGTAAAGTATCTATGTCAATGTACACACACAAGCTTGTGTTTATGAGTCCAAGTCTCAATCTTGGAACCTAATTCAGTTGTGTGACAATTTTTCCTTGTCTGGGTCAATGTCTTCATGAGTTTCTTCTTCCTCTTTCAACCTCCATAGCTTTTGCAACTGCCATGCTCTAGATCCCGCATATTTTAATACGGTATCAGAGACCAGTTGGGCATGCTCCTCCAGCTCCATTCTATTCTCATCTAGCTTAGCTTTAGCTTAGTCCAGATGAAGTCTAGGAGCTCATCTCCCACTCCTTCTTCTCCAAATTTCGACCTTGTGGCAGCCATAGCCACCCTACACATATCTTGCTTCAAGCCCTTATAACTCTTCAACCAGAAGAGATCTTGATAAACTTTCTTTTGGATAAGTGTTGTTTTGCTCCTAATTGCCGTGTCCACTAATCAACATTGTCATTTTTCTTAGGATCTATCATGTGGCCTCCATAACCAAGCAATACCTAGGCATCTTGGAGCCTATGGATCTCACACTACAAGACACCATTCATCATGATGTCTTCTCGGGAAATCTTCCTCAACATCAGGCGCATCTCTATGGCACATCATGCTGCAACATTGGCCATCATATGCTTCAGCATTGCTGAAGATTCGTCACGTTGTCAAAATATGTGCCCATGTTGATCGAATGCTTTGATCCATCTCTGTGCAGCACGATTTTAGTTGCCATCATAGGAGAATGATAGCTCATGAAGTAAGCTTCATCCTCATATAAGAAATTTTCAAAATGATCAAGTATAGCTCCCACAATCAGTAAAAAACCAAGGCTGGGTCAAAACCCTAATCTAGGAAGCCATAGCAAAACTTCACCAAGCTCAAAAATCTCATCATTTTCTAAAATACTTGTTTATGACATCTAATATCTCTTGCATTTCTTTAGGCTATATACCATAGTAATCTCAAATCCTACTCTAGATATTGAGAGCATGGGTTTGGTAGAAATATATAGCCAATGGTGTTGCATCTTCTACTATGAGTAGCAACACTTTATGCACTTGTGAAACCTTTTCATTGGATTTTAACTCAATAACTACATTATATTTTTCAAAATCAGAAAAAGAACAAGTCAAGTTATCCATAATAATATCCTCATCGAGGAAACCATGATCCTTAAACTTGTCACCCATGAAAATATCATATCTTATCAGTTTTAATCATGAATTCAGATCCCATTAAATAGTGCTTCCATTGACGTAAAGCTTGTACTACAGCTAGCAATTCCTTATCATAGGTAGAATACTTGAGTTTAGAGGGCTTAAGCTTGCGGCTAGAGTAGGCTATGGGATGGGAATCTTGCATAAGGATAGCTCCTATTCCAGATCCACTAGCGTCAGTGACTACTAGGAAAAATGGCCTATTAAAGTCAGGGAGTTGCAATACAGGAGCATGTGTTAAGTCATGTTTTAATAAATCAAAATACTTTTTTTAATTTTCAAACCAATGATATACAATACCTTTCTTTAATAATTTTGTCAAAGGTAATGCAAGCAATTAAAATTTTTTCACAAATTTTCTATAAAAGCTAGCAAGACCTAAGAAAGAAAGTAATTCATGCACATTTTTAGGTATCAGCCAATTCAAAATTGCTTCTATCTTTTTAGGGTCAACTTTAATACATTCAAAATTGCTTCTATCTTTTCTGATTTTGAAAAATATAATGTAGTTATTGAGTTAAAATCCAATGAAAAGGTTTCACAAGTGCATAAAGTGTTGCTACTCATAGTAGAAGATGCAACACCATTGGCTATATATTTCTACCAAACCCATGCTCTCAATATCTAGAGTAGGATTTGAGATTACTATGGTATATAGCCTAAAGAAATGCAAGAGATATTAGATGTCATAAACAAGTGCCCCTAGTCCACGGCCATCGACAGTCCAGGGAATATTCCCTTGCTAACTAGGGGAGGTTCATAATATAGTTAGAGATGCTGATCAGACTATTCTCTCAAGCTATAAAAGGAAGATCCTTCCAAAGCTATCATCAATCTATCTTTCAACTAGTTCGACTTCTTCTAGCTATCCTTAAGCTCTTCGCCTATTATCTATATAGATCACCATCTATGCTTCAAAGTAGAAGCACATGGGTGGACAGAACCATCTTCGTATTAGTTTGTTTGAACTTAAAGAAGTTTTTATTCTCCTTATAGTTGTTATGTGTTCTCTACTCATTGCTCAAACTCTGCCCGTTGTGCCATGTAAGTTCTACATATGTTTCACCCCTTGCTGTAGAAATAAAATTGAAGTATGAAATCAAAGGACAAGGAAGTGGGTAAAGTTGAGGTCTCTCTAATGATATAGAGAAGAGGGATAAATGTAATTGAGAAATAGAAGATGATAATAAAAGTATGGAAGGTGATTAGATTGGCAAAGTTGAGCTCTCTCTAATGATAGAGAGAAGAGGGATAAGCGTAATGAAGAAATCAATGAAAACGTATGTTGAAAGAGATAGGAAATCAGATTCCAATAGAAGATAAAAGAGGTCTTTTGCTTTTATTTAAGAGATGAGAAAGGAATCTCCAAACTTTTAAAGTAAGAGATGAAAAAGAAAAGCAAGAGATTAAATTATATGGAAATCTGAGAAGAAGAGAGTTAATTGGAAGAGAATATAAATCCTTTTATCATAGTGGCCTCACTATAAAGTTGGAAAAAGAAAGCTCAGAATGTAAGCAAGAGAGAATCGTTTAAAAAAAACTCTTCAGTCAATAGTTCTTAGTACATGTATAAAGTTAATGTTAGTGCTACTCATGTAAGTTTCATAACCTTCTTTTTGGGATTTGGACTTAAGGAACATTGAGGTCTCTTGGTAAGAAAAAATTATGAATGTTTATAGTTTACTTAGTTATTTAAAAATACCTTTGATGTTCTTAAATATCTACATAATTATTGGATTTAATAATTAAACCTTGGGTGAGCATGTGGAAAGTGGCAAGCCCAATCTTAATTACTAACTCTTATGGATGGGTGGACACACTCAATCGACTAACTTCTCAATCAAAGAAATTTTAGGAAGAATCATAGGAGCATAATCACCTTTAGTAGGATAGAACCCAGGCTAATACTATCTTAGGGGAGTGAGCTGAAATAATGCTAGGTTAATGGACGCAACTACCCCTCTCTAGAATTAAGTAATTTTTTGCTACTTGCATATTTCATTGGCTGCAAAGTGACAAATCTTAGATGGGTATTAGAATACTATGAGGATGACTCTCTAGGCTTTCTTTATAGACCATGTTTTCGCTAAGTTTGTTCTTCAACATAGTTGCAAACCTTTCAAGTAAGTTGCATGTTTCTCCTAAGGAGATTCCCTTGGATTCTCTAAAAAAACTTAAGAGAATGACTCATTTTTAAAAATTGGGTAAAAAATAACATATAAGTTTCTAATAATTTTAATTTTGTGCATTTCAAAATAAAAACTATTATGACACAAGGATGTTGATTTATAAACTATATCATTTTTAAAGGATTTTTTTTTCTAGAAATTAATAATAAATTAGGCATGATACATTATAATTATCTCAAAACCTAAAAAATTAATTAGTAAAATTTTGATACTTAATTGACAAGATATTTATTCATATATATCAATCTTGTATGAAAAAATGTGAAAATAACAATTTTCAAATGCTAATATGGGTTAATAACTTCATATGCAAGAAGAGGTGTCCAACTTCTCATGGGTACTCAATAAATCTAACAATTTGCATTGTCCAAGAATGCATAATTTGATGTCAAAGAGCTAGATGGAGACTCTTGAGTTTTACATGTCTGTGGATGCTCTTTAGGTTTTCATTTTATACATGAGGACTTTGATGGAGACTCTTGAGTTTTACATGTCAGTGGATCCTCTTTAGGTTTTCATTTTATACATGAGGACTTTGAAGGTAGAGCATGTTTTTGTTCAACACCTAAGGGTCCCTAGCTCCTTCATTATTATTTTGCCTCAATGCTTGTGCGGTCTTACTTTGTTCAGTAGAAGCATCACATGGGAAAAATGCTATCTTGCTTGGGGTTTGATACGTTAATGTGTTACCCAATTTGCTACCACTATCTCTCTTGCCACCAATTTCAATTTTGCTACTCTTCTTTGTCATGGTAGAGAGGGGAGGCGAATCAAATGGACCGGAGATATCCTATTTAAGAGTATACTCCCATGTTCTCTTTGACTTCTTGCTACTTTCTTTTTGACTCCTCTCTGTGACAAAAATGATTTAAAATTAGTGCAATAATTGCTCAATGTCTCTATTGTCCTTTGTCCATGGATGTGTTAGATGGGTACCTCACCTCTTTTGCAAGAAAATTTTTGAGAGATAGAGTTCTTGTGGTGGTCCTCTTTTCTAAGGCTTTTTGAAATGATCATATTTTTTTACAATGTCAAGTAAGCTTCAACATATCCTTAAAATATTCCATCTTACAAAAGGTCTCAACCTTTATTTTCTAAGGAGGCATCTTTCTTTCCCTCTTGAATGATGCACATATAAGTTCCCTACCATGTAATCGATTCAAATGTCTTCAAATGAGGTAAAATTTAGAGGCTATGTGCCAGATTCATCTTAACACCCAGCGTTGAAGGTTTCACAAGTAAAAATCCATATATGCTCTCTATCCATAGTGATAAGGCCCTTTGCAACCATAAGATGATTGTCTTTTTTAGAGATTTTTTTTTTGAAACCATTGGATGCTTTTCATGTAAGTGATACCAAGGGCAATAGAATGTCAGTCAAGCCCACATTTTCTTAAAAATGCCTCCCCGTCCAACAATAGATTACCCATATACATACTGTCATCGTAGTTGCCCATGTTACTCTCAACATGCAGCTCGATCAGCGTTCCTATTGTCAGAGGTGAGAGTGCATGACCCCTGAGTTTTATAATTATAGAGGGGGTGAGACTCAGACTTAACTCCTCTACATAGCTTGTTCAAATCAACTAAAAGTTGCAGCCATTGAGATTAAGCTGTGCTATCAGCTTTGCAACTAATTGGTTACAATAAAAAAGGCAATCATCCCATGGCACATCCCTCCATATTTTGTCACCTATGGTGCTTCTAGGAGGGACGTGTGAAGGGGAGACGCTTTTGCACATTCTCCCTTAGGTGAATAGTTATGATTTTTCTACATGAAATCTCACTTGCAACTCAATTTTTCTCATCCTACCAATAATAGAAGAGAATAGTTAGCCATTGAGTTATAGAGGGAGTATTTTACACATTGGAGATTGTGATCATCTCTCTTTTTGTCATCTTTTGGTACCCCCATAAAGGATTCAATGTATTTTTATTTAAGAACTCAAGGAAACCTTCAATTGTATGAAGATGATGAGCTTATCGAGTCGAGTGTTTATGGGTAAGGAAGATCCAACGAAGTGGCTTGCACATTGTGAATGGTTTATGTTTATGAGTCACATGTTAACTCATGAAGAGAAGCTTTATGATTTTCGTCTAGTTATGCAGGGAGAAGTAAAGATTTGGTATGAAGCTTTGGATGATGCTGTGAAGCAAGATTGGGATAAACTAACAAGTTCTCTTGTATCACACTTTGCTCATCATGAAACAGCAATACAAGTTGATGAGAAGCTTCAACGTCTTCATCAAAATCCAAGAGAGGATTTCCAAAGTTTTCTACATCGATTTGAAGCTCTTTAGTTGAAGATAGGGAAGAATACTCATATTTAACATGAAAACAACCTCAAGCTTGACAAGTTTAAGGCTTGTCTTCACCAAACAGTTTGTGAAAAGGTGGAATTGGAAAAACCACATGTGCACGCCCAGAGCTCAGACATGAGGTCTACATTGTTGGAAACCTTATTTGCAACTCTCCTATGTCTGTTTGTGTCTTTGTACCAAGCCCAAGTAAAGAAAGTGGTTCTATGTTGCCTAGTCAAACATGGGATCTATATTCTTGGACACCTTCTCTCTGGCTCTCCTGTGTCTGTCTATGCCTTTGTGTTCACCCTATACTACGGGTCTCTATATAAAAGGGCCACCCTTTTTAGCGGGTCAGCCCCTACCCCATTATATGGGCGTCCTCTTCATTAAATGGGTCTATAGATTTGTACATAAGACTCCACTTCAATGCAAAATATCTCATCACTCTTCTCCTCGGACTTGTCTAGCCACTCCTTGATTTTTGAATCGATGACTATGGCATGAGACAAGTAACCTGTGCATCATGGTCATGCATCCTCTTACATCCTTGCATTGTTGCCTCCTAGCTATTCCTACAAGTGGCATCCATGGCTATGGTACTAGACAAGCATCTTTGAGGAGATCTATAAGATGAGAAGCTTTCTATCCACACTTGAGTTTTTTGGGTTGATGCGGAGTTATGAATATATCTACCCATCTAGGTCACTTTTCGAGTGCTCACCCATGGATTCCTCTTCTGTGAGTGTTGACCCACTTAATAGATAGTTGTAGGTGACAATGTAAGGATGAAAGAGGATGCACGCTAGGACAAATTGGTACCTCATCCAGTACCATAGCCATCGATCCCAAAGTCAATGAGTGGCTAGACAAGTTCGAGGAGAAGATTGATTAGATCCTTGTGGAAGCCATGATAAAGACCTTGTAAAAAGTCACACTTTTAAGCCTTAGAATGCATAAAATGATGTGCCCTAGTAGACATATACAATGCAAGGATGAAAGAGGATGCACCACTAGGACAAACTAGTTTCTCATCTAGTACCACAACCATTGATCCAAAAGTCAATGAGTGGCTAGACAAGTTCAAGAAGATGACTAATTAGAACCTTGGGGACGCCATGATAAAGGCCTTGTAAAATGTCACACTTTTAAGCTTTGTGCATAAAATGATGTGCCCTAGACATATACATAAGGGTTTGGGAAGCACACATCACAATAGGATCATCCTAGCATCAATAAACATCACCTTTGACTACTCCTCGAAGGAAAAACATATTGTATCCAAACTCCAACTACGTAGTGTCTTATGCTTTGAAAAATTGAACTTGTATATCTAGGCAAAAGAAAATGCATTGTACCTTCAAAGGGATTAAACCATAGAATTATTCATTTATGAACCCACAGCACCATTGAGATCTTGTTTTCCTTCATTCACATATTCAAACGTTTAGTTGCAAGAAGCTTCAAATCTCACAACTATGGTGAATATCCCTATCCTCAATTGTCAATAGCACCTTCATAAAAACATAGCATGTGGCATAAGAAGTCATGGAAGATCCCAAAGAGCTCACTCGTGAGTATCATTTCCTTGCAAACTCGCCACCCTTTCTTTTAGAAACAATCATGGACTCCTCAACATGCTACTCTTCAACATTGAACAAGGCATCGTGCTGCATTTGCTAGGGCCCCCAAGATAATTACAACCATAGCTCCTCATAGGTTTATTGTGGCTAAAACTTTCCAAAACAGTAGCTAGCATGTCTCTTTCACACATCCATAATTTTCAAGCTTGACATTATTGTAATGAGCCTTTCAAGCTCCCCCCTAATGAACCCTCAATCTCAAGGCTGATAACCTATGTCTTCTAGCAATAAGGCCCCCTAGGGATTTCCTCCTACTCACATGACTATGTTACCAAAGACTGTAGAACCCTCGGCTTCAATTTGTGTAGTAGGCTAGTCTCCGACTCTAGTAGTGTATCCCCCCAAGATAACCATAGCCTCGGATACTTGTGGAATTATTCCAATCACACCTTATTGATCTAAGATGTATATTTCTTTAAAAATATAGCAACATGGCTACTAAACTACCTCTTGTTTTCTCTTATTCTGTAGGTAGTTCTACTTTTCCAAGTGGCTGAGTCATAACAGCGGCACCTTCATATTGCAACTCCATCTCAATCCATGTATTTGGGCACTCTCTCATAAAGCCTCACGATCTAAAGATATGGCATCCTCAAGACCCTAGTGATTACACCATACTCAAGACACAAAGTTGCAATACAAGTTGGCAATTCGAACATCAAATATATAACCCTTTTTTTGTACAAAATTTGTTACTGGAAATGTAAAAGCATGAAATGATTTGATTTAGGAAAAACAAATAAATACTACAATTTGTATATAAGCTAGAGTGATGATTATAAAGAAAAACACCTACCTACCAACCTCTTAAGGGTAGGATGCCTAGATAAAACAAGGTAGAAGAGGGAGCACACCTCATCAAATAGCCATGCATAGTGGGCTATGAATTTATTAGGCACTTTAACAAAAATTATTTTATCATTGTAGCCTCCCTGTAAAGTTGTAGAAAGAAATCTTATGATGTAAGTAAGAGAAAAGCCTTGTGAGAAGACTCTTCCAAAGTGTTTTCCCTTTTTTTTTGGGGGGGGGGGGGGGGGGGGGTGGATTGAAAGGAACATCGATGTCTTTGGGTAGGAAAATATTTTACATGTTTTTGTCATGTAATGGTAATTTATGATGTGTTGATATTCTTGCTAAAAGGAAGAGGTTGTGATGAACTTTGTTTGAAAAAGAAGAATTGAAAAGAGTTTCTTCTTGATCCTAAGCTTTGAATAGTTTTATATTTAAAAAAAATCTTGGATCCAAAAAATCAAGAGTTATTATAGTAGTTACAAATCCATAAAAACCTATTGAGAAAAAAGGAGCATGCTTTCCATGTGTGTCTCATGCCCCAAGCTAAATATTCTTGGTAATAAAAGCTACAACCAAACAAACAAACAAACAACAATTTAAAATAAAAATACAACAAAAGACCTTAGATCCTTACTTTGATCACTAGGAAGAAAACCTATGAAACAAAGTAAAATAAAGTCCAACCTAGAGACCATAAAGAGAATAGGAAAATATGTTCCAAGAATAGAGAGTGAGACCCTACACTCAGAATATTATGAAGGATAGATTATGGGTTGTGATCATAGATTACACTTCATCCTTAGAAACAATGAATGGTGGTAGATAAAAGAGTTTTTTTTTTGGCATTCAAGATTAGGGCCTTCCTAGAAATGATTGCTTCTAGATTTTGTATCATCTCAAAGATAAGATAAATCATTAGAGTGAACCAGATAGTTTGAATATATGGATGAACCCCACTGTCTCTAAAAGAATTAGAGTATGAGCAATACCCTTTTACAAGGAAAAGAGCACTCTAGGGTCTTAGGAAAGTGGATCAACATGGAAAACCTCAACTTCTCTTTTTCTATGAAAATGTACATGTTATATATGGGTTTGTTTCAAGTCTTTGAGTTTTTTTTACCTACTACTTGGGTTTAAAAAGCTAGTTGTCAAGGGCAAAAGTTTAGTTGCAGTTTTCTTTTGTGGTGTAATCGTAATTTGAATGTATAAAGTGCATTTAAGAGGAATGTGAAAGGAGGAAACACACTTTGAAATCCAACTCAGACTGAAAGGAAAGTTTGAAGCATGGTTCGAGATCTTGAGAGAATTTTCCAAATAAGTTCCGAACGAAAGATTGTGAAGCAAGAAACCATGGAAGTGCACCTAACTAAGGGAAGCCAGGATCTTTTGAAAGAGATCGAGGAAGAAACTATCTAAGGGTTTAATCAAAGAAGCGTTTTGCCAAGGAAAGAGCCACAATTGTTCCCTACAATCTAATGATTGAAATGTGAAACGAGAAAGTTTAACAAAACCCTCAAAAGATTCTCAAAAGTTTGTATGCAGAAGGGCGGAAAGTGTTTGACAAATTGCTTGTTAAAGACATTGTCTCATGGACTGTAATGATAAAGGCATACGTTGATAACCATGAGGGCAATTTGGCTTTACAATGTTTTGAGGAAATGAAAGAGCAGGGTATATCTGTGGATACTATCCTAGTTGTTCTCTGGTTAAAAGCTTGTGATACTACTCAAGCCTTGGAAACAGGTCGAGAAATACATGCAGAGTTGAGGAAATCAGGGCTGGAAAAAAACATTTTTGTTGGTAACATACATCCAGAGTTTAGGGCTGTTCCTATGCAATCCATAGAGTAGAGGGATGAGGATATTCAACCACCAGAGTGCTGAATTGTTGATTTACAACAAGATTTGAGTAATGCAGAGGATCATAATGAAGCCAGGGTTGACATGAAATACAAGACTGTGGATAAGAAGGTGAAGCCGGTAGCTGTACCGCTTCCACCTGACAGTGATCAGCAAATAGAGAGGGCTGCCAAACAGTTAATTTTCAACAGAGACTCTTGCTGAATTAAAAATTGAAAATGGTGATTTCTTGCTACCCACAGAGAAGCAATGCTTTCAGGATATGCTTGAGTGACATGGAAGGGGGTTTGCTTTTTTCTCGCATGAGATTGGATGTGTGAATCCAGATATTGTTGCTCCTATGGTGATCTTTACTATTCCTCATAAACCATGGAACCTCTAACCTATTCCAGTGCCTAAGGCACACCTGCCAAAGTTAATTGACTTGTGGAATGAGAAAATCAGGATGGGAATCCTAGATCCGTCATCTGCACCATACTCAAATAGGTGGTTTACGGTTCCAAAGAAGAATGGTACTCTCCGATTTATACAGGACATGCAGCCAGTAAACATAGTTATTATCAGAAATGTTGGTATAGGTCCAATTGTGGATGAGTTTGCAGAAGCAGTTGCTGGACGTGACATCTATTCTTAAGGTGATCTGTATTCGGGATATGACCAGTTTCAGCTGGCTTTGGAAAGCAGGGACATAACCACTATGAGAACTCCTATTGGGCTTGTCAAGATGTGTACCTTGCCTCAAGGTGCCACTAATTCTGTTGCGCATATGATGAATGCCATGCATAAGGTCCTTCGTGAGTATATACCTCAGCTTACCATGCCTTTCTTGGATGATGTGCCCATTAGGGGGTGTGCAGAAGAAGAGAAGAATGAGAGTCTAAATGAGCAGGGATGCAAATACTTTGTGGCTGATTATATTTCAGCTTGTGAGAAGATTTTGGCCAGGTTAGAAGAAGTGACCTTGACACTATCAGGGCAAAAATCTGTTTTTGGAGTAAATGAGGTTGTCATTGTTGGACATATGTGTGGGTATTATGGCAGGAAACCTTCACCTGAGAAGGTGGATGCTATAGGCAAGATTACAGAGTATTGTTCTACCACTTCAGAGGTACGGAGATTCATTGGAGCCTGTGTGTTTTACATGATTTGGATTTCCCATTTTACACACATAGCAGATTGTTTATATCAGCTGCTTCGAAAGGGGCAAAAATTTTATTGGGATGAGAGCCACACTAGAGCCATGCGAAAATTGAAGAAGTTATTGCAGATTGCTCCTACTCTCAGGAAAGCAGATTATAATTGCGGAAGGCCTATTGTATTGACAGTTGACACTAGTCCAATTGGCATAGGTTGGGCTATGGGTCAAGATGATGCAGATGGAAACATGTATGCTATTCGGTTTGGGGCGAAAGTCCTAAACGAGAGACAGAGGAGGTTTCTGCAAATCAAGAGGGAATTATTGGGAATTGTTACGGCTTTCAAATGTGACAAGGAGTACTTTATGGGAGCCTCAGTTGTGGTAGAGACAGATTGCTTGCCATTGATAGGTATGATTATGAGTTGCTCTACTTCGGATATAGCTATGCTGAGATGGATTGCATACATCAAGTCATTAAATCCAGAATCTAAACACATAGCAGGGAAGGATAATCCACTGGTGGCAGATATGCTGTCTAGAGCCAGATATGATGATGAGGAGACACTATTTGCAGAAGAGGATGATGCAAAAATTTCAGTCGCTATGGTTGATCATGTTTGTCATGTCTATGATATTGTGGCTTTTATAGAAGAACTCTATGTTGGAGATTGGTTGCAAATTGGCAAATAGCTTAGTACACTAAGCAAAAGAGATGAATGGACAGATAAAGAGTTCAAGAAGATAAGAAGAAAAGCCTATGGTTATTTCCTCAAAGACGGATTTCTTTGGAAGCACCCGAAGAAAAGAGGTGGATTACCATTGCGGGTTGTCTGCGATAAAGAGACCTAGTTACAGGTGATGAGGGAGTTTCATAAGAGTCCTTGGGCTGGTCATAGAGGAGTGTGGGATACTTATGAGAAAATCAAGGAGAAATATTGGTGGAAAGACATATATAAAGATGTTTCTCACTTTGTAGAGACTTGCAGAGACTATCAGATGTATTCCGTAGTGCGTCATCGAGATGAGCTTCATCCGACCTATCCATTATGCGTTCATTACAAGTGGGTAGTTGACTTGGTTACTATGCCAATGGGTCTATGGCAGATGAGGTATATTGTTTTGGCTAGAGAGGATCTTACCAATCATGTTGAGGGTAGACCTTTGAGAACGAAGACCACTAGTGCAGTGTGTAAGTTCTTATTGGAAGAAATTTTTTGCAGGTATGGCTGCGTGGGTAAGGTCACTGCAGATCGTGGAGAATTGGATGCAGATGAAGCTAGGGAGTTTTTCTCTCAACTAGGAATCAAGTTGACTCTAACCACAGCATATAATCCAGAGGAAAATGGAAAGAGTGAAAGAGGGCATCCGTTGATAGTGAAAGCATTAGCCAAAGCATGCAGAGGAAGGTTTGGAGAATGGCTGAGACTTCTACCATTTGCTTTGTGGGCTGATCGTACGACTCAGTGTTACCACAAGATATATGCCCGCAGAGTTGATGTATGGTCAGAAACCGATTATGCCGACTGAGACTTGTGCTTTGACTTGGTCAGTTTTACCTTGGCAGGAGGATTTGATGAGAGAGGAACTTTTAGCTCTTCGGATTCGGTATTTGGAGAGAAGACCAGAGGATACTCAGCTAGCTATTGATAGGTTGAAGGTTGCTAGACTAAGAAATAAGGACAGGTTTGACAACAGGCATGGATTGCGGCCTAGAGCAATAGAAGAGGGAGACTGGGTATTAGTCTTTGATAGCAGCCTTGAAAACCAACATACTGCACTTCGGAAGATGGTGAAAAGATGGTTTGGGCCGTACATAGTCAGACATGTCTTTGATAATGCAACATATGAGCTAATAGAATTGGATGGGACAGTGCTTAGAGTGCCTATTGCAGGAAAAAGAATCAAGATTTTCAAGAAAAGAGATGATGAGGATTATGCATTGGAAGAATTTGCAAGAGAAGAGCAACGAGAAGAAACTCTAATAGAAGAGACAGATGATATGACAGATAATCTTGCTGATATACCGGAAATACACAATGAACAGATTGATCTATTCATGGATCTTGATGATAATGATCCTGGATAGTCGGCCCATCCGGAGGATGCGCAGGATCAGAGGGGGTGGATATCGTACTGCTGCGCATTCGAGGTGTGGAATCCACCAAAAAGTTGTGTGTGGCATTTGTTACTTTGTACATACTTAGTTGTTGTGTTTGCATTTTTGTTCTGCGTGCCAGTATAGTGGAGAGGGGTTTGGAAGTGAATATATTTGTGGGAAGCATAGTGGTGGAGATTTTTGGAAAGTTTGGCTCAGTTTCAGAAGCACTAGAAGATCGATTACCATCTACCTTGGATCTTGCAATGGAGGTGAAGAGGAAGAAGAAACACTGAGCTTGTACATTCAAACTTTGCAAGGGGTTGTTGTTCATAGTCTTAAGGGGCACAAAGATATCGTGTATTGTGTGGCCTATTCAAGGGATGGTAAAAGATTTGCATCAGGAGGAGCGGACAAGACAGTGATTACCTGGATCTATAAAGCGTCGGGCATAGATCTGGCCAGATTTGCTAGTAGATCAGTGAACTACACTTGCAATCAATTTGTTAATAATGCAAATATATGCTGAAAGTATAAATCAAGTGAAGGCCATTTTGCAGCATATGTGGAACATGGCCTTGGTGATGAGGCACTAAAATGTTCTCAACAAATGCAACTTGAAGGTTGCAGCCTTGATCCCATCACATTCGTTTCCATCTTGAAGGCATCTAGTATCACAGGAGCTCCAGAAACAGGTTATCAAATACATAGAGAAGTAATTACTAGGGGATTTGGAACAGATGTGTACATCGGCAGCACACTGGTAGACATGTACATCAATTGTGGATCATTGGCAGAGGCATGCCAAATTTTTTATGCACTACCTGTTCAAGATGTAGTTGTCTGGTCTGCATTGATTGCAGGATACGCTGAACATGGTCTCAATGAGGAAGTACTGGAATGTTTCCAACATCTACAGCTGGATGGTATTTCTGCAGATGCTGTCACATTTATTATCTACTTGAAAGCATGTGGCAGTAGAGGAGCTGTAAAAGCAGGTCGAGAGATCCATGCTGAGATCAGGAAATCAGGATTAGAAACAGATCTTTTAATAGGAAACACGCTGATAGACATGTATGGCAGATGTGGGTTGTATGCAGAAGGGCGGAAAGTGTTTGACAAACTGCTTGTTAAAGACATTGTCTCATGGACTGTAATGATAAAGGCATATGTTGATAACCATGAGGGCAATTTGGCTTTACAATGTTTTGAGGAAATGAAAGAGTAGGGTATATCTGTGGATACTGTCCTAGTTGTTCTCTGGTTAAAAGCTTGTGATACTACTCAAGCCTTGGAGACAGGTCGACAGATAAATACAGAGTTGAGGAAATCAGGGCTGGAAAAAAACATTTTTGTTGGTAACACATTGATTGGCATGTATGGGAAGTGTGGATCTGCAGAAGGACGAGAGGTGTTTGATCAGTTGCTTGTTTGAGATGCAGTGTCATGGGCTGCATTGGTTGCATCTTATGCTCAGCATGGGCTTGGTGCATAAATTTTAGATTGTTTTAAACAAATGGTAGTGGAAGGTGTGTCTATGGGTGCCGTTTAATCTCGCAGAACAACAGGGGGATTATCAATTGCGATCCCAGCAGAATTGGGGATTCTTTCCTTCTTCTCCTCTGCTACTACTGATCAGTAGAGGATTCCTGAACGTATTGTCCATGCCAGAGGTACCAGCGCAAAGGGCTTCTTTGAAGTGACTCATGATATTTCACACCTCATATGTGCAGATTTCCTACGTGCTCCTGGTGTGTAGAGACCATTACTTGTCAGGTTTTCAACTGTGATTCATGAGCGAGGCAGTCCTGAGACACGGTTTTGCTGTGAAATTCTACACTAGAGAAGGAAACTTTGACATGGTGTGGCAAATGGTCCAAAATTGTTCGAAAGCTTCCAGATCCTAAAATTCAGTGCTACTCCTGTTGAGAAAGAAGTCCTCTTTATGCTGACTGTTCTTTCTTTCAGCAAATGAAAGAGCTATCTGCACTTCTAAGTGGCAGAATTTTGGCAAAGTGCCAGGAGGAGTAAAAAGCAAGGACAGATTATGATGTGGAAATTACTGAACAGCCATAACAGATTCTACTTCCAGATGATAACTGCCAATGATTGATACAATGATGCTGATTGATGCATTACTTCTGGTTTTGATTAAACACTCTTTCTACAGTAATCTTCCACTGCTTGCAACCAAGTTCTGCTTCACCAAGGCTTAAACAATTGGGTCAAACCTTTGGAATTGTGCGAAATTGACAATTACCTGCATGTTTACCACTCATTACTTCCAAAACCCCTGAGAAACCATTGATGGATCTGGTCTGATTTGCCATTAAATCACTCTTCTGTACCTGAATACAAAGATGTCTTCTTGATCCTATTCCAACCTCTTAGATCTTACTTCAGATTACTTTGTTCCTTTTGGGAGAGACATGCTATTTATATGACATGAGTTTTTGTCAAGACGTTTATTGGAGATGCTCCCAATCAGATGTAGCTGATTGTATGTCTCATATTATCTAAAATTGAGCTTTCAAATTGAATCTGATCTCACTAGATTGATCTTCTATCCTGAAATTAGACAAGGTCCTCCGTGGTTGCGACTTTGCTTTCGAAAACCCTTCGATAGCGCCTCGACTAGTACGTGGTGCATTTCGTGCTCACACATGCATCTCCGCAACAATCTGTCTTGCCCTAGCTGATAGAGTTGGCCTATTATTAACTAATAGGGTTGGATTTTGAGAATGAGTCGCCTCAGTCAGGCCTTTTCTATGGGTTGGTCAAGTAGTCTATACTCAAGCACTTGAACCATGTTGTATGCCTAGTATGGCATCAAGTTGGTTCTAAACATGTCTCTTTCGCTAGTAGATAGGGTGTATAGATGTGCATCTAGCAATTTGTCTCCAATGCCCTATCATCTAACGACTTCTCACCTGGGTATGTAAGACATATGATTAGCCATATAGTGTTTCTTTCCCTTGCGTACGATGAAAAAGAAGTCAAATTCAAGAAGCAAAAGTAACCGTCGAGCTATATGCATCCTATAGCGCAAGGTTTGTTTACTAGATACAGCAAGGCTTGATGGTCAACAAAGAAAATAAAGGGCATAGCCAGAAGATAATGCTGAATTTTCTTTATGAAAAACACCATCACTAGCCCCTCTCCTTTGTTTGTGTGAGTAATTCATTTCTGTATAACTATGAGTTATTTGCTAGCAAATTTTAGTAGATAGTCGAGATTGTGGTCACCAAGCTAGCACAACACAGCTCCTAGTGTGGATTTCGATCACCAGGATGATTGTCCCTCTTGGTAGCAGCGTTTAACTTCTTGTAGTTGACGCACACTCTAATCTTTCCATTCTTCTTCAGTATGGTCACTATAGGCGAGACCCAATCTGTGTGCTCAATCTCATAAATGAAACGTGCCCTTAGCAGCTTGTCAATTTCTTTCTTGATAAAGTGAGCATGCTTGGGATTCATAGGGTACGATCGCTACTTTTGATCAGCTTTGCATCGGGGGTCATGGGGATATTATGAGGTACGACACTTGGATCTACCCCTTTCAGCTCATCGAGGGACCAAGCAAAGACATCCATGTACTCTCACACAAGAGGGCAATGAGACTTTCTTCCTCTTCCTTGGTCAAGGAATCCGCAATAAAGACAAGTGAGGGTATCTCCCCTTCCTTAGGGAGATTAACCTCATTGACTTTGGTTAGCACCTCTATTAGTTCGCTTGCTTGCCCTTGTCATTTGGCTCCTAGCAAGATCACTACCCTCTTGCCTTTCTTAAACTTAGTAAATTGCTTTGGCAAGTCTTGTGGTTTCCTTTGATCTTCAGCCTGTATATCCCTAGACTACTTGTGTTGTTCTTCCTTCAACCTTCGACGCCTTAGGTGGAGTGGCAGGTCCCCTTTGGTGCGTCTGGTCTTAGGTGGTTGTGGCACCTCAAGATCACTGTGTGAACTTACCTCCGACTCATCACCGGTCAACTTGTACAACAACTCAAATTTGACAAGAGAAATTTCCTATGATTTATAGAAATTCAAAGAATAAAGAGAATTTGAACTCCTAAGGTGTTAGAAGGTTGAGTTTTATTGGGTATCCAAACCAACAAGCATTAACCAAATCTTTGTACAAGGTCTTCAAAAACCCAAAGTTAGGGGTTTTTAGGATTTTCACAAAAAGCATCACACCATAAAGGTGAAGGGAGTGAGCCCTAAAGTGAAAGCATGGAGCAGAAGCAAGAGCTATGGTGGAAGAAGCAAGAGTAAGAGAGAGAGACACACATAAGATATGGGAACTCTACTAATCACAATGTGTGATTACTCTTTCCTTTATTCAAATGTCATTGAAAGAATAAAGAATGAAGTGACAATGTGATGGGTATCCACCACTTGCAATGTATAAGTGTGCGGGTATGTAGGTACTGCCAGTGTAACTAATATACGAGTGGCTAGACATAGGCACCTTTATCCCCAACAACCTTCCACTTAAAGGAAAGTTTTCCCACTAATGAGGAGAGAATAAGAAAAAAGTGACAAAGTACAAATCTACATTATTACCACAAGATGAGAAAAGACGTCATCTCATCCAATGGCCATCAACTTCCTAAGGAAGGAAAAATGCTCCGCCGCTGCTGCTGAGAGACTTTTATTGAGCATATCTTTATGATTTTGATTACTTGAGATCTTGACAAGCTCAATAAACTTATCCTCAATGACCTCTTGAATAAAGTGGTAACACACCTCAATGTGCTTCATTTTCACATGAAAGACTGGATTCTTGGCTGAGTGAATAGCACTCATAGAACCTGAATATAGTGTAGGGATTGCATCAATAATACCAAGGTCTTTGCCACCACTAGATAGCCTAAGGAAAGGCTTCCCTTGCAAGTCTTAGTGGCAGCAATATAATCTGCCTCTATAGTAGATAGGGCGATGTATTTCTGCACCTTCGACATCCAAGAAACAACACCTTCAGCAAAGATAAAGACATAGCCAAAGGTGGACTTCTTCCTGCTATCTACATGTCCTGCACAATCAAAGTTAATGTATCCCATGACTCCTATATCCTAGCCACCATAATAGATGCACATAGCTGTTGTGCCCTTTAAATATCTTATGATATCCTTGGTAGCATCCCAATGCCATCGTCCAGGTGTAGCCATATAGCATGTCACAACTCCCATTGCAAATGCTATGTCACACGATGAGTGTTGCTAGTGTCCACCTGGGTTGTAGAGCTAGGTGTGGATATGGTGGTGGTAGTGGTGGCCACCAAGAGAGTAACGTCATATTCATTCAACATTTGGTGGATCTTCTCTGGGAAACCTCCCAGATCAAGCTCCTCATTACGTGCGCGATCTAAGATGTATCCTCTGTGCCCCAAAGGGTGGGGTTCTACACTCTCTCAACCAGTTGTTTCTCCCCAAGCCTTGCATTTGTACAAAAGGCATCTTGGCCATCTCAGCCTTCTACTCATCACATTGTGGAAAATCGGCTTGACTAACCTTCATGTGAGAAGGTAAAAGACAACCAATCCTACATATGAAACTGCTCAAGGACCTTTTGGATGTACTCCTTCTGCGATAAGTAGAGGATCCCCTTAGAGAAATTGTGCGTAATGTGCATCCCAAGAATATGTGAGGCCTATCGCATGTCCTTGATTTCAAATATCTTCTTAATTTGACCTTTCAAGGCATTCAACTCATCATGAGCTCTCCCAACAATCGACATATCATCCACATAAAGGATCAAAATCATAAGGTTTTCATTACGAGCCTCACATAATACCACTAGAGAGTTGCTATTACATATGTTTAAAGGAGAGGAAAATACAAAGTAGAGAATGGTGGTTGGTTCTCGGCGTGCCGACGGGTGGTACTTCTCTACTTTTCCTCATTTCTTTCACGTGCTTCGCTTGAATGCAACGATTCTTCTTTTTCTTTTATTTCCTTATCTGTATTTATTACTCATTCTCCTATTTCTATGTAGCTAGGATGAATCAATCCAAATGCTTACAAGGGCCTTCTGACCTCAAAATTGGCGAGGCGGGTATTGCATTACTCGGTGTCTTTGTATACGCAAATGGTTACTTCAGGTACAATGCATGCGGCCTCTTCGTAGGAGGCAACTCAACCATCCATCTGTTTTTATGTATGAGTCAAACTAAAAACAGAAAACGGTGGGTGGGATCGTTGGCCGTGGCCGGGCAGCTAGGGGGGGGGTCAATTTTCTTCATTTCTTTCTTTTGCTTCCTTATTTTTTTATTAATTATTACTTTTCTTACTCTTCTCTTCTTGTGGTTTGTTGTTGTTGTGCTGTTCCGTTCGTTGTTATGTTAAGGTAAAGTAAGGTGGTGGCAGGGGGCCGTCCCAAGCCTCCCGCGACAAGGCCGAGCATCCCCGTCCATGCCTTACCCCTCGCGAGAGACAAGCTCTCGGACGGCGGGTGGCATGGAGAGCTCACTCGGCCAACGACGACTCCGTTGCATCGTATCTCCACCAACGCGGGGTCTGCAACAAGGAGAGCCCACCGGGGACAGACGAGTTAGGCGACGCTGCTCTCCGCACAATTTATACGCAAAGCCCGGATTGCACGCCGTTGCATGTGGGATACGCGGGATGCAACAGTGTTGAAGGATAAGGCATCCTACCATCCCACGTAACGAACGGTGTTATATATGGGTTCGTTGCGAGGCTTTAAAGAGCTAGTTGTTAAGGGCAAAAGTTTAGTAGCAATTTTCTTTTGTGGCACAATCCTACTACTTTGAATGTATAATGTGCATTTAAGAGGAATGTGAATGGAAGAAACACACTTTGAGATCCTACTCAGATTGAAAGGAAAGTTTGAAGCGTGGCCCAAGCTGTTGGGAGAATTTTCCTAATAAGTTCCAAAGGCAAGATTCTCAAGCAAAATGATTGCATAGTCAAATCCATGAGCTATAGCCACCCAATGTCCATCAACTAAAGAAAAAGATAAGAGTGCGCTTAATGGTGTATGGGCAAGTAGATGTAGCACCAGCACAAAGAGAATGAGAGAATGTGAGAGATGAATCCAAAACTAGCAAAGTATGTTAATGACATAGGACAAAGGCAAACAAAGATCTTAAAGAACAAAAGAAAAGGCTAAAAATGATGCAAAGAAAAAGGAGACAAAACTAGAAGCTCCTTGAAAACGTTGTCATGCGGCTAATATACCCCTAGGAGAGGGTGAAGAAGACTATAATTTATGATATGATTTAAGGGAAAGAAGAGCTAATATATCTTTCTCTTAGCTCATGGAATTATATCCAAGATGCACAAGTCAATGGAAAAGGTTGATAAACCCGAAAGCCAAAGAAAAAAAATGAAAGGAACAATCAGAGTGGTAAGTGTAGAAGAGCTTCCCAATATATTGTTGAGATATTTTGCAATCACACCTACTTCAGTCCCTTTGTAAGGAGCAATGAGGGCTCATGATCAAAATCCCATACATGCACAGTGGGAGAAAGTGCCACCACTCAATTCCTATAAAGCATTGTACTTGCACTCGTTTTCTAATGCAATGATAGTACTCTTTTCTTTCCAGTAAAGTGTCTATGTCAATGTACACACACAAGCTTGTGTTTATGAGTCCAAGTCTCAATCTTGGAACCTAATTCAGTTGTGTGACAATTTTTCCTTGTCTGGGTCAATGTCTTCATGAGTTTCTTCTTCCTCTTTCAACCTCCATAGCTTTCGCAACTGCCATGCTCTAGATCCCGCATATTTTAATACGGTATCAGAGACCAGTTGGGCATGCTCCTCCAGCTCCATTCTACTCTCATCTAGCTTAGCTTTAGCTTAGTCCAGATCAAGTCTAGGAGCTCATCTCCCACTCCTTCTTCTCCAAATTTCGACCTTGTGGCAGCCATAGCCACCCTGCACATATCCTGCTTCAAGCCCTTACAACTCTTCAACCAGAAGAGATCTTGATAAACTTTCTTTTGGATAAGTGTTGTTTTGCTCCTAGAGCTTCTCTGTATCACCTTACAACTTGACGTTGCCCTGTCCACTAATCAACATTGTCATTTTTCTCAGGATCTATCATGTGGCCTCCATAGCCAAGCAATACCTAGGCATCTTGGAGCCTATGGATCTCACACTGCAAGACACCATTCATCATGATGTCTTCTCGGGAAATCTTCCTCAACATCAGCCGCATCTCTATGGCACATCATGCTGCAACATTGGCCATCATATGCTTCAGCATTGCTGAAGATTCGTCACGTTGTCAAAATATGTGCCCATGTTGATCGAATGCTTTGATCCATCTCTGTGCAGCACGATTTTAGTTGCCATCATAGGAGAATGATAGCCCATGAAGTAAGCTTCATCCTGATATAAGAAATTTTCAAAATGATCAAGTATAGCTCCCACAATCAGTAAAAAACCAAGGCTGGGTCAAAACCCTAATCTAGGAAGCCATAGCAAAACTTCACCAAGCTCAAAAATCTCATCATTTTCTAAAATACTTGTTTATGACATCTAATATCTCTTGCATTTCTTTAGGCTATATACCATAGTAATCTCAAATCCTACTCTAGATATTGAGAGCATGGGTTTGGTAGAAATATATAGCCAATGGTGCTGCATCTTCTACTATGAGTAGCAACACTTTATGCACTTGTGAAACCTTTTCATTGGATTTTAACTCAATAACTACATTATATTTTTCAAAATCAGAAAAAGAACAAGTCAAGTTATCCATAATAATATCCTCATCGAGGAAACCATGATCCTTAAACTTGTCACCCATGAAAATATCATATCTTATCAGTTTTAATCATGAATTCAGATCCCATTAAATAGTGCTTCCATTGACGTAAAGCTTGTACTACAGCTAGCAATTCCTTATCATAGGTAGAATACTTGAGTTTAGAGGGCTTAAGCTTGCGGCTAGAGTAGGCTATGGGATGGGAATCTTGCATAAGGACAGCTCCTATTCCAGATCCACTAGCGTCAGTGACTACTAGAAAAAATGGCCTATTAAAGTCAGGGAGTTGCAATACAGGAGCATGTGTTAAGTCATGTTTTAATAAATCAAAAGACTTTTTTTAATTTTCAAACCAATGATATACAATACCTTTCTTTAATAATTTTGTCAAAGGTAATGCAAGCAATTAAAAATTTTTCACAAATTTTCTATAAAAGCTAGCAAGACGTAAGAAAGAAAGTAATTCATGCACATTTTTAGGTATCAGCCAATTCAAAATTGCTTCTATCTTTTTAGGGTCAACTTTAATAAATTCAAAATTGCTTCTATCTTTTCTGATTTTGAAAAATATAATGTAGTTATTGAGTTAAAATCCAATGAAAAGGTTTCACAAGTGCATAAAGTGTTGCTAGTCATAGTAGAAGATGCAACACCATTGGCTATATATTTCTACCAAACCCATGCTCTCAATATCTAGAGTAGGATTTGAGATTACTATGGTATATAGCCTAAAGAAATGCAAGAGATATTAGATGTCATAAACAAGTGCCCCTAGTCCGCGGCCGTCGACAGTCCAGGGAATATTCCCTCGCTAACTAGGGGAGGTTCATAATATAGTTAGAGAGGCTGATCAGACTATTCTCTCAAGCTATAAAAGGAAGATCCTTCCAAAGCTATCATCAATCTATCTTTCAACTAGTTCGAGTTCTTCCAGCTATCCTTAAGCTCTTCGCCTATTATCTATATAGATCACCATCTATGCTTCAAAGTAGAAGCACATGGGTGGATAGAACCATCTTTGTATTAGTTTGTTTGAACTTAAAGCAGTTTTTATTCTCCTTATAGTTGTTATGTGTTCTCTACTCATTGCTCAAACTCTGCCCGTTGTGCCATGTAATTTCTACATATGTTTCACCCCTTGCTGTAGAAATAAAATTGAAGTATGAAATCAAAGGACGAGGAAGTGGGTAAAGTTGAGGTCTCTCTAATGATATAGAGAAGAGGGATAAATGTAATTGAGAAATAGAAGATGATAATAAAAGTATGGAAGGTGATTAGCTTGGCAAAGTTGAGCTCTCTCTAATGATAGAGAGAAGAGGGATAAGCGTAATTAAGAAATCAATGAAAACGTATGTTGAAAGAGATAGGAAATTAGATTCCAATAGAAGATAAAAGAGGTCTTCTGCTTTTATTTAAGAGATGAGAAAGAAATCTCCAAACTTTTAAAGTAAGAGATGAAAAAGAAAAGCAAGAGATTAAATTATATGGAAATCTGAGAAGAAGAGAGTCAATTGGAAGAGAATATAAATCCTTTTATCACAGTGGACTCCCTATAAAGCTGGAAAAAGAAAGCTTAGAATGTAAGCAAGAGAGAATCGTTTTAAAAAAACTCTTCAGTCAATAGTTCTTAGTACATGTATAAAGTTAATGTTAGTGCTACTCAGGTAAGTTTCATAACCTTCTTTTTGGGATTTGGACTTAAGGAACATGGAGGTCTCTTGGTAAGAAAAAATTATGAATGTTTATAGTTTACTTAGTTATTTAAAAATACCTTTGATGTTCTTAAATATCTACATAATTATTGGATTTAATAATTAAACCTTGGGTGAGCATGTGGAAAGTGGCAAGCCCAATCTTAATTACTAACTCTTATGGATGGGTGGACACACTCAATCGACTAACTTCTCAATCAAAGAAATTTTAGGAAGAATCATAGGAGCATAATCACCTTTAGTAGGATAGAACCCATGCTAATACTATCTTAGGGGAGTGAGCTGAAATAATGCTAGGTTAATGGACGCAACTACCCCTCTCTAGAATTACGTAATTTTTTGCTACTTGCATATTTCATTGGCTGCAAAGTGACAAATCTTAGATGGGTATTAGAATACTATGAGGATGACTCTCTAGGCTTTCTTTATAGACCATGTTTTCGCTAAGTTTGTTCTTCAACATAGTTGCAAACCTTTCAAGTAAGTTGCATGTTTCTCCTAAGGAGATTCCCTTGGATTCTTTAAAAAAACTTAAGAGAATGACTCATTTTTAAAAATTGGGTAAAAAATAACATATAAGTTTCTAATAATTTTAATTTTGTGCATTTCAAAATATAAACTACTATGACACAAGGATGTTGATTTATAAACTAGATCATTTTTAAAGGATTTTTTTTCTAGGCAAGGTAGTATCTTAATATCATAAAGTTTATATAGCATAAATTTATATTTTTTCTAGAAATTAATAATAAATTAGGCATGATACATTATAATTATCTCAAAACCTAAAAAATTAATTAGCAAATTTTTGATACTTAATTGACAAGAAATTTATTCATATATATCAATCTTGTATGAAAAAATGTGAAAATAACAATTTTCAAATGCTAATATGGGTTAATAACTTCATATGCAAGAAGAGGTGTCCAACTTCTCATGGGTACTCAATAAATCTAACAATTTGCATTGTCCAAGAATGCATAATTTGATGTCAAAGAGCTAGATGGAGACTCTTGAGTTTTACATGTCTGTGGATGCTCTTTAGGTTTTCATTTTATACATGAGGACTTTGATGGAGACTCTTGAGTTTTACATGTCAGTGGATCCTCTTTAGGTTTTCATTTTATACATGAGGACTTTGAAGGTAGAGCATGTTTTTGTTCAACACCTAAGGGTCCCTAGCTCCTTCATTATTATTTTGCCTCAATGCTTGTGGGGTCTTACTTTGTTCAGTAGAAGCATCACATGGGAAAAATGCTATCTTGCTTGGGGTTTGATACGTTAATGTGTTACCCAATTTGCTACCACTATCTCTCTTGCCACCAATTTCAATTTTGGTACTCTTCTTTGTCATGGTAGAGAGGGGAGGAGAATCAAATGGACCAGAGATATCCTATTTAAGAGTATACTCCCATGTTCTCTTTGACTTCTTGCTACTTTCTTCTTGACTCCTCTCTGTGACAAAAATGATTTAAAATTAGTGCAATAATTGCTCAATGTCTCTATTGTCCTTTGTCCATGGATGTGTTAGATGGGTACCTCACCTCTTTTGCAAGAAAATTTTTGAGAGATAGAGTTCTTGTGGTGGTCCTCTTTTCTAAGGCTTTTTAAAATGATCGTATTTTTTTACAATGTCAAGTAAGCTTCAACATATCCTTAAAATATTCCATCTTACAAAAGGTCTCAACCTTTATTTTCTAAGGAGGCATCTTTCTTTCCCTCTTGAATGATGCACATATAAGTTCCCTACCATGTAATCAATTCAAATGTCTTCAAATGAGGTAAAATTTAGAGGCTATGTGCCAGATTCATCTTAACACCCAGCGTTGAAGGTTTCACAAGTAAAAATCCATATATGCTCTCTATCCATAGTGATAAGGCCCTTTGCAACCATAAGATGATTGTCTTTTTTAGAGATTTTTTTTTTGAAACCATTGGATGCTTTTCATGTAAGTGATACCAAGGGCAATGGAATGTCAGTCAAGCCCACATTTTCTTAAAAATGCCTCCCCGTCCAAAAATAGATTACCCATATACATATTGTCATCGTAGTTGCCCATGTTACTCTCAACATGCAGCTCGATCAGCGTTCCTATTGTCAGAGGTGAGAATGCATGACCCCTGAGTTTTATAATTATAGAGGGGGTGAGACTCAGACTTAACTCCTCTACATAGCTTGTTCAAATCAACTAAAAGTTGCAGCCATTGAGATTAAGCTGTGCTATCAGCTTTGCAACTAATTGGTTACAATAAAAAAGGCAATCATCCCATGGCACATCCCTCCATATTTTGTCACCTATGGTGCTTCTAGGAGGGACGTGTGAAGGGGAGACGCTTTTGCACATTCTCCCTTAGGTGAATAGTTATGATTTTTCTACATGAAATCTCACTTGCAACTCAATTTTTCTCATCCTACCAATAATAGAAGAGAATAGTTAGCCATTGAGTTATAGAGGGAGTATTTTACACATTGGAGATTGTGATCATCTCTCTTTTTGTCATCTTTTGGTACCCCCATAAAGGATTCAATATATTTTTATTTAAGAACTCAAGGAAACCTTCAATTGTATGAAGATGATGAGCTTATCGAGTCGAGTGTTTATGGGTAAGGAAGATCCAACGAAGTGGCTTGCACATTGTGAATGGTTTATGTTTATGAGTCACATGTTAACTCATGAAGAGAAGCTTTATGATTTTCGTCTAGTTATGCAGGGAGAAGTAAAGATTTGGTATGAAGCTTTGGATGATGCTGTGAAGCAAGATTGGGATAAACTAACAAGTTCTCTTGTATCACACTTTGCTCATCATGAAACAGCAATACAAGTTGATGAGAAGCTTCAACGTCTTCATCAAAATCCAAGAGAGGATTTCCAAAGTTTTCTACATCGATTTGAAGCTCTTTAGTTGAAGATAGGGAAGAATACTCATATTTAACATGAAAACAACCTCAAGCTTGACAAGTTTAAGGCTTGTCTTCACCAAACAGTTTGTGAAAAGGTGGAATTGGAAAAACCACATGTGCACGCCCAGAGCTCAGATTTCCTTTCGATGTCTTTGGGTAGGAAAAAATTTAACATGTTTTTATCATGTAATGGTAATTTATGATGTGTTGATATTCTTGCTAAAAGGAAGAGGTTGTGATGAACTTTGTTTGAAAAAGAAGAATTGAAAAGAGTTTCTTCTTGATCCTAAGCTTTGAATAGTTTTATATTTTTAAAAAATCTTGGATCCAAAAAATCAAGAGTTATTATAGCAGTTACAAATCCATAAAAACCTATTGAGAAAAAAGGAGCATGCTTTCTATGTGTGTCTCATGCCCCAAGCTAAATATTCTTGGTAATAAAAGCTACAACCAAACAAACAAACAAACAACAATTTAAAATAAAAATACAACAAAAGACCTTAGATCCTTACTTTGATCACTAGGAAGAAAACCTATGAAACAAAGTAAAATAAAGTCCAACCTAGAGACCATAAAGAGAATAGGAAAATATGTTCCAAGAATAGAGAGTGAGACCCTACACTCAGAATATTATGAAGGATAGATTATGGGTTGTGATCATAGATTACACTTCATCCTTAGAATTCTAGATTTTGGATCATCTCAAAGATAAGATAAATCATTAGAGTGAACCAGATAGTTTGAATATATGGATGAACCCCACTGTCTCTAAAAGAATTAGAGTATGAGCAATACCCTTTTACAAGGAAAAGAGCACTCTAGGGTCTTAGGAAAGTGGATCAACATGGAAAACCTCAACGTCTCTTTTTCTATGAAAATGTACATGTTATATATGGGTTTGTTTCAAGTCTTTGAGTTTTTTTTACCTACTACTTGGGTTTAAAAAGCTAGTTGTCAAGGGCAAAAGTTTAGTTGCAGTTTTCTTTTGTGGTGTAATCGTAATTTGAATGTATAAAGTGCATTTAAGAGGAATGTGAAAGGAGGAAACACACATTGAAATCCAACTCAGACTGAAAGGAAAGTTTGAAGCATGGTTCAAGATCTTGAGAGAATTTTCCAAATAAGTTCCGAATGAAAGATTGTGAAGCAAGAAACCATGGAAGTGCACCTAACTAAGGGAAGCCAGGATCTTTTGAAAGAGATCGAGGAAGAAACTATCTAAGGGTTTAATCAAAGAAGCGTTTTGCCAAGGAAAGAGCCACAATTGTTCCCTACAATCCTAATGATTGAAATGTGAAATGAAAAAGTTTAACAAAACCCTCAAAAGATTCTTATTGGAGCATCTTTGCAATAATTTGATTTAGGAAAGACCCTAATAATTCTTCTACAGGAAAATCCTTGGCTTGTTTGAGGAAACATTGCAAGGAGCAAGTTGGAATTGTGAGTGGAAAGTTTCAAGACAACTCGACAGTAAGAGGTGTCTTTCATGAGCTTCAAGGCATGAGAAATTATTAAAGAGCATAAAAATATATTTTGTCAATACTGAAAGATTGAGATTTCCTTAAATTGAGGAGGGAGCTCCTACTATGTTTAAGATCAAACATTTTATCGATAAACCCCATGGAGACATCAAGATGAAACTTGAGGTTAAGAACCTTGGCACAATTAAAGAAGTTCTAGCTATATCCATTGAAAAGGAACATAAACATGGAATAGATGAGAAAGAGGGATTATAGCAAAAGCTCCAAAGAAAAAAGACCCATGCTAAGGGCTAGAGAGAAAACCATAGAAGTAGATTGTAGCAATTTCTCATTGCTAGCTAGATAGGAAATGACTGTCACAAAAAATGGAGAATTTTCTAGAAGCTGAAACAATGTATAATATGAGTCTTGAAGCTATAAAAGGTAGATCTTGGAGAAGAGGGTTTGATGGTCCTATAAATTTGATTGGTTAAGAAGGAGTGAATAGAGTTGGAAGATAGGATGAAGGAGGCTATTATAGATATGTACCCTCTTTTTATAAATTTTCCAACAAAAAAAAAAGATTACAGAGTCAAATCTATGAGCCTATGACATCTCAAGGTCCATCAAATAAAGAAAAGTGTAAATGCGAGCTCATGCTCAACCGCCAAGATCCATATACCACTTATTGTTTCAAGCAAACACCTATGGCTATCTCTCACCTAGCCGATTTACCTTTGCTCCTACCGGGGTATAGTGAGCTTACCTCAATGACCGAATGAGTTTCCCCCTCCCTCAAGCACACAAGTAGCTCCATGATTTGAGATGTGAGCTAAAACATCCTCAAGCCTCCACCTCCAAGCTCCATCCTCCATAGCCGCGTGCGAGACAAGAGAAGAGAAGAAGAGAGGAGATGATGGAAAGCTTCACCTCCAATATCCCTGACCCTCACACACTCACTCTCTTACACTCCCTCTATCAAGCACACACAAGCAAGCAAGAAGGAGATGATAAGAAGAGAAGAAGATGAGTCCACTTTGCCACACACCAAAGAATGATATTCTCTATTCACTTTTTGGCTTTTATACATGCCCTAAATCCCTTGGGCACCGATCCCCTTTTTTACATGACCAGCCATTGTGGCAAGGTTCTATTTTCTCATTCCCTTCTATTTGCCCTATCTCTTTACCTATGCACGTTTACCTTTTATACAATCTGCACAGGTTGGATCCTGGTGCTCTTTCATAAAATTTTAAGGGACGCCTTGCATTTAAAAATTCACCTTTGTCTTTGACTTGATTTTTGAGGCCGCCCTCATGCTTTTGGTTGTTCTTCATCTTGCTTCTTCCTTTGCATCTACATTCTTGACTTATTTTTTATCCGTCTCGAATTGGGGTTAACATTACCTGGTTCCTAGAGGAGTGCTAGTCCCATGGCACTTGCGGGTGTTTATTGATGAGGGCTTGATTCTTTGAAGGGTGGTTCCCAAGTTGATGGTGGCGCCTTATGTGGATTAGCACTGGGTGAGAAGCTTTGGCAAATGGTTGCACTGTTGGAGGCCAGGGGTATGTAGAGTGGATGGCGGGGCTTCTGATATTAGTGATTTGCAATATTCGTCTTTACCTAAAAAGAGATTAAGTGCGCCACCTATGGGGAGGTTCTACCTTACCATGTGGTGAATTTTCTTGTGCTAGTGGAATTGGAAGTTGGGTTGAGCCTAGGTGTTGACCCACACTTGAGGACCTAGTTTGTGTATAAGGGAGATGCGGTGGGTGTAGCTTAGGGTGACAGGTCTAACCATAGGCAAGTGTGACCTTCCTAGGTATGTATTTCCCTTGATGTGCCCTAAGCATTGATGTGTGGGGAATCAAAATAAGGGCTAGGGGGTTAGACATGGAGCTAGCCGACCGAGGCCATCGGACACACATAACTTGAGAACCCCTCGATGTAGTGACTGTAGTCAATGTGGAGTTAATTGCTTTTCTTGTGATTTCATTCTCTTTTCATTTTGATTCTCTTCTTTCTTTTATTTTTCTTTTGCTTTTTGTTTTTTTAAATTTTATTGGGAGAGGGTGGAGTTGGGGGCTTACGAGATTTAATCAGGAATTTCCAGCTCTACATGTACCCTCTGAGGTTCACATGCATACTTGGAGAGTGGTAGTGGAAAGAAATGGATGATTTCAATGGGTGAAGCGGCTATCATTCATGTCTTCCAAGAGGGCTAAGAAAAATGAAGTTAGTAGAGCAGCTCGCATCATCAATCTAGCCATGGCACAACTATCTATTCCATTGGGATCAAAAAAGAGGGGTGGAAGCGATGCTCTTGTGGTGCAGGATCCTGTCTAAGTAGTATCCTAAGAAATCTTAGATAATTAGAGGTTCTGATGAAGGTGGGAATCGGGACAGGAAGAGAATTCGTCGATGAAGCAGACTATTGAATCACATAGGTCCTCTAACATGAAAATGAGGGCCTCTTTGGGTTTAGTAGCATTGGCATTGTAGCTCCATGGAAAGTCGTAGCGGCTGTGGATGCTTGGGTTAAAATCCACTCCTACCCTTCTCGAATATGGCATGAAGGTTGCATTATTCCTCTCAAAGGGTGGCGTGTTACAAAAAGCTATCCATGTATCCATGTTTACATAAAAAATGTGCCTCCTCCATGTGGGTTCGCATCCATGGACATTCACAGCCCTGGGCACTTCAAAAACTTTATCTTGCCAAAAATCTACATCCTCGGTCCCTCATAGGGTGGGATTCTGCTTTGTCTTCTTGTCTCCTAGCTTGCTTCCAACATTAGTCCCCTCTTTCACCACCTTGACTGGCAGTACTCTACGCAAGTGGGTGGGGAATTGAAAAGTAAAGTCGAAGGGCTCCCTACCACTCTCCCGTTGCTCCCAAATCATAAGTTTAGCATTAAATATTGCTGAAAAGTCATCTTGGCTTGGTGGGATAGGCATAGTGGGCACCACTACTGACTGGGCATTCAATCTTCTCTTTACATGCTCCACCATCTATTGTCTCTTCCTTTTAAGCTCTGCTTTTCTTTCAACAGAGGTGTCCACCTATTGTTGTTGTTCTTCTGCGCCTGGGGAAGGAATTTGTGGGACAATTTCTTCTTCATGAGGTCCCGTGTCAAAGCTTGTGCTAGCCTCTTCTCCTTGTTGGTCTTCCTTTTCTGTCTCCCTCAACAAACCTAGTGCATCAACTTCTTGTGGGGTCAGGCTTGCTTGTTGTAGTAGATAGTTTCATTGCTCCTCAAGGGCAAGGCTCGCACCTACGGGTTGCGCTGAGATCTATAGGCCTGCTCTTAGGGGCTTGCATGCAATCCCTAGCTTCTTCTTTATGGAGTCAACGACCTCCCCTTCCTCCATTTGAATGACATCTAGTATGTCAAGATTGTGGGAGAGAAGGAAGGAGTCTCACTTGTAGCTTTCTTGCTTGCACAATGGGGGAATACACACAAGGGTGGAGGCTGAAAACAGTTTTCCTCTTCTTAGTTGTGGAAGCCAAAAGAACTCAAGTACAAAGAAATAGAAGAACCCTAGATATGGGTCTCAAACCAAACTCAACTAACTAAGGTGGCATACTAACTGAGCCACGAACTAGAGTAGATAAGGATAGCTGTCATCTAGCTATTATTCAGGGGCGGTGTACCAACCGCATCTGCAACTGACAAGTCGGTGACATAAATACACAACGGTCACCCTGGCGTATCACGAGTGGAGCTCGATATCTCAACACTCCCCCTTGAGCTCAATCCCAATTCATGCACACCAAGCAGGTCTCTGAACTTGCGCAGCTTCTCTGCGCCCAATGCCCTCGTGAATATGTCAGCTACCTGATCCTCTGTGCTGACATAAACTAGATCAATAAGACCTAGTAAAACCCTCTCTCGCACATAGTGATAATGTATCTCAATGTGCTTTGTTCTAGCATGATAGACTGGGTTATTTGCCAAGTGTATACTACTCATGTTGTCACAATAAATGACAACTGGCCCATCTGTAGACTGATGCATATCATAAAGTAGCTTATGCAACCAAGCTAACTCACATGCAGCCATTACTGCACCCCTGTACTCAGCCTCTGTGCTGGACAAGGCAACTGTAGGCTATTTCTTGCTGCTCCAAGTGACTGCAGCACTCCCAAAAGAGAACACATATCCACTGGTAGATCGTCTATCAGAAATACTACCAGCCCAATCAGCATCAGTGTATCCATGCAACTGTATCTGAACCCCAGTCTCATAAAATAGTCCATACTGCAATGTGGACTTCACATACCTGAGTATGCGTCTAGCTGCATCCAAATGCAGTTTCCTTGGAGCCTGCATAAACTGACTTACCAATCCAATAGCATAGCTCAAATCTGGCCTGGTAATAGTCATATAAATCAAGCTTCCTACTATGCGTCTGTACATAGTAGGGTCTTCCAGAAGCTCACCTGCATCTGCGCTTAGCTTCACATTCTGCTTCAAAGGAACTGAAATAGGCTTACAGCCTGTCATCCCATATTTGGACAGCATGTCCAATCCATACTGCCTCTGCAAGAGCTGTATCCCACTTGGTGATCTAATCACCTCAATGCCCAAGAAATAACGTAGCTCTCCCAAATCCTTCATCTCAAACTTCTGCTTCAATAGCATTTTCACATGAAGGATATCTTCATCACTGTCACCTGTCATAATCAAATCATCAACATAAATGACAAGTAGCATAATACCTTTCTCTGTTTTTCTCACATAAAGTGAGAAATCTGCCTTGGAAATCTGAAAGCCAATAGTGACAAGATACTGTCCTATCTTGTCAGACCATGCTCTAGGTGCTTGCTTCAAGCCATACAAGGCTTTCTTCAACCTGCAAACAAACTCAGGATGAACATCATGCACATAACCTGGTGGCTGCTCCATATAGACCTCTTCTTGCAAGTCACCATGCAAGAAGGCATTCTTTACATCCATTTGATGTAAAGACCATTCCTTTGATGCAGCCATAGCAATGACTGCTCTTACGGTTGCCATCCTTGCAACCGGACTGAATGTTTCTTCATAGTCAATGCCATATGTTTGTGCGTACCCCTTGACTACTAATCTTGCCTTGTATCTGTTCACAGAACCATCTGCATTGTGCTTCACTTTATAAACCCACTTACAGCCAATTGCATTCTTACCTTTAGGCAAAGGTACCAATTCCCATGTAGCATTTGCTTCCAAGGCATCCATTTCTTCATCCATGGCTTTCTCCCATTTTTCTTTTCCCATGGCTTGCTCAAAAGAAGTGGGTTCTGGTTCCTGTATCACCTTGACCATATATGCATAGTGAATGGCTGTAAATCCATCATATTTCAGCCTATCCACAGGATACCTAACTCTGGTAGACCTGCGCAAAGTGGGTTCACTCCCAGGTGCCCTCAAAACATCCCTGGTCTTCCTTACTCCAGGTGTAACAATAGAAGGAATACCCAACTCATCATCAATGCTCTGTTCTGAGCCACTGGATTCACCATCCACATAAGAGTGACCTGCATTCACATCAAACATGGGCTGATCAAACTTCTCTTTTCCTTTTCGTGATACCTGCATACCACTATCTGCATTACTTTGAGAAGATTCTCCTGATCTCAATTTGCCTGTCCATGGCGATGAATGTGAACCACTGCTAGAGGACGCTCCAGGTCCACTAATATTTTGTGACTGCTGCTGTGAATTCTGTGCAGCATTACCATTTTGTGCATCTACATCATCAATCACATTTACTGGTTTATACCAGCTACTCATCTCATCAAAAACAACATCTCTGCTCACTGTAAACTTACGAGTAGAAGGGTTGTAGCATCTATACCCTTTTTGCTGCAGAGAGTAACCAATAAAGATGCACTTCTCAGCTTTTGGATCCAACTTGGATCTCAACTCATCTGGCACATGTACATAGGCAATGCAACCAAAAATTTTCAAATGAGAAATATCTGGTTTCCTACCAGTATACCTCTCCTCTGGAGTCATTCAATGTATTGCTGCAGTGGGAGTCCTGTTCATTATGTAGACTGTTGTAGCAACTGCTTCAGCCCAATAAAAATCTGGCATGTCTTTTTCATTGAGCATGGCACGAGACACCTCTCCAATATGTCTGTTTTTTCTTTCTGCAATTCCATTTTGCTGTGGGGTATGACTGCATGAATATTGCTGCTTTATGCCATGCTCTTGCAGGAACCTTGCAAACTCATTTGAGAGGTACTCTCCCCCTCCATCTGACCTTAGGCATTTTATCTGCAGGCCTGTTTCTTTTTCAACCATCTCTTTAAGAGTTTTGAAATGCCCAAAAACTTCACTTTTCTTTTTCATAAAATACACCCAAACTTTTCTGCTATAGTCATCAATAAAACTGACAAAATAATGACAGCCTCCAAGAGATCCAGCTTTAGTTGTCCACACATCAGAGTGGATTAATTCCAATGGCTTCTTACTCTCTTGAACATGTCTAGGAAATGGTTTTCTTGCCTGTTTTTCAAACTGACATGCTTCACATACCTTATGCATTTCTGCAACCTTGAATTTTGGCAATCCTGCAACAATATTTTGGGCCTGCATTGATTTAAGTCGCTGTACATTAACATGACCAATGCGTTTATGCCAGATATCAATATCTGCAACTACACCGGTCCCATGTGCAAACATTGCTGCACTCAATTCAGACATGTCTGCATCCAATGTAAACATTCTGCCCTTCTTCTTTCCTTTTGCTATCAAGCGACCTTTATTTTTCATATCCTCAACAAAGCATCCATGAGGATTAAATCTGACCTGCAAGCCCTGTTCAACCATTTGACCAACAGAAACTAGATTCTTGGTGATATTCGGAACATGAAATACATCAGACAGGTATTTCTTTTTCCCATCCTGCATAGACAAAGGAATTTTTCCAATCTGCACAATAGGATGTGCAGTATCATCACCAGTCTCCACAAATCCTGGTTTTTCCATTTTCCTTGCATCCTCCATCCATTCTGCATGACCTGTCATGTGGTTTGATGCACCTGAGTCAACATACCAGACATCGTTGCTTTCTTCTGCACTTGTCACAGAATTGTTCATGCGCTGCACCATAAACAAATGCTCATTTCTGTCATCACCCTGTCTACTAGAAGATGCATAATTTCCTTGTTGCAGTTTTCCATTCATGATGTCATTCTGCTTTTTATAGCAGTCTTTAGCCATATGACCCATTTTACCACAGTAGTAGCATTCAACATTACTGTTTGCATTTTGACCTCTTTGCCATCCACCACGACCTCTTTGGCTCCCCCTGCCTCTAGAGTTACCACGTCCTCCTCCATAGGACTGGTTTTCTTGAGTTTGCTGCATATTCTGATTTCTACCACGGCCTCCAAATCGGCCTCCTCTACCTCTGTCTCTACCTCTTCCAGCATTTGAGTAGAAGACAGCTTCTTTTGAAGTTCCTCCTGAAGAAGATGCACCACCATTTCTTTGTTCCTCAGAAATTAGAAGAGCAATCAACTCCTCAAAATCAGGAAATCTTTCACGAACTGAAATGGATGTCCGAAACTGTGCATAATCCTTTCCTAGACCATTCAAGGTCACAGAAACTAAATCATCATCTTCCACTGGTGACCCAATGGAAGCAAGTGTATCTGCAATCTTCTTCACCTTCATATGGTAGTCGTTGATGCTCATATTTTCTCTTTGCACATTGTGCAACTCTTGCTTGAGCTGCATTTTCCTGGCTTGCGTATTTGTGCTATACATTTTTGACAAAGTATCCCATGCCTCCTTTGGCGTACTTGCATCCTGAATATGCACAATCATAGAGTCTGAAATGCTGATAGACAGCCAATACATAACTTTCTTGGCTCTCTCATGCCATGCTTTAAATGCCTGCATTTGCTGTTGATTGGGAACATCAGGAAGAACTGGTTCTTCTTCATTTCCTGCAACAAATTCCCAATATCCTTTTCCCATAAGGAAATTCGTCATTCTAAACTTCCATGCTTGGAAGTTGTTCTTGTCAAGCTTTTCAGTGACAATCTGTGAAAGAGAATCAGATGCCATTACAGAAGACTGCAAAAAATTCTGTCACTGCAAAAACCACAGCTTCACCCTCACAAGGGAAAATCTGCAAAACTAGCGAAAGTGGTATTTGACCACACAGTCACTTCCTAGTGACGATTTTGCATCAACAGGCAACATGGATGATTCTGTAACTCCCAATGTCTCTGCGCACAAGCATACAATGCAATTTTTACAGTAACTATTCACCGACCTGTAGAACAGTGGCTGCACAGCATAAAACTGGGCCTTTTCCTGAGTGCGTGCAGAAAACTTCCGCCTCCAAAACAGGCCCCGAAATGGCCTCAAATCAAAAAAATAAGGTCACCGAGAGCTAAAGCCCTCGCCCGCAGCATATACTGCCCTTTTGGTTCACCGCGAAGGGCGTCTCAACCTGAGACAATGCACTCCTGCACTTTCCGGCTGTGCTACCTGCAGAGATCTGCTCCCAAAACAGAAAATGAAAGCAACACTGCTCCTCTTACCAGAACACCGCGAGCTTGGCTTGCTTTCTTGAGCTCCTTACCACGAACAAGGCTCTGATACCATGTCAAGATTGTGGGAGAGAAGGAAGGAGTCTCACTTGTAGCTTTCTTGCTTGCACAATGGGGGAATACACACAAGGGTGGAGGCTGAAAACAGTTTTCCTCTTCTTAGTTGTGGAAGCCAAAAGAACTCAAGTACAAAGAAATAGAAGAACCCTAGATATGGGTCTCAAACCAAACTCAACTAACTAAGGTGGCATACTAACTGAGCCACGAACTAGAGTAGATAAGGATAGCTATCATGTAGCTATTATTCAAGGGCGGTGTACCAACCGCATCTGCAACTGACAAGTCGGTGACATAAATACACAACGGTCACCCTGGCGTATCACGAGTGGAGCTCGATATCTCAACATAGTAGTGTGTTCAAGAAGGTGCATTGCCAGGCTTCAAAACTCACTTGGGCGGCATGTGCCTTGCTCTTAGCTAGCACTTTGTTCTTTTCCACCTGAGCGAGACGACGCCCCAAAACTTTGACTCTTATCTCATTATGGTTTGCCTAGTCTTCTGCTCTCTTCTTCATTTCCGCAAAGGCTTTCTCCTTGCCTTTGACTAGTATCATCAACCTTTGCTCTTGATCTTCAATCTCTCTTTCCAGCCTTTGTTCCTCCTGTTGCTCCGAGGTTGCCTCTCTTTTCAAATTCTCTATCTCTTCTCGGTACCTACGTGCCCTTTCCTCTCTTGCCACCTCTAACTCTTCTGGGCTTTATGCAACTTTTCCATCTCCCCTTTCAGATCTTCATAGAGCCCTACAAGCTCATCACTCATTATGGTATCGTAGGCTCACTAGGCTTGAGTCTCTTCATCCAGCCTTGCGTGCCAATTGGTTTTTTCTTTGTCCTTGGCTTGCAGTTGCTCCTTCAGCTCACTTATCTCCCTTTGGCACATGGCTACTTGACAAGTTTTCTCTAATTGGGATGCATCCATGGCCTCCTTTTCTGCCTCTAGTTCAGCCACCCACTACTATCTTCTTATCCTCCTTTTCCTTCTCTAGCTCTGAAAGAAGCTCCTTAACGTATTATTCATAGTCTCTGCAGGTGTGTGGCAACTTTGTCGTGGGAATGGAGGTTGTGGAGGTTTCCACCTTCTACCTCTTGGAATCTTGCCTAGACTCGGTTTATGCTCTACCATCGGTGTTTTAGTTCCTGGTATGGGGGTATCTTCCCCCATTCCTTGGGCCATTTCTTTATTAACAAACTACTGTACCCGAGCCATGAGGTTGCTAGCATGCACTTTGGCTATGGAGCTTAGAGTGGATATAGTTGTTGGGGTCGTGGGCACTAGGAGAGTAGGGATGGGATCGATTGGGGCCTTGCCCTTGCCTTTTTTCACTACGGGTGGCGTGATCTCTAGTGCTTGTGTGCTTGAGCTAGGGTCTTCATCTCTAGTCGGCTCTCATGGCACACAACTCATCCTGTCTACACTGCTCCTCTATAGATATACGTGTTTCTAGAACCATGTCTTCATCTTCCTTCCTTTTAAACTCTTCCTCTTATTCAGTTGCCTTCCCTTTTCTCTCCTCCTCAAATTTTCTTGATTCTTCTTTCAGCCTCTCTGACTCCTCGTTTTCTTTCTTCTTCCTCTTTTCCTCTTTCTTCTTAGACTCTTTTTTAGCTTTTTGTAAGTCTAATTTTTCTTTCTTCCTGCTTTCCTCCTCATCCTTCTCTTGCAAATCCTTCTTCTTTGGCTTTCGTTGGGCTTCTTGGCATTTATTTTTCTCCTTCCTCATCATCACTCACTGTCCTTTCACCAGAGTGTGGCTACTATTCATTGTGGAGGTGACCTCTCTAGTGTTTCTCCAATTCCTTCTCCTTCACCCTGTCCTTCCCCCAATGCTTCGCTTATTACAATTGTCAAAACCCCATCGAATCCGATGGTAGAGGCCTTTGAGGATGACACTTTTCTTTTTTCCCTGGTAGTAGGGGACTCTCCTCCTAGCGGTCTTCCTCCCTCCTGTAGCTAGTTCTTTTGCTGAAGACTCAATGGTCTTCCACACAAAGCCATTTACATTTACTTCATCAATGGATCTTGCTGCAATGCTCTCCAGCATAGGCACATTGATTCGGCTCATTATTGAGTTGTACCTTTGGCTAGAGAATAGTGTGTGCATCATTTTGGCTTGGAGTTGGATTTCGGGGTTGGGGATGTTTGCCAAGTTGATGCCATCATTTATGTGGACCATCAACTTGTCCATTCCTAACATGGCATACACATCTCTCTTCAGCTGCCTTTCCACCTTATCATTGGCTAGACCCAATGCTTTCTCCACCAACTCTGGAGTCAATTCGATCTCGACTTGGCGGGTTTCTTCTATTTTCTGCACTGTCATGGTGTCGTGGCTCCTACCAAAGGTCCGAAGGAACTCCACACACTAGCTGTAGTCCACTCCTTGACCAACTACCTCCATGTACTTTTGCAGATGGCATTGTTCGACAATCTGCTTCACTGCTTGTTGCTCCCTGGCAACATCCTCCAAGTTCAAGACAGGGCCTGGACTTGAACTGGTTAAAGGCCCTTATTTTCACGGAAAGGCCATATTTTGCTTGCTCTTCTTGTGAAAATGGCAACTTGCTGGCTTTCTCTTGGCCTGTCATCATGCTGGGTGCCTGTCATGAATCCGTGTTCACCATTAGTTCTTTTCAAAACAATTATATGCAGAGGAAAAAGATCAGATGCTAATGGAATTGAAATGCTTAATTATAGAATTAAACGTCTCCCTCAAGTAGTCCATACATTCCAAATTTTATGACCCTTTTTCTTAGCCATGAATTGGTTTTGATTTGTTTTCATTTTCTTTTGCATTTTATTCTTATTTCCACCTTACCCCCTTCCCCTGCAGAAATAAGAAGAATTATATCCAAGATGCACAAGTCAATGGAAAAGGTTGATAAACCCGAAAGCCAAAGAAAAAAAATGAAAGGAACAATCAGAGTGGTAAGTGTAGAAGAGTGGTAAAAAATGAAGAAGTAAAGAAAGGAACAATCTCTGTGCAGCACGATTTTAGTTGCCATCATAGGAGAATGATAGCCCATGAAGTAAGCTTCATCCTCATATAAGAAATTTTCAAAATGATCAAGTATAGCTCCCACAATCAGTAAAAAACCAAGGCTGGGTCAAAACCCTAATCTAGGAAGCCATAGCAAAACTTCACCAAGCTAAAAAATCTCATCATTTTCTCTATCCTGCCACTTAGAACAAACCACTACCACTCCAATCTACTATCCCAGTATCAAATCAAGGAGGAGAAGAGCTTGGATTCATTGACAGAAGATCAACGACCCCGAACTAAGAAGATTTGAGTTCCCAGACATAGTCTTTACATAGTGTGTTTTCACATTGTCATTACTTGTGTCTCTTGACACACTATAATCTGCTCTTTCATTGATAAAATCTAAGAATTATGGAGTTATTTTCTATTGCTCTAGCCATTTAACATGGGCAAAGACTCTCCAACTTCTCGCTTCAAAGGATTCGGATTTCATACCTGGCAGACCCACATCAAACTCATCCTGATGAAGAAGGGCCTCTAGGCCATTACTACTGGAAAAGAAAAGAAGCCTCGTGATGTGGACCTTGCAGTCACTTGGAAAAAGAATGATGATAAGGCTCATGCCATTATGAAATTGGAGCTAGACGATAGCTATATCCACCATGTGGATAATTGTGACACTTTACAGGATACATGGAAGAGATTTGACACCTTGTTTAGTGCATAATCTAAATCATCAAAGTATGGTCTCCTGATTGAGTTTTCCAGGCTTGAAATGAAGTCTAGAACATCACTTGCCACACATTTGAATTACATGGAAGGACTTCTAACCCAACTTGCAGGAATCAACATTAAAATGGAAGAAGATGTTTGCATCAGCGCTCTACTTAAAAGTTTACCTCCTGAATATAATAATATATCAACAACTGTAATCAATATGCCAAACCCTGAACTTGTTGATATCCAGGCATCACTGTTAGAGGAGGAAAAGAAGCTAAAAACTAAGGAAGAACCAAGCATCTCTAGAGATGAACATGCATTATATGTTGGCAACAGGTACAAAGGCAAGAGGGATCAACTCTTTTGTGACTTCTACAAAAGGACCGAACACATTGAGAAGTTCTGCCAAGCCAAAAAGAGGTCTCAAAAGGCCTATCTAGTTGCAGTCAAAGAAGAAGAATAAAACGGACCAAAGAAAGAAGAAGAAGAAGTAGACCACCACGAGAAAGACAAGCCTCATCAGTCCTTCTATTCAGATAGACTTTTTTAGCTTTGTATTTCCTAGCCCTAATGCTTCAGACATAAACTTGTAAACTCCTCAGTTAGCCTTCTACTACAGCCTCTCTACACTTTGTGAGGCCCCTGCTACAGCCTCTAGATGACCACCATGTTTGTGGTATCCATACTTAGCCTTTTCTGTGATAGCCTCTGGTGTTTTGCCTTGTTTATGGTGTGCCAACACTTTACAAGTGTTGCTCTCACTAAAGCCTCTACACACTTTGTTCTTCTGATTGTGATTGAGGAGGGGTGTTGAGATATTTTACAATCATACCTACTTCAATCCCTTTGTAAGGAGCAGTGAGGGCTCAGGACAAGAATCCCATATGCACAATTAAAAAAAAGGGCCACCACTCAATTCCTAAAAAGCATTGTACTTGCACTATTTTTCTAATGCAATGATAGTACTCTTTTCTTTTCAGTGAAGTGTCTATGTAACTATACACACACAATATTTGAAACGAGTATTTACGAGGCACCTATCAAGGTAAATTGTTATATAACTATATATGGTTTAGGATCATTTCCTTTTATATTAGAGAGGTACTATCTTAGAAATACATGAGTGATATAAGACTTGATAACAATATACGAAAAATGTAGAGTGCTAAGAATATTTTAAATGACAATAAGAAAGAAATTCACTCAAGATGATATAGAAGAGAAAAGGGATTTGTAAAGTTCAAGAGAAGAAGAAAAAGAAGATCAAAGCTCTGAGATCAAGAAGCCCGATGTTTTTAGATATGCTCAATGTCGCACCCTTGTAAGGTGCCACCAAAGGTCCATGGTGCTCTAAGATGTAACATCCCCATTATGAGGGGAAGCCATGTGTGAGCATAGACATTTGTTGGGTCTTGACTTGTATATCAGATGAGGTATATATGATTAGATGGAAAAAAGGTGACATTTGTGGATCTAGCCTTTGGGTTAGATACAGTAGTTATGATGGTAGCAAGTGGAGGCACAATCCATCGAGTTGCCAGGTAGGTGTGGGAGTTATCAGGGACCCCTATTTTGGGATCTAGGGACCGCCAAAGTGGTCCTTCGCTGGGGGGATCTTAGGGGGGTCAACAAGCCCCTTGACAAGGATCGGAGAGTAGCACCCTTGGCCCCTTGGCCCAACCTTAAAGAAAATATTTCTTGGAATATTCCCTAGCCGACTAATGAAGGTTCATAATATGGTTGGACATGCCGACTAGACTACAAGCAAAGCCCCTCAAAATCCATCACCAATCTATCTTTCACCCAATCAGAGTTCTTCCAGCTATCCTTAAGGCCTTTGTCTATCATTTTTTTGGATCACCATCTAAGCCTCATAGTGAAAGCACAAGGATGACTAAATCTATCTTTGTATCAATTGGTTTGAAATTAAAGTACTTTTTTTATTCTCATAGTTGTTGTATGGTCTCTATTCCTTGCTAAGATTTTGTTTATTACGTCGTGTAGTTTCTGCATGGTAGGGGGCTCTAAGGAGTAAAGAGTTCTTGAGAGGCAAGGGCTTCAATATGAAAGATAAGAAATTTCATTTGCTACATCAGGTAGTGGTGCTGGCACATCAAGTGGTAGTGGTATTGTATCGATAATTCAAACACTTAGGATTGGTCCACCAGCCTTCAATGAAGGCAAGTTAGATGGTAGAAACTACACTTTGTGAAAGTTTAAAATTACAACTATCATTGATTCTTATAAGCTTCTTAAGATAACGATGAGGGCATACCCAACACCCCAACCCATCCCTGGCCCATCAAATTTGAGTATCATGATTCCTCCAAATATAGATGCATTGTGTGACTTAGTTACACAATATTCTAACTTTATTTTGACCTTGATTCAGCATACAACCAAGGCATCAAAAGCTTGAAACATACTGAGGAGAAAATAGAAAACGCAAAATCAAGCATAGATTTAAAACTTGGAGACTCGACTAGTAGTAGAGAAGTTTGCTAAAGGAGAGATAGATGAAGCATTCATCATTGTGATCAAGAATTTATGTGACTAGATGGTTGATGTTAGGATATAAAAGACTAGTGAGGAGCTAGATTAGAGATGTCTTCAAATTTTCCCACTAAAGTTTAATCGACAAATAACTACCCTAAACACTCAAGTGCGATTCCAAGCTTTGATGTTTAAGGAGTTTTGTACACTACAAATGGAGGAGGAGTTGCAGGTAAAAGCTCACGAGAAGATAGCAATAGTGGAGATGCTGCATTATCTACAAATGAAAGGCAAAGGTGATTTCTCTACGAATGGTGACAAAAAGAAGAAGGGTGGAAAGAAAAAGGTGTTGCATTTTCTATGAACATGAAAGGAAAATATTATTTCTCTACGAATGGTGACAAAAAGAAGAAGTGTGGAAAAAAAAAGTTTCAAGAAGAGTGCTTCTACTACAAGAAGTAAGGATATGCGATTGTAGATTGCGTGTTAATAAGGCAGATGAAAAGAATAGCATCCTGAAGAGTAAAGGAAAGGAGAGAAGTCAATATGGCTGACAAGAGTTGGATTTATTCATGGAAAGCATTGAGAAAGTTTGTTCCTTTAGTGCAAGAAATATCTACAATTGACTGATGGGTATTGGATAGTTGTGTATCTTGTTGCATGACCAATAAGAAAGGTCTGATAGTTCTATAATGCCTTTGCAAGAATCCATTACTATGACTCTTGGAAATAATGCAAAATGTCCTACTAAGGATACAGGTACTTTTTCCTTTATTTTTCAAATGGTGATTTCAAAAATCCTTCATTGGCCATGAGGTGAGGTTCATTAAGACAAGTGTAAAAATCATTTACAGTTCTAGCAAAGCTATTGGCAAAGAAGAAATAAGGAACAACATGTATTAACTCAGTGCTCTTACAGCCAGTGTTGGTGTGGGTGCAAGTAAGCCTCGGTATGAAAGATTTGGTCACATTGATTTTGCAGTGTTAAAAGAGATGCTTAAGCAATGTATGATTGCTCACCTACTTGCACTAGCTGAAATAAAGGACAAGAAAGAAAGATTATAGTGAGGGATCCTCTAGAGTTAGTGCATGCTGACTTGTATGGTAATAGGCCTACACATGCATAATTTGGGAGGATCCTCTTGTTTTATGTTGATTGTTGACAACAATAGTAAGAAGATGTGGGTGTAAATCCTTCGTGATAAGGCTCAAGATTTTGGTAAGTTTAAAGGATGTCTAAAACTTGTTGAGAATGAAATAGGGCAAAGTGTGAAGAAGTTTAAAATAGATGGTGGTGCTAAGCTCAAATCAAAGGAGCTTGAAGTCTTGATCACGTATTAAACACGTTCAAATCCAGTATCACTATGTGCGTGACTTGATCGAGGATGGGATAGTAGAGGTCATCTACTATCCAAGGAAGGATAATGGAGCATATATCTTCATCAAAGCTCTTATACAAAGGATCTGCCTCGAGTTTATCTTTAGAGACTCACCATTAGGCTGAGGATGTAGTTCAAGGACATTGAGGGGGGATATTAGATATCCTCAATGGCTAACCTTCGTAAGGTGCCACATCAATGGTCCATGATAGTCTAAGTTGTAAGGCCCTCATTATAGGGAGAAGCCATGTGTGAGCATGAATATTGGTTGGGTCTGGACTTGTATTTTAGATAAGGTCAATGTGGTTGGATGGCAAAAAGGTGACCTTTGTGGATCTAGCCTTTGGGTTTGATAGAGTACTTATGCTAGTAGCAACTAGAGTCATAATGTATTGAGTTGTGGGGTGTGGAACTTATCAAGACCCTTATTTTGGGGTGTCAAGGTAGTGCCCCTAGTCCGCGGCCGTCGACAGTCCAGGGAATATTCCCTCACTAACTAGGGGAGGTTCATAATATAGTTAGAGAGGCTGATCAGACTATTCTCTCAAGCTTTAAAAGGAAGATCCTTCCAAAGCTATCATCAATCTATCTTTCACCTAGTTCGAGTTCTTCCAGCTATCCTTAAGCTCTTCGCCTATTATCTATATAGATCACCATCTATGCTTCAAAGTAGAAGCACATGGGTGGATAGAACCATCTTTGTATTAGTTTGTTTGAACTTAAAGCAATTTTTATTCTCCTTATAGTTGTTATGTGTTCTCTACTCATTGCTCAAACTCTGCCCGTTGTGCCATGTAATTTCTACATATGTTTCACCCCTTGCTGTAGAAATAAAATTGAAGTATGAAATCAAAGGACGAGAAAGTGGGTAAAGTTGAGGTCTCTCTAATGATATAAAGAAGAGGGATAAATGTAATTGAGAAATAGAAGATGATAATAAAAGTATGGAAGGTGATTAGCTTGGCAAAGTTGAGCTCTCTCTAATGATAGAGAGAAGAGGGATAAGCGTAATTAAGAAATCAATGAAAACGTATGTTGAAAGAGATAGGAAATTAGATTCCAATAGAAGATAAAAGAGGTCTTCTGCTTTTATTTAAGAGATGAGAAAGAAATCTCCAAACTTTTAAAGTAAGAGATGAAAAAGAAAAGCAAGAGATTAAATTATATGGAAATCTGAGAAGAAGAGAGTCAATCGGAAGAGAATATAAATCCTTTTATCACAGTGGACTCACTATAAAGTTGGAAAAAGAAAGCTTAGAATGTAAGCAAGAGAGAATCGTTTAAAAAAAACTCTTCAGTCAATAGTTCTTAGTACATGTATAAAGTTAATGTTAGTGCTACTCAGGTAAGTTTCATAACCTTCTTTTTGGGATTTGGACTTGAGGAACATCGAGGTCTCTTGGTAAGAAAAATTTATGAATGTTTATAGTTTACTTAGTTATTTAAAAATACCTTTGATGCTCTTAAATATTTACATAATTATTGGATTTAATAATTAAACCTTGGGTGAGCATGTGGAAAGTGGCAAGCCCAATCTTAATTACTAACTCTTATGGATGGGTGGACACACTCAATCAAGTAACTTCTCAATCAAAGAAATTTTAGGAAGAATCATAGGACCATAATCACCTTTAGTAGGATAGAACCCAGGCTAATACTATCTTAGGGGAGTGAGCTGAAATAATGCTAGGTTAATGGACGCAACTACCCCTCTCTAGAATTAAGTAATTTTTGGCTACTTGCATATTTCATTGGTTGCAAAGTGACAAATCTTAGATGGGTATTTAGAATACTATGAGGATGACTCTCTAGGCTTTCTTTATAGACCATGTTTTCGCTAAGATTGTTCTTCAACATAGTTGCAAACCTTTCAAGTAAGTTGCATGTTTCTCCTAAGGAGATTCCCTTGGATTCTCTAAAAAAACTTAAGAGAATGACTCATTTTTAAAAATTGGGTAAAAAATAACATATAAGTTTCTAATAATTTTAATTTTGTGCATTTCAAAATAAAAACTACTATGACACAAGGATGTTGATTTATAAACTAGATCATTTTTAAAGGATTTTTTTTCTAGGCAAGGTAGTATCTTAATATCATAAAGTTTATATAGCATAAATTTATATTTTTTCTAGAAATTAATAATAAATTAGGCATGATACATTATAATTATCTCAAAACCTAAAAAATTAATTAGCAAATTTTTGATACTTAATTGACAAGAAATTTATTCATATATATCAATCTTGTATGAAAAAATGTGAAAATAACAATTTTCAAATGCTAATATGGGTTAATAACTTCATATGCAAGAAGAGGTGTCCAACTTCTCATGGCTACTCAATAAATCTAACAATTTGCATTGTCCAAGAATGCATAATTTGATGTCAAAGAGCTAGATGGAGACTCTTGAGTTTTACATGTCTGTGGATGCTCTTTAGGTTTTCATTTTATACATGAGGACTTTGATGGAGACTCTTGAGTTTTACATGTCAGTGGATCCTCTTTAGGTTTTCATTTTATACATGAGGACTTTGAAGATAGAGCATGTTTTTGTTCAACACCTAAGGGTCCCTAGCTCCTTCATTATTATTTTGCCTCAATGCTTGTGCGGTCTTACTTTGTTCAGTAGAAGCATCACATGGGAAAAATGCTATCTTGCTTGGGGTTTGATACGTTAATGTGTTACCCAATTTGCTACCACTATCTCTCTTGCCACCAATTTCAATTTTGGTACTCTTCTTTGTCATGGTAGAGAGGGGAGGAGAATCAAATGGACCGGAGATATCCTATTTAAGAGTATACTTCCATGTTCTCTTTGACTTCTGGCTACTTTCTTCTTGACTCCTCTCTGTGACAAAAATGATTTAAAATTAGTGCAATAATTGCTCAATGTCTCTATTGTCCTTTGTCCATGGATGTGTTAGATGGGTACCTCACCTCTTTTGCAATAAAATTTTTGAGAGATAGAGTTCTTGTGGTGGTCCTCTTTTCTAAGGCTTTCTAAAATGATCGTATTTTTTTACAATGTCAAGTAAGCTTCAACATATCCTTAAAATATTCCATCTTACAAAAGGTCTCAACCTTTATTTTCTAAGGAGGCATCTTTCTTTCCCTCTTGAATGATGCACATATAAGTTCCCTACCATGTAATCAATTCAAATGTCTTCAAATGAGGTAAAATTTAGAGGCTATGTGCCAGATTCATCTTAACACCCAACGTTGAAGGTTTCACAAGTAAAAATCCATATATGCTCTTTATCCATAGTGATAAGGCCCTTTGCAACCATAAGATGATTGTCTTTTTTAGAGATTTTTTTTTGAAACCATTGGATGCTTTTCATGTAAGTGATACCAAGGGCAATGGAATGTCAGTCAAGCCCACATTTTCTTAAAAATGCCTCCCCGTCCAAAAATAGATTACCCATATACATACTGTCATCGTAGTTGCCCATGTTACTCTCAACATGCAGCTCGATCAGCGTTCCTATTGTCAGAGGTGAGAGTGCATGACCCCTGAGTTTTATAATTATAGAGGGGGTGAGACTCAGACTTAACTCCTCTACATAGCTTGTTCAAATCAACTAAAAGTTGCAGCCATTGAGATTAAGCTGTGCTATCAGCTTTGCAACTAATTGGTTACAATAAAAAAGGCAATCATCCCATGGCACATCCCTCCATATTTTGTCACCTATGGTGCTTCTAGGAGGGACCTGTGAAGGGGAGACACTTTTGCACATTCTCCCTTAGGTGAATAGTTATGATTTTTCTACATGAAATCTCACTTGCAACCCAATTTTTCTCATCCTACCAATAATAGAAGAGAATAGTTAGCCATTGAGTTATAGAGGGAGTATTTTACACATTGGAGATTGTGATCATCTCCCTTTTTGTCATCTTTTGGTACCCCATAAAGGATTCAATATATTTTTATTTAAGAACTCAAGGAAACCTTCAATTGTATGAAGATGATGAGCTTATCGAGTCGAGTGTTTATGGGTAAGGAAGATCCAACGAAGTGGCTTGCACATTGTGAATGGTTTATGTTTATGAGTCACATGGTAACTCATGAAGAGAAGCTTTATGATTTTCGTCTAGTTATGCAGGGAGAAGTAAAGATTTGGTATGAAGCTTTGGATGATGCTGTGAAGCAAGATTGGGATAAACTAACAAGTTCTCTTGTATCACACTTTGCTCATCATGAAACAGCAATACAAGTTGATGAGAAGCTTCAACGTCTTCATCAAAATCCAAGAGAGGATTTCCAAAGTTTTCTACATCGATTTGAAGCTCTTTAGTTGAAGATAGGGAAGAATACTCATATTTAACATGAAAACAACCTCAAGCTTGACAAGTTTAAGGCTTGTCTTCACCAAACAGTTTGTGAAAAGGTGGAATTGGAAAAACCACATGTGCACGCCCAGAGCTCAGACATGAGGTCTACATTGTTGGAAACCTTATTTGCAACTCTCCTATGTCTGTTTGTGTCTTTGTACCAAGCCGAAGTAAAGAAAGTGGTTCTATGTTGCGTAGTCAAACATGGGATCTATATTCTTGGACACCTTCTCTCTGGCTCTCCTGTGTCTGTCTATGCCTTTGTGTTCACCTTATACTACGGGTCTCTATATAAAAGGGCCACCCTTTTTAGCGGGTCAGCCCCTACCCCATTATATGGGCGTCCTCTCCATTAAATGGGTCTATAGATTTGTACATAAGACTCCACTTCAATGCAAAATATCTCATCACTCTTCTCCTCGGACTTGTCTAGCCACTCCTTGATTTTTGAATCGATGACTATGGCATGAGACAAGTAACATGTGCATCATGGTCATGCATCCTCTTACATCCTTGCATTGTTGCCTCCTAGCTATTCCTACAAGTGGCATCCATGGCTATGGTACTAGACAAGCATCTTTGAGGAGATCTATAGGATGAGAAGCTTTCTATCCACACTTGAGTTTTTTGGGTTGATGCGGAGTTATGAATATATCTACCCATCTAGGTCACTTTTCGAGTGCTCACCCATGGATTCCTCTTCTGTGAGTGTTGACCCACTTAATAGATAGTTGTAGGTGACAATGTAAGGATGAAAGAGGATGCACGCTGGGACAAATTGGTACCTCATCCAGTACCATAGCCATGGATCCCAAAGTCAATGAGTGGCTAGACAAGTTCGAGGAGAAGATTGATTAGATCCTTGTGGAAGCCATGATAAAGACCTTGTAAAAAGTCACACTTTTAAGCCTTAGAATGCATAAAATCATGTGCCCTAGTAGACATATACAATGCAAGGATGAAAGAGGATGCACCACTAGGACAAACTAGTTTCTCATCTAGTACCATAGCCATTGATCCAAAAGTCAATGAGTGGCTAGACAAGTTCAAGAAGATGACTAATTAGAACCTTGGGGACGCCATGATAAAGGCCTTGTAAAATGTCACACTTTTAAGCTTTGTGGATAAAATGATGTGCCCTAGACATATACATAAGGGTTTGGGAAGGACACATCACAATAGGATCATCCTAGCATCAATAAACATCACCTTTGACTACTACTCATCATGCTACTCTTCAACATTGAACAAAGCATCATGCTGCATTTGCTAGGGCCCCCAAGATAATTACAACCATAGCTACACTTAGAATATTATGAAGGATAGATTATGGGTTGTGATCATAGATTACACTTCATCCTTAGAAACAATGAATGGTGGTAGATAAAAGAGTTTTTTTTTTGGCATTCAAGATTAGGGCCTCCCTAGAAATGATTGCTTCTAGATTTTGTATCATCTCAAAGATAAGATAAATCATTTGAGTGAACCAGATAGTTTGAATATACGGCTGAACCCCACTGTCTCTAAAAGAATTAGAGTATGAGCAATACCCTTTTACAAGGAAAAGAGCACTCTAGGGTCTTAGGAAAGTGGATCAACATGGAAAACCTCAACTTCTCTTTTTCTATGAAAATGTACATGTTATATATGGGTTTGTTTCAAGTCTTTGAGTTTTTTTTACCTACTACTTGGGTTTAAAAAGCTAGTTGTCAAGGGCAAAAGTTTAGTTGCAGTTTTCTTCTGTGGTGTAATCGTAATTTGAATGTATAAAGTGCATTTAAGAGGAATGTGAAAGGAGGAAACACACTTTGAAATCCAACTCAGATTGAAAGGAAAGTTTGAAGCATGGTTCGAGATCTTGAGAGAATTTTCCAAATAAGTTCCGAACGAAAGATTGTGAAGCAAGAAACCATGGAAGTGCACCTAACTAAGGGAAGCCAGGATCTTTTGAAAGAGATCGAGGAAGAAACTATCTAAGGGTTTAATCAAAGAAGCGTTTTGCCAAGGAAAGAGCCACAATTGTTCCCTACAATCCTAATGATTGAAATGTGAAACGAAAAAGTTTAACAAAACCCTCAAAAGATTCTTATTGGAGCATCTTTGCAATAATTTGATTTAGGAAATACCCTAATAATTCTTCTACAGGAAAATCCTTGGCTTGTTTGAGGAAACATTGCAACGAGCAAGTTGGAATTGTGAGTTTAAAGTTTCAAGACAACTCGACAATAAGAGGTGTCTTTCATGAGCTTCAAGGCATGAGAAATTATTAAAGAGCATAAAAATATATTTTGTAAATACTGAAAGATTGAGATTTCCTTAAATTGGGGAGGGAGCTCCTACTATGTTTAAGATCAAACATTTTATCGATAAACCCCATGGAGACATCAAGATGAAACTTGAGGTTAAGAGCCTTGGCACAATTAAAGAAGTTCTAGCTATATCCATTGAAAAGGAACATAAACATGGAATAGATGAGAAAGAGGGATTATAGCAAAAGCTCCAAAGAAAAAAGACCCATGCTAAGGGCTAGAGAGAAAACCATAGAAGTAGATTGTAGCAATTTCTCGTTGCTAGCTAGATAGGATATGACTGTCACAAAAAATGGAGAATTTTCTAGAAGCTGAAAGAATGTATAATATGAGTCTTGAAGCTATAAAAGGTAGATCTTGGAGAAGAGGGTTTGATGGTCCTATAAATTTGATTGGTTAAGAAGGAGTGAACAGAGTTGGAAGATAGGATGAAGGAGGCTATTATAGATATGTACCCTCTTCTTATAAATTTTCCAACAAAAAAAAAAAGATTACAGAGTCAAATCTATGAGCCTATGACATCTCAAGGTCCATCAAATAAAGAAAAGTGTAAATGCGAGCTCATGCTCAACCGCCAAGATCCATATACCACTTATTGCTTCAAGCGAATACCTATGGCTATCTCTCACCTAGCCGATCTACCTTTGCTCCTATCGGGGTATAGTGAGCTTACCTCAATGACCGAATGAGTTTCCCCCTCCCTCAAGCACACAGGTAGCTCCATGATTTGAGATGTGAGCTAAAACATCCTCAAGCCTCCACCTCCAAGCTCCATCCTCCATAGCCACGTGCGAGACAAGAGAAGAGAAGAAGAGAGGAGATGATGGAAAGCTTCACCTCCAATATCCCTGACCCTCACACACTCACTCTCTTACACTCCCTCTATCAAGCACACACAAGCAAGCAAGAAGGAGATGATAAGAAGAGAAGAAGATGAGTCCACTTTGCCACACACCAAAGAATGATCTTCTCTATTCACTTTTTGGCTTTTATACATGCCCTAAATCCCTTGGGCACCGATCCCCTTTTTTACATGACCAGCCATTGTGGCAAGGTTCTATTTTCTCATTCCCTTCTATTTGCCCTATCTCTTTACCTATGCACGTTTACCTTTTATACAATCTGCACAGGTTGGATCCTGGTGCTCTTTCACAAAATTTTAAGGGACGCCTTGCATTTAAAAATTCACCTTTGTCTTTGACTTGATTTTTGAGGCCGCCCTCATGCTTTTGGTTGTTCTTCATCTTGCTTCTTCCTTTGCATCTACATTCTTGACTTATTTTTTATCCGTCTCGAATTGGGGTTAACATTACCTGGTTCCTAGAGGAGTGCTAGTCCCATGGCACTTGCGGGTGTTTATTGATGAGGGCTTGATTCTTTGAAGGGTGGTTCCCAAGTTGATGGTGGCGCCTTATGTGGATTAGCACTGGGTGAGAAGCTTTGGCAAATGGTTGCACTGTTGGAGGCCAGGGGTATGTAGAGTGGATGGCGGGGCTTCTGATATTAGTGATTTGCAATATTCGTCTTTACCTAAAAAGAGATGAAGTGCGCCACCTATGGGGAGGTTCTACCTTACCATGTGTCCTAAACGTGATGTGTGGGGAATCAAAATAGGGGCTAGGGGGTTAGACATGGAGCTAGCCGACCGAGGCCATCAGACACACATAACTTGAGAACCCCTCGATGTAGTGACTGTAGTCAATGTGGAGTTAATTGCTTTTCTTGTGATTTCATTCTCTTTTCATTTTGATTCTCTTGTTTCTTTTCTTTTTCTTTTGCTTTTTGTTTTTTTAAATTTTTTAGGGAGAGGGTGGAGTTGGGGGCTTACGAGATTTAATCAGGAATTTCTACCTCTACATGTACCCTTTGAGGTTCACATGCATACTTGGAGAGTGGTAGTGGAAAGAAATGGATGATTTCAATGGGTGAAGTGGCTATCATTCATGTCTTCCAAGAGGGCTAAGAAAAATGAAGTTAGTAGAGCAGCTCGCATCATCAATCTAGCCATGGCACAGCTATCTATTCCATTGGGATCAAAAAAGAGGGGTGGAAGCGATGCTCTTGTGGTGCAAGATCCTGTCTAAGTAGTATCCTAAGAAATCTTAGATAATTACAGGTTCTGATGAAGGTGGGAATCGGGATAGGAAGAGAATTCGTCGATGAAGCAGACTATTGAATCACATAGGTCCTCTAACATGAAAATGAGGGCCTCTTTGGGTTTAGTAGCATTGGCATTGTAGCTCCATGGAAAGTCGTAGCGGCTCTGGATGCTTGGGTTAAAATCCACTCCTACCCTTCTCGAATATGGCATGAAGGTTGCATTATTCCTCTCAAAGGGTGGGGTGTTACAAAAAGCTATCCATGTATCCATGTTTACATAAAAAATGTGCCTCCTCCATGTGGGTTCGCATCCATGGACCTTCACAGCCCTGGGCACTTCAAAAACTCTATCTTGACAAAAATCTACATCCTCGGTCCCTCATAGGGTGGGATTTTTCTTTGTCTTCGAGGTTAGTTTGTCTCCTACCCTGCTTCCAACATTAGTGTCAAGAATCGCGTGGTGGAGGGGGTTGCTCAAGATGCTGCGCCGAACACACACAGAATGCACAAGGAGAAGCTCACTCAAGAGACAAGAAGAGAGATGGAGGCCAAAACGTTTTCTTGCTGATTTCTTCTTCTTCTTCCACACACTTTACAATGTACACAAAGTATACATAAGATACAACATAAAGGGAAAGTGGCCTACTAAGTCAAACAATGCATAACCGACTACACTAGTCGACTAGCGCTATAACTATGCCAGCTGTAAATAGGTGTAACAACCTGAATATAATAAGTAATGAGTCAGTGGCCATGTGAGAGTCATAATGACCACCGACGTGCTAAGTGTAGATGTGTGAACCCATCTAACCAGGCGGTCCATCATCAATGTCCGCATGTGTTGAGCTTGTCATCTCAACACTCCCCCTCAAGCTCAACTCCAAGTCATCTCTGCAACTCCAAGTAAGCTTCGAAACTTTTGAAGCTTCTCTGTACCCAATGCCTTCGTGAAGATGTTAGCTATCTGATCCTGTGTGCTGACATACACCAAGTCAATCTCACCTGCTAGTACCTTCTCTCTCACAAAGTGGTAGTGTACCTCAATATGTTTTGTCCTGGCATGGAACACAGGGTTCCTAGCCAACTGTATACTACTCATGTTGTCACAATAAATGACAACTGGACCTTCCACCTGCACATCCAAATCAACCAATAGCTTTTGCAGCCATACTACCTCACATGCTGCAACAGCAGCACCTCTATACTCGGCCTCTGTACTCGACAAAGCAACTGTAGATTGCTTTTTGCTGCTCCATGCAACTGCTGCACTACCAAGAGAGAACATGTATCCGCTGGTAGATCTTCTATCAGACATACTACCAGCCCAATCTGCATCTGTGTATCCAAACACCTGTACATCTGTACCTGCCTCATAGAAAAGTCCATAATGTAATGTGGACTTCACATATCTCAATATGCGTCTGACTGCATCCAAATGTGGCTTTCTAGGTACTTGCATAAACTGACTCACAAGACCAACAGCGTAGCTCAAGTCTGGCCTTGTAATGGTCATGTAGATCAAACTCCCCACTATCCTCCTGAACATAGTAGGGTCTTCTATCTCATCCCCAACATCAGCACTCAGCTTCACATTCTGCTCCAACGGGACTGAAAGTGGTTTGCATGCAGTCATACCATACTTGGACAACATATCCAAGCCATACTGTCTTTGGGACAGCCATATACCATCATCACATCTGATCACCTCAATGCCAAGGAAGTACCTTAGCTCACCTAAATCCTTCATCTCAAACTTCATCTTCAAACAACCCTTGACTTCAGCAAATCCACTATCACTATCACCTGTAATAATCAAGTCATCCACATAGATGACTATGATGACCAAACCTGCATCTCCCTTTCTCACATAAAGTGAGTGATCAACATCAGAAACATAAAATCCAATATTGACAAGATACTCTCTAATCTTGTCAGACCATGCTCTAGGTGCTTGCTTGAGCCCATAGAGTGCCTTCTTCAACCTACACACATACGTGGGATGCTCTAAATCTTCATAACCTGCTGGCTGATCCATATACACTTCTTCCTGCAAATCACCATGCAAGAAGGCATTCTTTACATCCATTTGCTGAAACCTCCAACCTTTGGCTGCTGCCAAAGCAATCACACATCTGACAGTTGCCATCCTAGCAACTGGACTGAAGGTCTCATCATAATCTATGCCATATGTCTGGGCATAGCCTTTTGCAACCAGTCTAGCTTTGTACCTGCTAATAGAACCATCTGCATTGTGCTTAATCTTATAAACCCACTTACATCCAATAGCTTTCTTTCCCTTCGGCAATGATACTAGATCCCAAGTCTTATTGGCCTCTAATGCAGCCATCTCCTCATCCATTGCTGCATCCCAATGAGCATGACCAATAGCCTCCTCAAAACATGTGGGCTCAACATCCTCAACTAGTTTCACCATATAAGCATAATGGTGAGCTGCATAACCCTCAAAACCAAATCTTTTAACAGGGTATCTCACCCTGCTAGACGTGCGTACCACTGGATCACTCAATGGAGTCTTTGCATTAAGATGTGCTCTCTGCACACCTGGAGTCCTCACTGAAGGAATGCCAAGCTCATCATCCAAGCTCTCTGAGCCACTGGAGTCTCCATCAAGAACAGCATCAATGCCTTCTGACACTTTATTCTTTCCTTTGTCTTTACCTGTAGTGCTACTAGATGCACTCGAAGATGTAGAGGTACTCCTTAGTCTCCCAGACCAAGGACTACCAGATGATGTCTCTGGTCCACTAAGAGTCCGTGATTCTTGCCTTTCAGCCTGCACATGAGTGTCATGATCATCATCAACATCCAATGCATCACCACTAGATGCATACCAACTGCTCATTTCATCAAAGATGACATCCTTGCTCACTCTGAACTTACATGTGACAGGGTTGTAACAGCAATACCCTTTCTGCTCTAAAGAGTATCCAATAAAGACACACTTTTCAGCTTTTGGATCCAGTTTCTTCCGCAACTCATCTGGCACATGAACATACGCAATGCAGCCAAATACTTTCAAGTGTGAAACATCAGGCTTCTTACCTGTAAAACATTCTTCGGGGGTCATACCATGAACTGCAGCTGTGGGAGTTCTGTTCATAATATAAACAACAGTATGAACAGCCTCAGACCAAAAATGCTTAGGCATATTCTTTTCAGCCATCAAGGCGCGTGCAACTTCTGCAATATGCCTGTTTTTCCTTTCTGCAACCCCATTTTGCTGTGGGGTATACCTGCATGTGAACTGTCTCCTTATCCCATGAGACCTCAGAAAATCACTGAACTCATTTGAGAGGTACTCTCCCCCTCCATCTGACCTCAGGCACTTTACTTTCAAGCCTGTTTCTCTTTCAACTGCAGCCTTGAAAGTTCTAAAGTGCTCAAAAGCTTCACTCTTTTCCTTCATAAAATATATCCACAGCTTTCTAGAACAATCATCAATGAATGTGACAAAGTATGAACTGCCTCCAAGAGATACATTTTGTGTAGGCCCCCAAATGTCTGTATGCACAACATCAAGGATATTTTTGCTTACATCTCTGTCATGTGAAAAGGGTTGTCTTGCCTGCTTACCAAACTGACATGCTTCACATACCTTTTGAAATTCTGCAACTTTAAAAGTAGGCAAACCTGTAACCAACCCTTTGGACTGCATTAATTTCAGCCTTTGTACATTTGCATGTCCAATGCGTTTGTGCCAAATTTCAATGTCTGCAACAACACCTTTTCCTTTGGCATACATAGTCGCATTCATAGTAGGAATTCCAGCATCTAGAGTGAACATACGTCCAACTCTACTTCCCTTTGCTACCAACCTGCACTTGTCATTGAAGTCTTCTACAAAGCAGCCCTTTGCATTAAATCTGACTTGCAGCCCTTGCTCTACCATTTGACCGACTGACACCAAGTTCTTTGTAATAGATGGCACATGTAATACATCTGAAAGACTCTTTGTCTTACCATCATGCAAGGACAAGGGAACTTTTCCAATGTGTGAAATTGGGTGGCATGAGTCATCACCCGTCTGCACATAACCTGCATTCTGCAAATCCTGCATCTCTCCAAACCATTCTGCATGGCTGGTCATATGATTGGATGCACCTGAATCAACATACCAAACATCTTCATGTGTTCCCTTTCCTGTAACAGCATTCACCATATGCTGCATAACGAACAAACGTTCATTTTTGTCTTCATTCTGTCGTGAAGACGATGCATAGTTTCCTTGCTGCAACTTACCACTGCGGATATCATCTCTCTTAGCATAACATTGGGCTGCAATATGACCTGTTTTGCCATAGTAGTGGCACACAATACCAGAGTTGTTAGAACCTCTGTTCTGCCATCCACCTCTTCCTCTAAAGCTCCCCCTGCCTCTAAAGTTACCACGACCTCCTGAAACCTGCATATCGCCAAATTGCTGATTCAATCTGTTTTGCTGGTTGTCACTACCACGTCCTGTACCACGGCCTCTTGAAGAGAACCTGCCACGTCCCCTTCCTGAACTGGAGAAGAAAGCTTGGACCTGTTCACCACTTCTTTCAGATGTCTCACTCTGCATGTTGATCTCTTCAGTGATCATAAGGGAGACCAACTCATCGAAATCTGGAAATGGCTTTCTGACATATACAGAAGTTACAAAAGACTTCCAAGCCTTTTCATTGTCAAGTCCACCCAAGGTAGACGACACCAAATCATCATCATCGGGCATTGCATCAATTGCTACCAATGCATCTGCAATGCTTCTTACCTTCAGTGCATACTCATTGATAGACATCTTCCCTTTCTTTAATGTATTCAACTCTTGCTTGAGTTGAATCTTTCGTGCCTTTGTATTTACAGAAAACATACTTTCAAGTATGGTCCAAGCTGCATATGAATTCTCTGCATTTCTAATGTGTCCAAGCATATTATTGTCAATTACTGCAGACAACCAATACATGACCTTTTTATCCTTTGCATTCCATTCCTTCCGTGCCTTTGTCTCTTCTGCAGTTGGAGGATCACTCATCTCCGGTTCCTTTTCTTCACCTGAAACAAACTCATAGAGGCCTTTTCCAATAAGGAAGTTCGTGACACGGAACTTCCATGAAGGGTAGTTGTTCTTGTCGAGCTTCTCAATGATAGGGCTTCCACTGTTCTCTGCCATTATCACAAAATTAATACCAAACAGCAAGCAAATCTTCTACAACCCTTGACCTGTAGTGCACAGCAATACACCAGATAGCCTTTTTAACTGTCTGCTCAACAATACATGCAATCTGCAATCTGTTTGCAGATAAACCTTGTGTTTACTCACTGGTAAACACCTTTGAACTTACAGATCTAAAATCTGTAACCTGCGCACCCACTTTCGGTCAATACAGTCGAAGTCACAGCGCCTTTCGCGCACACCAAATCTCACTGCAATCTGAGATTTTTGCTCTGCCCTGCTTCCGGTGCCTCCACAGGCACTATCCAAGAGAAAGAGTTGAAGGATGGGAGAGCTTCTTACCCGTGGCTTGCTTGCTCAAACCTTGCTTCTTCTCCTTTGCTTCAACCTTCGAAATCAGCCTCTCTCAATGGCGCGGCTCTGATACCATGTCAAGAATCGCTTGGTGGAGGGGGTTGCTCAAGATGCTGCGCCGAACACACACAGAATGCACAAGGAGAAGCTCACTCAAGAGACAAGAAGAGAGATGGAGGCCAAAACGTTTTCTTGCTGATTTCTTCTTCTTCTTCCACACACTTTACAATGTACACAAAGTATACATAAGATACAACATAAAGGGAAAGTGGCCTACTAAGTCAAACAATGCATAACCGACTACACTAGTCGACTGGCGCTATAACTATGCCAGCTGTAAATAGGTGTAACAACCTGAATATAATAAGTAATGAGTCAGTGGCCATGTGAGAGTCATAATGACCACCGACGTGCTAAGTGTAGATGTGTGAACCCATCTAACCAGGCGGTCCATCATCAATGTCTGCATGTGTTGAGCTTGTCATCTCAACAATTAGTCCCCTCTTTCACCACCTTGACTGGTAGTACTCTACGCAAGTGGGTGGGGAATTGAAAAGTAAAGTCGAAGGGCTCCCTAGCACTCTCCCGTTGCTCCCAAATCATAAGTTTAGCATTAAATATTGCTGAAAAGTCATCTTGGCTTGGTGGGATAGGCATAGTGGGCACCACTACTGACTGGGCATTCAATCTTCTCTTTACATGCTCCACCATCTGTTGTCTCTTCCTTTTAAGCTCCGCTTTTCTTTCAGCAGAGGTGTCCACCTATTGTTGTTGTTCTTCTGGGCCTGGGGAAGAAATTTGTGGGACAATTTCTTCTTCATGAGGTCCCGTGTCAAAGCTTGTGCTAGCCTCTTCTCCTTGTTGGTCTTCCTTTTCTGTCCCCCTCAACAAACCCTAGTGCATCAACTTCTTGTGGGGTCAGGCTTGCTTGTTGTAGTAGATAGTTTCATTGCTCCTCAAGGGCAAGGCTCGCACCTACAGGTTGCGCTGACACCTATAGGCCTGCTCTTAGGGGCTTGCATGCAATCCCTAGCTTCTTCTTTATGGAGTCAACGACCTCCCCTTCATTTGAATGACATCTAGTAGTGTGTTCAAGAAGGTGCATTGCTAGGCTTCAAAACTCACTTGGGCGGCATGTGCCTTGCTCTTAGCTAGCACTTTGTTCTTTTCCACCTGAGCGAGACGACGCCCCAAAACTTTGACTCTTATCTCATTATGGTTTGCCTAGTCTTCTGCTCTCTTCTTCATTTCCTCAAAGGCTTTCTCCTTGCCTTTGACTAGTATCATCAACCTTTGCTCTTGATCTTCAATCTCTCTTTCCACCCTCTGTTCCTCCTGTTGCTCTGAGGTTGCCTCTCTTTTCAAATTCTCTATCTCTTCTCGGTACCTGTGTGCCCTTTCCTCTCTTGCCACCTCTAACTCTTCTGGGCTTTATGCAACTTTTCCATCTTCCCTTTCAGATCTTCATAGAGCCCTACAAGCTCATCACTCATTATGGTATTGTAGGCTCACTAGGCTTGAGTCTCTTCATCCAGCCTTGCGTGCCAATTGGTTTTTTCTTTGTCCTTGGCTTGCAGTTTCTCCTTCAGCTCACTTATCTCCCTTTGGCACATGGCTACTTGAAAAGTTTTCTCTAATTGGGATGCATCCATGGCCTCCTTTTCTGCCTCTAGTTCAGCCACCCACTACTATCTTCTTATCCTCCTTTTCCTTCTCTAGCTCTGAAAGAAGCTCCTTAACGTATTTTTCATAGTCTCTGCAGGTGTGTGGCAACTTTGTTGTGGGAATGGAGGTTGTGGAGGTTTCCACCTTCTACCTCTTGGAATCTTGCCTAGACTCGGTTTATGCTCTGCCATCGTATTGAGTGTTGAAATGACTTGTTTTTTGGCTGATTTTTGTTGTTTTTGAGAGCTGAATGGTTGATTTTATGAGATGATTGATTGGTTTGGAAGTGGTTTGAGAGTGTTTTGGATGATATTGATTGTGTTTTGGAAGTTCATGATGTTTATTGGTGGTTCTATGATGTTCTGATAGGTTCTGATTGGTTCTGTATACCTTCTGTTTTGCTCTGTTTTGGTCTGTTTTGTTCTGATTGTATTCTGTAAGGAGGGATGGAGTGTTGATTGATGAAGATTGAGATCTTGTGAAAGCTTATTGAATGGTTTGTGAAATTTTGGAATGGTTTTAGTATGAGTTATGTGGTTTTGATGACCTTTTGTAACCTTCTGTAGGTCTTGTGTAGAGCTTCTGTCTCTGTTCTGTTTCTGTTCTGTACTGTAGCTGTTATAGTACTGTTCTGTGACTGTTCTGTATGCTTCTGTATGTGTTCTGTAGAATGTATGTGTAGCTTGGTAAAGTTTTCTAGCCTTGGAAAGAGGTGAATACAAGTGCAAAAAGAGCTGGAAGAAGTGGAAGAAGTAGCTGCTGAAGACTCAAGTGAAGACTAGAGTGAAGTGACAGTAGTGAGCTATGAAAAGACATTGTAGTGGCTCTGGTGACTCTTCATATCAGACATACCTCTTGGGAGGGGTATCCACGACCTAAGAAGGATTTTTGAGAGTGATTTTGAGAGATTGTAGTGAGGATATGATGTATTATTGATGGAGAGAGAGAGAGAGAGAGAGTCAGAGATAGCCAAATCTACTGAAACAGAGTGATTGTATATGAGAGATTGAGAGAGAAGACTATGAAGATATTGAAGATGAATACTATGTGATGTATTTCCATTCCAAGATGGTGTATTCCTTTCCTTTCTTTGTTCTATTGATGGATTTTATGAAGATATTGAAGAATATGGTTGATTCTATCAAATCCGTGGGAGATCTACATGATGCTGCATGAAGATTTGTTGTGCCTGGTGTTCTTTTCTTCATTGTGATCATATGAAACATAATAAACAAGCTTGTTGGTGTTACAAGATAGATTTTCTTGCAAGATAATTCCCTTTTCCTTGGTGTTCCTCTCGGGGCTCCATGTTTTTGGTGCCCAGCTAGGGAAACTTGCCATCAACAAGCACCAAAAGAGGCTGAAAATGAAGGAAATGGCATTGCCAAGAAGAGAAGAATTCAATGGATGTTTGTAAAGTTCCTTCTTCCATTGAAGAGTTGGAATTTCTCATAATCAAAGCCACTTTCCACAAGAAGTTCATCCCACAATGGCGGAAACACATCACCATCATGATGCATGCTCTATGTGGTGGACAGTTTCCTCTTTCTGTTGAAGCAGCAGAAACTTGCATCTTGGTGGCCAACTGTTTGGGAATAAACTAAAGAGAAGAAACAGAGAGAATGACCATCAATGGAAGATTTGGCATTCATTGAGAAGTTTCCAGACAACATCAAGTGGGAGATTGTGAAGAAGCTTCAGGAGTCTTGGTCTGTAGAGGTTCACAAAGACAAGAAGGAAAAGAGTTGGAATTTGTTCGTGGATGCTCAACAGCAAGATACATGGGATGCTTGGTGCACTGATAATCTTCTGTTTGTTCAATTAGCAACCCACTGGAAGTTGGTAGACAGAGTGTTTTTCACAACATACACTGTTGAAACCATCAGAAGCTGGCATTACTATGATGCTGGCACCACCACAATGCTTAGACGGATGCATTTTGACACCTTCAGAACCGAATACCTTCCTCTGTGCAGTGGCATGAAAGCAAAATTCAGGGACGTTGAAAAGAAAGAAGTAGAAGAAATGTTGGCAAGAGAGTCCTCCAGAGACTGGAGCCTTCTGTTAACCCTCTGTGGAGCACTAACAACATAGTGGAGCCAACCCCCTGATGAATGACGCAATAAAGAGGCAAGCGTTAGAACGAGTCCAGAGGTACGTGAGAAGAGAGAAAGCAAAAATCAAGGCTGAGAACGAGCTCGCAGCAGAAGCCGCCTTTGACGCCCTTGCGGAACTCTTTACAGAAGCCCCAATGGCACATCAAGCCCTTCCTCCTCCTGCTGGAGGTCCACTTCCAAGCCAGATCCGTCCTGGAAATATTGATGACAGGCCAGCGAATGTAGTCCCATTGCCAGTTTTTAAGGGAGAGTACAATGAAGACTCTGATCTTCACGTAGCAGAGTCTATGGTAGCATGTGTGGCTAACAATGCCAGAACCCCTGAGCATTGGTTAGCAATATTCCCCGCCACTTTCAAAGGCGCGGTGTTTCAGTGGTATGAGAGACAAGCAGCAGGAACTTTTGGCACATGGGACGACCTGAAGTTGGCCTTCCTCACTAAATTCAGGCGTGAAGGTTTTGAAGAGCGGATGAGAGAGGAATTCATGAACCTAAGTCAGTCCTCTGGAGAAAGAGTAGAAGCTTATGTCTCACGAATGGAATCCATCCTGAAGAGATGGACTAACTATAATCTAGATGATGGCATTCAGAAGGGGGTGTTTCTCAGAGGATTACAACCAGAAGTCCGTAAGTTTGTGGAGCTGCAAAGACCAGCCACCCTGCAAGCTGCAACAGAAGGTGCAAGATTGTACGATGAAGTGGAAGCTAGATTAGCGATGAATACAGGAAGAGGAGTCCTACCTCCTCTGATGCCAGGAATGATGTATCCACCAAATGCAGTTCCTGGGACTGTTTCCTATCCCTACCAACAGATGCCCCCGGTATCATAGTACAATACACCAAATCCACAGTGGCCACAATCCATGCCTCAAATGATGGTTCAACCACAACAACAATGGTCCCAACCAATTTCCTCCATGACAAATCAGCAGCAACAGTGGAACCCTACCAACTGGAGCCAACAACCAACAGTTCAAACAGGAGCTTTGAATCAGAACCAGAACAGAGACCCCTCTGTACCAGCCCAACCCGTTTATGCAGTGATTACAGAGACTCCTCAAAACCCTCCTGCCAGTACGTCCGGAGGAGAAAGCTTGAAGGATTACTTATCCAACTCAGTTGCAAACATCAAAAAGGAGTTGATGGATGTAATTACAGAGCAGCTACAGACACTGAAAGTGAATACCGCTAGCATATCCAGCATTGCAGGAGCAGGAAGAGATGTGATGTGGTCAAATACTTGGTGTGGTAAGTGTCATCAAGCAGGCCATTTAGCCACTGAATGCACACGAAAACCAACCATTCCTGGAGCCTTCTGTTCCTACTGTTTGCGAAAGAACCATACAGAGGACATTTGCTCTCTGAAGGAGATGCATGATAGGAGAAGGAAGGAAGAAGACGCAAGATTCAACTTGCTGGAATCCAAAATGACAACACAGGATATTGGACCCAAGCCTAGAGAGTTTGGCCCTAATTTCGGACCTAGAATATTTCCTTCTCAAAGTTACAAAGGAAGACAGTTTGGCGGTGGTCAGAGATCAAAAGTGGAGTGTTATAGATGTGGAGAAAAGGGACATATCTCACCAAACTGTCCAAATCCTCGAAGGTCTATGGATTACAAGCCCTTATGCAGTCGATGCAAAGGAGAAGGCCACACTGCAAAAGACTGTCCAAGCCCAGCCCCAGTGAAAAACAGTGCTGCTGATAGTCCGGCCAAGGCCCAAGAGCCTACCTCCAATTTAGTGGAATTGGAAGTTGCTGCCATCACGCGTGCAATGCAGAAGGAACCACCTATCTAGAAAGAAAATAACCCTCCTGCCAGAACAGTGAAGTTCAATCTTCCACCAGAAGAACAGAACAGAACAGAGCCTGACAGTGCCGTACAGAGCCCTACAGTGCCACAGAGAGTTACAGAGACAGTTACAGAGACAAGAGCAGAGGTCCAGGAGACAGAAGAGAAGGAAGTGCCACAAGTGGTAGAAGACGTTCCCATGATGCCTCTGTTGGAAGAAAGAGGGAAAATGAAAATGGGTGTTGCCCCATTCCCTAACCGATTAGAGAAGCCAGTGGATCCTATTAAGGAATACGATCTGGTCAGAGATCTAGATACCTTTAAACCAAACCTCACATTCCGACAATTATTGATGTTGTCTCCCAGTTGTCAGAAAAGGTTCAAAAGTATACTGACAAGAAGACGTGGTTTAAGGATTGCTCCCTCAACAGCAACAAAGTCCAACAAGGCTCCAGAGCCTGTCAAAGAAGTGGACGTAGCTAACGTCTTTCTAGATCCGGGTACTCCAGAGACTGGCGCGTGGATAGAAGGCTACTTCATTGCAAATGCACTGATTGATGGAGGCTCATCAGTAAACATTATGACGGATGTGATAATGAAGGATCTAGGCCTACAAGGTGTGCAACCTACCCAATGGCTCATCAGACTGGCGGATCAGAGCAGAATCAAGCCTTTGGGCATTCTCCCATATGTGAAGACTACAGTGGCTGGAAAAGATTATTGGCTAACCTATCTGGTGGTGAAGCCAAATTCTTATGGTACATCCTACCCTCTGTTACTGGGCAGACCATGGCTTTTTGAAGCCCGAGCAAAGACGACCTTGGATAGAGGGCCCAATAAAGTGGTGCTGAAACTGTATAGTTCTCAAAAAGGACATGGATCCACCTCCTTGGAATTATCTTCTGATTCCCCTAATGAGGCTACGGATGGAACATCAGCAGACGAAGATGCTGTCAAACAGATCCTTCCCAAGAAAACAGTGACACGTTCCTTAATAGTGGATACTGTAAGCCGACTTCCAAAAGATACAAAGCCATTATCAATGGGTGAATACTTCCTGCATGACCCAGGAATGACTTCTGAAATCACTTCTGACAGTGAGATAGAAGCATGGATGTACTACTCTCCCTGTTACATGGCCATAGCAGAAGCAGAGACAGAGGCAGGAGAGGAAACATAGAATTTGTTCTTCTGTTACAGAGCGCCTACAGAGACAGAAGCAGAGACAGAAGCAGAAGCAGAAGCAGAGACAGAGACAGAAGAGGATGAATATGATATGGACAAAGAAGGTTATGAAAGTGAGCCAGAAGAATCTATCCCACCTGCAGAGGATATATTTGAAGAAGAAGTTTCAGAAGCATCAGAAGTAGACGAGCTCATGCTATGGGACAGAATGACGATGGTACCATTTGGTCTGGTAAATGGATCTTCTTATATGCAAAATTTCTATAAGACATGGGTTAAGAAGAACAAGCCGTCTTTTAGCAATGGCTCATGCCGCCCTCACCCATCCTTGACAAAGAAAGATGATGATGATGCACCGTGCCAACGAGCACCAGTCCCACAAACCCAACAGGCATCAGAGGGTCCCTGTTATGTGACGTTCTTGGATGTGTCATCTTCAGAAGAGGAGTCTTCAAACCAAGAGGTAATTAATTTTGAAACCAAACCCGAAACAGCTCTAATCCCATTTCAACATCTCAAGGAGAAAACTAAGTCTCCACCAAAAGAAGAAGTTGGTTCTAGTGGGACATCAGAAGAGGACACCACTCCCTTGAAGGAGTCGGATCTGTATCCAGAAGCAGTCCGTGGGACCTTCATCCGTGAAGTAGAAGGTGAAAGGCAGTTAACTTTTGTACATATAGAAGGCACTGAACGCCACTTGAAGGTGGGTAGCAGTCTCCCAAAAGAGGAGTTGTCAACCTTGTACAACTTGTTGAAAGAAAATTTGGACGTGTTTGCATGGTCCTATAAAGACCTAAAGGGGATTGATCCCACAATATGTCAACATCCTATTGACTTGGAGCCTGATGCCAAGCCAGTACGGCAACGACAGAGGTGAATGAACCCGAATTATTCCACATTGGTGAAAGCGGAGCTGCTGAAGCTTCTGGAAGCCGAGTTCATCTATCCAGTGGCAAATAGTGAATGGGTTTCACCCATCGTGGTTGTACCCAAGAAGAATGGAAAATTGCGAATATGTGTTGACTTCCGAAAGCTCAATTCTAAAATTAAGAAGGATCACTTTCCTATCCCTTTCATAGACCAACTGTTGGACACAGTGGCAGGACATGAGCTTTATTCCCTTTTGGATGGATTCAACGGATGCAACCAAGTGCAGATAGCAGAAGAAGACCAGTCCAAAACAACCTTCACCACAGAATGGGGGACCTATGCTTACCGAGTGATGCCATTTGGGCTCTGCAATGCCCCTGCTACTTTCCAACGAGTCATGATGGCTGCATTTCAAAATCATCTGCACGACTTTATTGAGGTATATTTGGATGACTTATGTGTCTATAGTTTGATCCGTGAACATTGGGAACACTTGGAACAATGCTTTGACCGATGCGGGGAGTATGGGATTTCCCTCAACCCCGACAAATGCATTTTTGGGGTCTCTTCTGGAGTTCTGTTGGGCCACATTGTCTCTGCACAAGGGATATCAACAGACCCTGCAAAGATCGAAAAGATTGCAGCTCTAACAGTACCCACCAACCTCAAACAGTTGAGGGGATTCTTAGGCCATGTGGGTTACTACAGAAGGTTCATAGCCCATTTTGCAACAAAGGCAACCTCCTTGCACAAGCTTCTGAGGAAAGATGCAGAGTTTACTTGGATGGAAGAATATGACAAAGCCTTCCACACTCTGAAGCAGTGTCTGATTGAGGCACCCATTCTGCAACCTCCTGATTGGACGAAAGAGTTCCATGTACACACTGATGCATCAATTGAAGGCTTAGGTGCTGTCCTTTGCCAGAAGGGCTCCTCGAAGCTGGATCAACCAATCTATTATGCAAGCCAAAAAGTCACTGATAGGGAACGGAACTATACAGTGACAGAGCTTGAGTGCTTGGCAATGGTGTTTGCCCTAGAGAAGTTTCGCCCCTACCTCCTATCCACCCACTTTAAATTTTATGTGGATCATGAGGCCCTATCCTTCCTGATGAACAAAGCAGATGTGAAAGGACGAATGATGAGATGGCTCCTTTTATTCTAGGAGTTCGACTTTGAGGTGATTACTAAGCCTGGTCGTTCCCATGTTCTGGCTGATAATCTGTCGCGTATCCCACAAACTGCAGATGAGGAGCAAGATGACCCAGACCTCCCTGATGCTTCCCTATTCTTGGTAGAAACTGTAACTCCCTGGTATACAGACATTGCCAATCTACTGGCAACCCAACAGTATCCTCCTGGTATTTCTAGTCGGGAAAGGAAGAAGCTCATGTTAGAATCAGCCCCCTACACCCTGCTAGGTGGCACACTGTACAAGAAAGGCAAAGATGAAGTGCTCCAAAGATGTGTTGCAGGAGATGAAATTGGGATTGTTCTGAAGGCTTGCCATGACGAGCCATGTGGAGGCCACTTTGCAGGAGAAGCTACAGCCAGAAAGGCTCTGCTAGCAGGATATTGGTGGCCTACAATTTACAAAGATGCCTATGATTACTGTAAAAGATGTGATGCTTGTCAAAGAATGGGGAAACCCACCAAGACAAGTGCCATGCCACTGCAACCTATCCTTCCTTTGAAGCCTTTTGAGAAGTGGGGAATCGACTTCGTAGGTCCAATCGATCCTCCTACCAGAAGGAAACAGAACCAATACATCCTCGTATGTACGGATTATGTCACAAAGTGGTGTGAAGCTAAATCTCTAAAGCGGGATGATGGTAACAGCGTGGCCTTGTTCATGTACGAGAATATCATCACCCGTTTTGGTAGTCCCTTAGAGCTGGTAAGTGACAGAGGCACTCATTTCCTTAACAAAGTCATGAAAGAGTTGACAGAGTTGTATAAGATCCGCCATCGCAAGTCCACTCCTTATTACCCCAGAGCCAACGGCCAAGTCGAAGTCACCAATCGCATCCTCTGCTCGATTCTGACAAGAACGATTGCCGCACATCGTCGTGATTGGGATGATCGACTTACAGAGGCCCTCTGGGAGTACAGAACCTCCCATAAAGCAGCAACATGATAGACACCTTTCCAGCTGGTGTATGGTACAGAAGCTGTTTTTCCTGTTGAACTGGAATTACCCTCTTTGAGAGTGGCTATCAAAGAGCGTTTGGGGGACGATGATTCACTGCAACGCCGTCTCCTACACTTGGAATGTTTGGACGAAATTCGTAGGATGGCTCTACAGTGCATGGAAGCCACGCAAGCTCGACGCAAGGCTTACCATGATAGCTTCATCAAGCACAAGGAGTTCAAAGAAGGTGATTTGGTCCTAGCCTATGATTCAGGATTTGGCAAGTTTCCTGGCAAGCTCCAACAGTGGTGGATGGGCCCCTATAAGGTACTTGCCGTCAACCCTAATGGCTCTGTCCAAGTGCAGACCATTGATGCCTCTGATGATCCCTTTCTGATCAATGGATATCGCCTGAAGAAGTACTTCCCTCCTTGGGGATCTTGAAAATTACGGTCACTTGATCTTTTCCCTCATTGGCGCGGCACTGTATTTCTTAGGATGCTACTTCTGATAGCCATTCTTCAGCCACTTTTGATGCGGTGGACGCAATCCTCTGTCCCCTCAAATCCCCTTCCAGCCTTGATCTTTTATCCTCTATTTTCTACCAGCGACAGTGGCAAGGTTGGTTCTGATACATGGTCTCTCTATCCTTCCCTTGCTTAATTCGAAGAGAAAAAAAAAAGAAGAAAAAAAATATATACATATCGATCATGGGAGAAAAGGACTTAGGTCCCTGTCATGCCGACCTATTCTTCGAGAAAAGGTGGAAACACCCTCGAGAATAGGGAAAAACAAGAAAAAAAAAAAAGAGAAAGAAAAAAAAACAAACAAAGAAACGAAAAAAAAAAAAGAAAAAGAAAAAAATCTGTTATGGGAGAAAAGGAAGCAATTCCCTGTCATAGTAGGCCTCGTTCCAAGAAAAGGTGGTAAACACCCTTGGGCGGGAAGCTAGCTATGGAAAAGGTGGCAACACCCAGTAGTCTAGAAAGTGGATTCATTGATTAATATCCCTAGGATCCCATTCCAAAGCTACCTCCCTTGGTACGCTGTGTCCTGGGTCTCTCTGCAGAGCATCTAACTGTCCTTTAGCAGACGACATGTTCCTATCTAACACAATGTTCGATTTGATGGCTACCTCCCTGGTTACGCCTCTTCAACAACTGACGACATGATCTTCATCGACAAACAATCAAGTGATGTGAGCTTTCATCCTAACCGGATGGGGACGTGAGTAGGGGTCGCCCTCTGTAACTTTCAACAATGAGTGGGACAGAGGGTGGGCCGAGAGACCAGTCTTTTCCCTTCAAATCAAATGAGAGGTGAGAAGTGTGAATGAAGTGTTGCACGTACGGGATGGGCCTCTCAATGCACAAGGCACGATTTGTTCTTGTGCACTGCACTATAAGACTCCCTGGCCTTCCTTCTCGCACCGTATGCCGGCACAGGGCGGGATGCACCGTTGCACCATCGAATGCGCACAAGGCATACAACCTTTGCACAAGTGATCGTGAGGATTACCTCAATGGGTTTCAGGAAAAGGCTACCCTCCTGTATCTCTCAACAGAGCGTGAGACATAGGGGGTGGGCTGAGTGTGACTGGAGTTTCTTCAATCAATTACCGAGAGGTGAGATTGAGGGACGTTACGATACTTGGAGTCAGGTATGTTCCTGTTTCCCTGTGCACCCACGGGATGGGTCTTTGCCATTATCACAAGACACATGACCCTGTTCTGTACACTGCACTGTAAGACTCCCTTGCCTTCCTTCTTGCACCTATGCCAGACGGGTTGGACGCACTAATGCACCATCAACTGTGCACCCTGGCATACTCCCTCTGCACCATTCCCCTGTTGATTCCTCAACCGGGTACGAGATATGGGTTTCAATCCTTATTCCTCAAGTGATATTAGTCATGGGGCGAGTGACTGTTCTTTCATTCCATATGAGTGACTGTGAGTTGAGTGCAATATCCCTCATCATCGACGAATTTCCTGCGATTCCTTCAACCAGCTACCTCCCTGGGTGCTGCCGCGTGGTCCCTTCTATGATGGACGTGTGTCGAGAAGATGCCTTGGTACCTCCAGAAGCCAACAACAACACAGTAAGTGCCATCGACAATTGACCTTGATCCTCAACAAAATGGGCCAAGTTTTTCTAACCCTACACCTTCTGTTTCCCCGTGATGTTCATGTTTTAAGTGTGGGGAAGTTAGTGGATGGTCTGTGGCGTGATCCTAGGTCCCTGTTGCTCGGTTAACCCTATCCGTTAAGGTCTTAAGTGTGGGGACACGTCCCTGCGCGTCTACATTGCATACCCTTCTGCATATGCATTAACCTGCTCATGCATGTATGCCATGACTTGCTGTTACCCTGATGGGGTCCCTTCCCACCCGACCGTTCATTTTCCACCCACCCTTGGGGCTGTTCCCTTGCAGTTTTCCTTCATTCCCTAATTTTGAGGATCTGCCATGTGAATGCATCCTACGTTTACCGAAGTCCACATCCAACCTTATACCCCTGTTGCTCTCTTTGAACTGACCATTTTTCCTTTTTACCTACCCTTGTTTCGGTGTACGGTTTTCGCGTTATTAATTTTTGAAGCATTTTGCACAAATTAGCCGGTTTTCCATATGAACACGCTTTTCTTGCTTCAAAACCATGATCTGACGTCATAGCCCTACCAAGCACTTTTCCCCTGACATTTTTCCTTTTTATGCTATGTCATTTTGATGCACCGTTTGTCCAATATTAATTTTCCGGTTTTTTACAACTTTCTCGTGCGTCTTTTTGATATTTTTCCATGAGAACCTACCCTGTGTGCCTCGGAATTCCAATTTGATTTGACAGCCGTGTCCCAGTGTCTTCCCCCACCTTTTTCCTTTTTCCTCCCCCCTCTTTCGACTTCCGGATTTTTACTTATTAATTTTTCAGTGAGTTTTCAGGTATATTTTTGGAGTTTTTCGCATGTGAACCCCTCCTACTTCCACTGGAACTGCGGTTTAACATGATAACCCTGTGCCACTCCTTCTTGCGGACATTTTTTCTTCTTACTGCATGTCATTCCGGCAAACGGTTCGTCCGATATTAATTTCCGATCCCATTTTCGAGGTTGTTTTTTGGGTTTTCTCCACGTGAATGCGTCTTATCTTCGTCGGAATTATGTTTTGATGGGATAAGATTGTCGGGCATGTCTTTCTACACAATTTTCCTTTTTTTTGCACCTCATTCCGATGCACGGATCTTCCGATATTAATTTTTAATTGCGTTTTTTGATCCATTTTTTTGTGTTTTTTGCACGTGAACGGCCTGTCTTTCTCCCGGAACCCTCGTTGCCTATTTTTCCTGTCATCCCCCTGCAGTCTTGTCCACTTTTTGTTTTTACGCCATTTCGTTTTGACGTCTGGATTGGGAGATATTAATTTTTCTTTATTTTTATGTGTTTTTGCGCGCCCGTCCCGCGCGTGAACACGCCCGTTTTCAATTTTACGCGTCTTAACGCGCCCCGGTCGCATCCACGTGCCTCGTCCCCGCTTCTGAGCGCCCTTTCAATCCCGTCACAGCAAATTTTTTTACCCCGCCCCGCGCACGCGCGCGGGACGGGGGTACGCCTCTCTTGCCTGGGCCCCCCGCCCATTTTCTCCCTTGGGCACCCCCCCTATGGACCCCCCTGCCCCATCCCTTGGGTACCCTAACCCATGGGCCCCTGCCCATACCCTCCCACCCTTTCCACCCCCCCATACCCTTACCTATCCCCCCACCCTTCTCTCTCCCCGACCCTCCCCACCCCAACTACCTTTCCCTCTCCCTCTCCGTGTCCCCCCCTCCCTCCCTCCATCTCCATCTCCCTGCTCCTACCCTTCCCTCCTCCTCCTCTATTCCATTCTCCTCCCCTCCTTCTTCTCCTCCCTCTCCTCCCCTCCTTTTTCTCCTTCCTCTCCTCCCTTCCTCCTTCTCTCCTCCCTCACGACGCCCTCCTTCCCTTCCCTCTTCCCCTCGTCCTCTTCTGCAGTCGCCGGCGCCCTTCTCTGGCAGCCCTGCAGTCGCCGGCGCCCTCCCTCGCCACCCTGCAGCCGTCGCCTCCAGGTGCGGGACGACGACGCCCTCCTGTGGCGTCCTGCAGCGCCGCCTCTGTGGACCGCTCCGCCTCTGCTCTAGCCTGCCGCCATCGCCCGACGTCAACCGCCCCACCTTTGCTCCAGCATGCCGTTGCCCGACGTCGATCGCCCACCCCTACTCGCCGTGCGAATGCCGTCGCAGCGCCCGTCACAGCTGCCACGTGAGCCCCGCCGCCGCTCCACCGTGCAGCCTGCCGCCGTGACGACGTCAACCGCCCGCCTCTGCCACGACCTCTCGCCGCGTTGACCTCCTCCCACCCTGTCCGCCCTGCCACGTGCCCCCAGTTCAAACCCCTTCCCCCCCCCCATACAAGCCCCCCTTCCCCCCAAACACACACACCAACGCTCCCACCCCCATTACCCCACCCAAGCCCCCCATCACACGCTCCCCACCCACCCCCAACCAGGCCCCCTTTTCCCCCCAGCACACACACTCTCCTCTTCACCCCCACACATGCCCTTGTTCCCACCACTGCACATACACACCCACCCCACCCCCACACTAATCCCCATTCCCCTAGCAACCACATCCACCCCCCATTTCCCTACCTTAGCCCTCATTCCCCTACAACACACCCCTTCCCCCCCCCCCCCCCCCCATACAAGTCCCCCCTTCACACCCCCCATTAAGCACACACCTACCTCCTCTAAGCCCCCCTTCCCCCCAAACACACACACCAACCCTCCCACCCCCATTACCCCACCCAAGCCCCCCATCACACACATAACCACACCCCCCCACCTAAACCCCCCTTCCCCCCTTGCAACCAAACCCAGCTACCCCATCTAAGCCCTTTCCCCCCACCATTCCACACACACACTCTACCTCCTGCAAGCCCTTGTTCCTCCCCACCATTACACCTCCACCTAACCCCCACCCGCGCCCACAAACACACACAACCCCCCTACCCTGCTGTAAGCCCCCTGTTCTCCCGGAGCAGCTCACCACACCCAAACCTCCATAAACCCCCGTCCCACCTGCAGCCACCCTCGAGCCGTCGACACACGCGCAGGTGTGTACGCACGAGTGCGTGATCGCGATTGCTTGTGCGTGTTCGTGTGCGGGATTGTGTGCGGAAGATCATTAGCCGGTTGCTGACACGCAGCTGCCACGCAGCCTATTTCTGGGTATTTTCCCGGATTTTTAATTCAAACACCCGAAACCTTTCAAAAAAAAAAACAAACAAACAAACAAAACCATTGACAATTTAAAAAAAAACATTAAAAAACACTTAAAATTTTGGAAAAAAAAAACAGAAAAATCTAGACACATTCCTACTATTTCTGCAACCAATTGCCTATTTTTTCTAACCTGTCAATTTCAAGAAAAAACTTCAACCTATTTTTATAAAAAAATTCAACATTCTTTTAAAAATACTCAAAACCATGAAAAATTCTTTAAAAATGCTTAAAAATTCCAAATTAATTTCCGAAAATTTCCTAAAACTTCCATTACCATTTTTACTTATTTTTGACATATTTTCTAAGCTGAACAACTACTTCATGTAACACCTAAATTCATCAAAAAAATAAAAAATAAAAAACATAAAAACTCATTTTTCATCCACATACCCACTAACCATCTAGGAAAAAAAAATCCAGATATTTTTGGATTGAGGAGAGCGCATTCTTTGCATTTTCATACACCCACTACCAGGTATTTCCCTTTTTTTTGTTATGTTTTTTAAAACAAAATAATAATAATAATAATAATAACAAAAGCTCCCCAAAACCCACGGTTAATATAAAACTACAAAACTCCACCACGAAAACCAACCACAACAAACAAACGAAACCCATAATTAACATAAATGACACCTGACTACTACCATGGCACGCGCATTCGCGTTATATAACTACACCATATTTTTTTAATTAAAATAAACCCGTTGTTCACTTAGCACGCGCTACGTGCGCTACAGAGGCACTTTAATTTTTAATTAAAATGAACCCGCCGTCACAAGAGCACGCGCTGGCAAAAAAGCGCTCCACATCACCTTAATTTGTAATCCATGAACTTCCATTTAGAGACCCAGTCTGGGTATCGAAGTCCGGGATTCGAATTAACGCACTGTTTTCACCTAATAATTGGTAATTAAATTTATAATCAGGAACCGCTGTTTTCTTGCTAAGGTTTATCACTTAATAAAAATTCACCCATTCTTAATAAATTATTAAAATCAACCCTTCATTAAATTCATTCCCCCTCACTGCACTTAATTCCCCTTTTTAATGAACCGTTTCGTGGGATGGGTATGCGCAGTCATTGGAGTTATTTCCATGGTTAACCACTGGTTTATCAACGATGTAGTCTTGATATGTGTCGGATGTGGTATTGTTTTGGTTTCCTGTCTTTGATACGGTTACGGGTACGGTATGCAGTGTTTTCTTTCATTGCCTGATACGGGGTTCTGGGTGTTTGTCTGATGCATAGCATGAAGCTTTCGGTCGCATTTTTCTCAAGGTCATGTCAAATTTTTTCTAGGCTGTGGTTTGCTTGGGGTTAGTTGGTTGAGTCACGTTTTATTGTTTTGGTTATTCTCTTATCCTTGGATTTTTGTCTGTTGCTTTGCAGGCATTCTCCTTGATTGTCTGTGTTTGTGGTGTGTGTGTAACCATCTGAATGGCGCCTTCTCATGCTCCTCCCCCTATCCAGTACGTCCCATTAGTTAGTAGGGATTACTCTTCCCTACTTACTTTTGAGCCTCTCACGAAGACGGGACTCGCTGCTTTTGTGGCTACCTCCTTTCCATTGCTTCCAGAGGATCCGTCGTTATGTGATGAGTTTCTGGCCTCCTACAGCAAGAAGACAGGACTAGTCCAGGGAATTTCTATGAATTTGACACCTCAAGGCTTAGGGAAGGCTCTGTCTCTTCCCTCCAAAGGTGAACCTTTTGTTACCACTCGTCAGCTTTTCTCTAATGAAGAGATTCTGAAGCTGTTGCAAAAGCAGACAAGGAAAATGCTGGATGTTAAGAAGGTGATCAACTCTTCAGGAGTTTCCTTTTCCATGATCACTGATCCCATATGGAAGACGATCTGTCATTTTCTCCAGGACAGGTTTATGCCTGCCAAAACGCCATCCCAGTACTTGTCCAAAGAGCTTTTTACAGCTTCCAGGATGGTGTTGAAAGGAGTTGCTATTGATTGGAGCACTTACCTCCTCACTAAAATGGATCAACATTTCGTCAAAGTCACCAGGGGTAATGTTACCAATGTCACATATGGATCATATTTGTCTACCTACTTGACCTATTCAGGTTTACCGAAGACTGTGCCTCCACCTCCTCCATCAGATCCCGTACCTCCTCCTCCACCTTCAGATGAGTCCGAACCCATTGACATAGAGGATGATGATTCTCCGCCTCCCCTGGTCATCCAGCGCAAATGCTTGAAGAGGATAGCGGATAAAGCTCCTTCCGTACTTCCTTTAGTACCCATTCCTGCTACCTCTGGCAGTGATCTTCCTGGGTATCTCACTTGTAATAACCTGTTCAGAGTGCATCGAGAAGGATCATTGGACATATCAGTTCCCTCACTGAACAGTCTAGTCTCAGGAGATGCAATTCCTTTTCTCTGTAAAGATATTCAGAGTTCCATTGAGTTGTCAGTGACAGCTTGTGTTCAACAGCTGTACGCGTCTTTTTATGAAGAACTCATGCAGTCTAAGGACCAGTTGCATAAGGCAACATCCGAGTTAGCTTCTGCTAAGGATACCCTAGCAGATTTGTTTAAGCAAATGGAACAACAAACCCAACTGGTTGCCACCCAAAGCGATGAGATCTCTTCTTTGAAGATCCAGTTACTAGAGGCTCAATCCCAGGTTACTAGCCTTTCAGAGGAGAAGGAGAGGATGTCCAGAGAAGCAAAGGAGTTTCAAGCTATCTTAGATGACAAACTTTCAGCTTTACAGATTGCTAATGACACAGTGGTCTCCCAAGCCTCTCAAATCCAGCAGTTGCAAGATCAAGTGGCAAAATCCCACTCTGTTCCTCCAAGCCCTAATGTTCCATTGATTCCTTCTCTTTCACAGCAGGACTTGGCTGCTCTTCAGAGACAGGCTACTTTGTGTCCTCTATTCCAAGATAAAGTGGAAAGATTGCAGTCCAGAATGGACTTGTTATGGTCTACATTTGAGCAGTTTCAGGAATATGTTCCACCAGACCATTCTTTCTTTGTCCACTACCACTTACAAAAGTTGGTCTTCTACATGAAGCTTTCCACGATGGATTTACCTCTTCCAGAGGATGGATGGAGTGGGGCTTGGTATGCTGAGTTGCTGACAGAGGTAGTAAGGATGGTGTTTGAAGATTCTGTCACGCCAGATACCATGTTGATGTCCTACATGTATCTACGAGGAGACTTGTTAATTCCAGATGAGGTGGATATGGCATGGTATGTGGGGGATGTGGTCTTACAGGCTGTTTTGTATGTCAACCATTTGGAATTGCGCATAGCTGACATGTTCCAGAGTTACTCCTCCAAAGTGGCTGATTGTCATGATAATTCGTGGCATCCCATGATTGATTCTGTGGTCCTGAATCAAAGACAAAACACAGCTCCTATCTCTGCCCAGAGTACTAATCAACTGAGGATGGATCTCTTAGCCTATCTTTCAAAACATAATCCGTTTGATGCTTCCTTCTTTGATGCCTATCATCGACGATCTCTCTTAGGACCTTCTGTTCCTACCCTCCTCTATTACCAACAAATGGCTCACTACTATGCTATATATCTTTCCCTTTGTCAATCTAATTCCACAATTATTTTACCCCTTCTTTTCCAACCTTCATCTTTCCCTCAAATTCCCATTTTTACATACTGTTCCTTTATTGAGGATAGGGTATTTTCCCCTTCTCCACCCTGTCCTTCTCCATCCATTCATGTACCCTCCACATTTCCTATTTATCAGTTAACACCCTTCCTTAGTGATTCCCTCCAAATTTCTGCCACTCCTTCTTTAACCTTTTCTTCCTTTTATGATTTTGCCTATCCCTCCCTTCATCCCCTTCCCTTATTCCACTACCCTCTCCTAACACTTCTATATCTCAACCACCTCAGTTGGTTAGTGACTGTGACGGGTTTGATAATCAGATTTCCAGGAGAAGGGGATGGAGTTCGGATGATTCCCTTACAAGACCTCAGATCAATTGGCCAGTAATTCCAGGAGAATGGACAGCTTCCAATCAAGCTTATCAGAACTATGTTCATTTTGCTCAGCAGTATTCCCAGTCTGCGGATCCCTCAGTGGATTAACTGCTCACTTTTCTTGGTACCTGGCGTATATGCATAGGCACTCTCATAATGATTCCAAGCCTATTCCAAAGTTGTGCATGAATGTCAATGTGAGCATTGATTCCCAACAGCTGGATATTTTGTATTTTCATGCCCTTTGTTTGCCTAGTAGATACCTGGTCCTGTTGGAAAGGATGTGCTGTCTTCAGTTTTTTCAAAATCCTCCCAAAAACTTTGTAGATGAATCCTTGTCTATGGATCGTTTCCGAAAACATCAATCTTTCAAGAGGGATCATCTTCATTGATACCTTTCCAATGTATGGTGAATGCTTTTTAATGAAAATCTCTCTTTTTGGAGGAGTCATTCAGATGGTTGTGTTGTGTGTAGTGTTTGTGTTGTGAGTTCATTTATGTCAAACGAACGTGGTGGTTTCCTATTGGATTGGATTTCGTGTGCGAGTTACATTTTGGTGAATTGTTGTGCTGGGTCGTGGTTGCAGAGTTGAAGCTGATGCTGATGAAGAAGAAGAATCCTCTTATATCCTTTACAAATTTGTTGTGATTTTTTAGTTTGATGAGAAGTGTTACTATAAAAAGGGTTTTCCTTTCTTTGTATTTTTATATCAGAAACAGGTTAAAAGTTGGGGTCGTGGTGGATGGATTCTTTTTGAAGAGATATTGACGATCAAAGTTGAGCTTTTCCCTGAACTTGTATTCCCTTTTTCCTGGGTCGCGAGGACGCTTCCTTATTAAGTGTGGGGATATGTTGAGTGTTGAAATGACTTGTTTTTTGGCTGATTTTTGTTGTTTTTGAGAGCTGAATGGTTGATTTTATGAGATGCTTGATTGGTTTGGAAGTGGTTTGAGAGTGTTTTGGATGATATTGATTGTGTTTTGGAAGTTCGTGATGTTTATTGGTGGTTCTATGATGTTCTGATAGGTTCTGTATACCTTCTGTTTTGCTCTGTTTTGGTCTGTTTTGGTCTGATTGTCTTCTGTAAGGAGGGATGGAGTGTTGATTGATGAAGATTGAGATCTTGTGAAAGCTTATTGAATGGTTTGTGAAAGTTTTGAATGGTTTGAGTATGAGTTATGTGGTTTTGATGACCTTTTGTAACCTTCTGTAGGTCTTCTGAGCTTCTGTCTCTGTTCTGTTTCTGTTCTGTACTGTAGCTGTTCTGGTACTGTTCTATGACTGTTCTGTATGCTTCTGTATGTGTTCTGTAGAATGTATGTGTAGCTTGGGAAAGTTTTCTAGCCTTGGAAAGAGGTGAATACAAGTGCAAAAAGAGCTGGAAGAAGAGGAAGAAGTAGCTGGTGAAGACTCAAGTGAAGACTAGAGTGAAGTGACAGTAGTGAGCTATGAAAAGACACTGTAGTGGCTCTGGTGACTCTTCGTATCAGACATACCTCTTGGGAGGGGTATCCACGACCTAAGAAGGATTTTTGAGAGTGATTTGAGAGATTGTAGTGAGGATATGATGTATTATTGATGGAGAGAGAGAGAGAGAGAGAGTCAGAGATAGCCAAATCTACTGAAACAGAGTGATTGTATATGAGAGATTGAGAGAGAAGACTATGAAGATATTGAAGATGAATACTATGTGATGTATTTCCATTCCAAGATGGTGTATTCCTTTGCTTTCTTTGTTCTATTGATGGATTTTATGAAGATATTGAAGAATATGGTTGATTCTATCAAATCCATGGGAGATCTACATGATGCTGCATGAAGATTTGTTGTGCTTGGTGTTCTTTTCTTCATTATGATCATATGAAACATAATAAACATGCTTGTTGGTGTTACAAGATAGATTTTCTTGCAAGAGAATTCCCTTTTCCTTGGTGTTCCTCTCGGGGCTCCACATCGGTGTTTTAGTTCCTAGTATGGGGGTATCTTCCCCCATTCCTTGGGCCATTTCTTTATTAACAAACTACTGTACCCGAGCCATGAGGTTGCTAGCATGCACTTTGGCTATGGAGCTTAGAGTGGATATAGTTGTGGGGGTCGTGGGCACTAGGAGAGTAGGGATGGGATCGATTGGGGCCTTGCCCTTGCCTTTTTTCACTACAGGTGGCATGATCTCTAGTGCTTGTGTGCTTGAGCTGGGGTCTTCATCTCTAGTCGGCTCTCATGGCACACAACTCATCCTGTCTACACTGCTCCTCTATAGATATACGTGTTTCTAGAACCATGTCTTCATCTTCCTTCCTTTTCAACTCTTCCTCTTATTCAGTTGCCTTCCCTTTTCTCTCCTCCTCAGATTTTCTTGATTCTTCTTTCAGCCTCTCTGACTCCTCGTTTTCTTTCTTCTTCCTCTCTTCCTCTTTCTTCTTAGACTCTTTTTTAGCTTTTTGTAAGTCTAATTTTTCTTTCTTCCTGCTTTCCTCCTCATCCTTCTCTTGCAAATCCTTCTTCTTTGGCTTTCGTTGGGCTTCTTGGCATTTATTTTTCTCCTTCCTCATCATCACTCACTGTCCTTTCACTAGAGTGTGGCTACTATTCATTGTGAGGAGGTGACCTCTCTAGTGTTTCTCCAATTCCTTCTCCTTCACCATGTCCTTCCCCCAATGCTTCACTTATTACAGTTGTCAAAACCCCACCGAATCCGATGGTAGAGGCCTTTGAGGATGACACTTTTCTTTTTGCCCTAGTAGTAGGGGACTCTCCTCCTAGCGGTCTTCCTCCCTCCTGTAGCTAGTTCTTTTGCTGAAGACTCAATGGTCTTCCACACAAAGCCATTTACATTTACTTCATCAAGGGATCTTGCTGCAATGCTCTCCAGCATAGGCACATTGATTCGGCTCATTATTGAGTTGTACCTTTGGCTAGAGAATAGTGTGTGCATCATTTTGGCTTGGAGTTGGATTTCGGGGTTGGGGATGTTTGCCAAGTTGATGCCATCATTTATGTGGACCATCAGCTTGTCCATTCCTAACATGGCATACACATCTCTCTTCAGCTGCCTTTCCACCTTGTCATTGGCTAGACCCAATGCTTTCTCCACCAACTCTGGAGTCAATTCGATCTGGACTTGGCGGGTTTCTTCTATTTTCTGCACTGTCATGGTGCCGTGGCTCCTACCAAAGGTCCGAAGGAACTCCACACACTAGCTGTAGTCCACTCCTTGACCAACTACCTCCATGTACTTTTGCAGATGGCATTGTTCGACAATCTGCTTCACTGCTTCACTACTTTTGCAAATAAGGGCCTGGACTTGAACTGGTTAAATGCCCTTATTTTCACGAAAAGGCCATATTTTGCTTGCTCTTCTTGTGAAAATGGCAACTTGCTGGCTTTCTCTTGGCCTGTCATCATGCTGGGTGCCTGTCATGAATCCGTGTTCACCATTAGTTCTTTTCAAAACAATTATATGCAGAGGAAAAAGATCAGATGATAATGGAATTGAAATGCTTAATTATAGAATTAAACGTCTCCCTCAAGTAGTCCATACATTCCAAATTTTATGACCCTTTTTCTTAGCCATGAATTGGTTTTGATTTGTTTTCATTTTCTTTTGCATTTTATTCTTATTTCCACCTTACCCCCTTCCCCTGCAGAAATAAGAAGAATCCTTCCTAGGATTATAGAGTAAGGGGGTTCCACGCATGGTTAGTGTGCTTACTTTTGCATAAGCCAAGGATAAAAATTGGGGTTTTATTGCATTTGGGCATATTGGTCCATGTTGTAGGGTGGTCGAATGCTTTGAAAAATACGAATTCAGATTCCTCCCATGAGCAACGTAGCATTCACACTTCCATTGCTAAAGGCTCATCCAAAAGACCTCAGTCTAGTCGATCGTAGCTTTCAGCAAGCATGGTAAACGTGGCATCCAAGCATCTGCGGAAAGCAACCAAGACATCGCATGTATTCTCACCTAAGTCTGTGGCCAAGGTTAGAATGGATCCCCTAAGGCTGACAAGTGATTGAGGTTTGGTTGGGCTTGACAGTTCAGTAGCTGACAGGTGCAACTCTGGTTGCGGTTCTGGTTGGGGTTGTGGCCTTCGTACACTTGGCATGGCCAGTGAGGTTGGTGGTGCACTACTAGATGCTTGGGCGGTGGTTGGGGTACTACCAGGGCAAGGTTGAGGTAGTTTAGGAGTAGCAGGCTACGATTTGGGTCTATAGACTTATTGAGTCTTGATGGATTTAGGTTTTCAAATGGCAATGGGCCTTGTAGCACAGCCAGAGGCTTTTGTGGCATTGATGCTTGATTCATCTTGATGTTTGGTGTGCTCATGCTTGAGGGTAGCGTTTCAATAGTGTCCTTGGCCATATTCACTGTAGGTATCCAAATCCAAGTATTACCTTCATAATAGCCTTACGCTCGCAATATGGTTTCTTCTAGGCGTCCTAGGTTTTGAGGGGAGGTTTCTAGCCTTGCAAGCTCATGGTTGGGTGCTCCTAGGCGGCAGTCTTGGATGTTTTTGTACCCATTTGAACTAGTATTCAAGGGTTTTAGATTTGTGGTTGGCTTTTTTTTTGTGCTGAGGTTTGGTGGGTGGTGGCGACAAATCACGATCCCCCTCCTTAGGCTTGATGGTGGATTTCTCTACCGATGGTGATGGAGTCGCATAGCCCTTGCTGAAAGCTACGACGATTTGTACGTTGCCGATGGCTAGGTGAATACACTATGACTAGTAGTCAACATCACAGTGGGCCTACTTCTTAAAGGTTTGTCCTAACAACGATTTTGCACCTACATCTTTCGTGTTTGGAAACACATAAAAGATCATGGGCAAGATTTTTGACTTGATAGAGACTGCAACTTTGCACTTTCCCAGAAGTTCATATGATCGGCCCCCAAATGGGCTAAGTTTGGCATTAGTGGGCTGTAGCTATGGTTTGCCAATTTGAGTCCAATGATCGTGAGTCGTGATATTAAAGTTAATGCCCTCATCGATCAATGCATCAATGGCGTGTGTCTCCTGGGTTGTAATGGTCATGTGTAGGTAAGCCAACGGAGCTACAACTTCCTCATCCTCATCTTTAATCTCCGTAATGGTGGCTACTCCTACATTGACAGGGGCTTCTAGCATAGGGGGTTCATGTAGTAGATGTGTGGGAGGGTAGTACTTTTTTATGTGGCTATCATTAAAGAAGCCTATGCCCTGACCCTCTAGGGTTTCAAGTTCTACATTACCAGTTTGGCGTATGGTGCGAACTCTAAAAGGTCTTAACCCCCTAAAATTCATTTTTTGCTTATGTCCCTTGACCGAGTAGAACAATACGAAGTCACCTTGTTTGAAATTTTACTGCTTGACATGCTTGTCAAACTAGCTCTTGCATCGTGCCTTTTTGCAGATCAACGCATGGGTGGCTAGAAGTCAAGTTTTTTATAAGAGTTTTAGCTCAACTAGACATTCTGTCCATGCTTTCTTTCCCTCCCATATCTCTTGAATAGCGATTCTCAAGCTAGGAATGGAGAATTCGACAGGTAGAATTTCCTTAGTTTCATAGGTCAACCTAAAGGGAGTCTATCCCACAGCTACTTTATAAGCTATTCGATAGGCCCACAAGGCTGCCATTAGCTTGTTATCCTAGTTTCTACAAGAATAAGAGAATACCTTGGTCAGGACATTTACTAGAGTCTTATTTTTCAATTCCACATCACCATTTTCTTGAGGGTAGTAGGGTGGGGATTTTCAATGGATGATCAAGAAGGTGGACAGGAGATGAGCAATCACCTCATTGATGAAGTGCATGCCTTGATCACTGACAAGTTCGATGGGGCAACCAAATCGAGAGATTACCTGCTCACATAAGAACTTAGCAGTGGCTTGTGCGTCATTCTTCTTGGTGGCTCGAGCTTTCGCCCACTTTGTGAGATAATTGGGGCAATGATGATGTATTTGGCTTGCAAATATTGAGCTGTGGGATTGATAGGCCCAATGAAGTCAATCCTCCATTTCTCGAATGATTGTCTTGCAATGATGGGACTTAGCTCCATTGTGTCCTTGAAAACTGGCACCTTGGTCCATTGGAACTCATCACATTGTTTCACAAATCATGTTGTATCTTGGAAAAGCGTGGGCTACCAGAGTTGAGACTATAGCACCTTGCGGGGTGTCGTATCTCCCCCCTAAAGTGTCCTCTGCGGCAATTCCACCGTGCACTGTCGTACTACTGTGCATCCGAGGTGTGGAATCCACCAAAAAGTTGTGTGTGTGACATTTGTTACTTTGTACATACTTAGTTGTTGTGTTTACATTTTTGTTCTGCGTGCTAGTATAGTGGAGAGGGGTTTGGAAGTGAATATATTTGTGGAAAGCATAGTGGTGGAGATTTTTGGGAAGTTTGGCTCAGTTTCAGAAGCACTAGAAGATCGATTACCATCTACCTTGGATCTTGCAATGGAGGTGAAGAGGAAGAAGAAAGACTGAGCTTGTACATTCAAAATTTGCAAGGGATTGTTGTTCATAGTCTTAAGGGGCACAAAGATATCGTGTATTGTGTGGCCTATTCAAGGGATGGTAAAAGATTTGCATCAGGAGGAGCGGACAAGACAGTGATTACCTGGATTTATAAAGCCTCGGGCATAGATCTGGTCAGATTTGCTAGTAGATCAGTGAATTGCATTTGCAATCAATTTGTTAATAATGCAAATATATGCTGAAAGTATAAATCAAGTGAAGGCCATTTTGCAGCATATGTGGAACATGGCCTTGGTGATGAGGCACTGAAATGTTCTCAACAAATGCAACTTGAAGGTTGCAGCCCTGATCCCATCACATTCGTTTCCATCTTGAAGGCATCTAGTATCACAGGAGCTCCAGAAACAGGTTATCAAATACATAGAGAAGTAATTACTAGGGGATTTGGAACATATGTGTACATGGGCAGCACACTGGTAGACATGTACATCAATTGTGGATCATTGGCAGAGGCATGCCAAATTTTTTATGCACTACTTGTTCGAGATGCAGTTGTGTGGTCTGCATTGATTGCAAGATACGCTGAACATGGTCTCAATGAGGAAGTACTGGAATGTTTCCAACGTCTACAGCTGGATGGTATTTCTGCAGATGCTGTCGCATTTATTATCTGCTTGAAAGCATGTGGTAGTAGAGGAGCCATAAACGCAGGTCGAGAGATCCATGCTGAGATCAGGAAATCAGGATTAGAAACAGATTTTTTAATAGGAAACACGCTGATAGACATGTATGGCAGATGTGGGTTGTATGCAGAAGGGCAGAAAGTGTTTGACAAACTGCTTGTTAAAGACATTGTCTCATGGACTGTAATGATAAAGGCATACGTTGATAACCATGAGGGAAATTTGGCTTTACAATGTTTTGAGGAAATGAAAGAGCAGGGTATATCTGTGGATACTGTCCTAGTTGTTCTCTGGTTAAAAGCTTGTGATACTACTCAAGCCTTGGAGACAGGTCGAGAAATACATGCAGAGTTGAGGAAATCAGGGCTGGAAAAAAACATTTTTGTTGGTAACACATTGATTGGCATGTATGGGAAGTGTGGATCAGTTTGCAGAAGGACGAGAGGTGTTTGATCAGTTGCTTGTTTGAGATGCAGTGTCATGGGCTGCATTGGTTGCATCTTATGCTCAGCATGGGCTTGGTGAATAAATTTTAGATTGTTTTAAACAAATGGTAGTGGAAGGTGTGTCTGTGGGTGCCATTACTTTGCTCTTTGTTTGAGAGTTTGTGCCACCTTAGGAGCTTTAGATACAGGTCGAGAACTCCATGTAGAGATATACAAAAGGGGACTGGATAAAGAGCTTCATGTTGGCAACACACTTGTGACTTTGTACAGCAGCTGTGGCTTGTTTATAGAATCACGGCAGGTGTTCAGCAAGCTTCCGGTTCAAGACATAGTTTCATGGAATGCACTTATCATAGGAATTACTGGAGGTGGGCGGCAAATTGTTGAAAATGGTGAAACAAGGGAGGGGGCTATTGTGGGAGGAGGCCGCTTTTCTGGGAAAAAAGGAGGAGAGTGATTAGGAAGGGAAAAAAAAACGATTGCTAATAAGGAGAGGACGCCAAGTTTGTGCGTTAAAAAAAAGAATTATTAACCATCTAATCTCGCAGAACAGCAGGGGGATTATCAATTGCGATCCCAGCAGAAATGGGGATTCTTTCCTTCTTCTCCTCTGCTCTGCTCATCAGTAGAGGATTCCTGAACGTATTGTCCACGCCAGAGATACCAGCGCAAAGGGCTTCTTTGAAGTGACTCATGATATTTCACACCTCATATGTGCAGATTTCCAACATGCTCCTGGTGTGCAGAGACCATTACTTGTGAGGTTTTCAACTGTGATTCATGAGCGGGGCAATCCTGAGATACGGTTTTGCTGTGAAATTCTACACTAGAGAAGGAAACTTTGACATGGTGTGGAAAATGGTCCAAAATTGTTCGAAAGCTTCCAGATCTTGAAATTCAATGTTACTCTTGTTGAGATAGAAGTCCTCTTTATGCTCACTGTTCTTTCTTTCAGCAATCAAAGAGCTATCTGCACTTCTAAGTGGCAGAATTCTGGCAAAGTGCCTGGGGGAAGAAAAAGCAAGGACAGATTATGATGTGGAAATTATTGAACAGCCATAACAGATTCTGCTTCCAGATGATAACTGCCAATGATTGATACAATGATGATGATTGACGCGTTACTTCTGGTATTGATTAAACACTCTTTCTACAGTACCTGCATGTTTACCACTCATTACTTCCAAAACCCCTGAGAAACCATTGATGGATCTGGTCTGATTTGCCATTAAATCACTCTTCTGTACCTGAATACAAAGATGTCTTCTTGATCCTATTCCAACCTCTTAGATCTTACTTCAGATTACTTTGTTCCTTTTGGGAGAGACAGGCTGTTTATATGACATGAGTTTTTTTCAAGATGTTTATTAGAGATGCTCCCAATCAAATGTAGCTAATTGTATGTCTCATATTATCTGAAATTGAGCTTTCAAATTGAATCTGATCTCACTAATTGATCTTCTATCCTGAAATTAGACAAGGTCCTCCGTGGTCACGACTTTTCTCTCCAAAACCCTTCGATATCTTTGGTGAACCCGACGTGAAAGCGTCGCATTAAAAAAATTTCAGGATGGGAGATACTTCAGCATCAATTTTCAGCCTCTTCTACGATTCTTGCTTTGTCCTCTACTTCAGCTCTGTCATTGACTGCTGCTTCAAGTACTTCAACGGATGATTTAAAGCAGATTTTGCAGAATATGTCTATGTATATGCAGCTTCAAAATCAGTAGACACAATTGTATATGCAGCAGCAGCAGCGTTTGCATCAACAGTAGTTGTCTCAGCAAAGGCAACTATATTTAGAGCAAGAGAATGCAATCAGCGCGACTAAGACGATTGAAGCAGTTGAGAATGAAAAGAAGCTATTTGATGGCCATAATGTATCGGCTTATTTGAAGATGTATGAGATCAAGATGGGATTTTTTGGAGTACCAACAGGACTTATGAGTAAGTATTTTCTCTGCCTTGTCACACCTGCCTTGAGGGTAAAAGTGACTGATCTTTTCCTTCAAAATTCGCATTGGCAAGATTTTAAGAAGGCCCTGAAAGAATAGCATTTCCTTGAGGACTTTGGGATGGCTACTCGGCAGTCATTCCGAGAGTGGGTCTACATGCTAAACAAAGGTCTAGCTGCTTCAGAATTGATACAAGAATTTGAAGAGTTGTATAGTCAGGTTGATGCCATTGAACAAAGATCATTGGATGTTGAGAAAGTTGAGCTTTTCTTGCAATCTACAGATCCTGCTCTTCAGGAAGAATTAGGAGAGCTTCTTGAGGATCGCACGAAGCCTATGGGTCTTAAAACGGATTGGCAAGATGCCTAGATGCGGTCTCGACTTTGACCAAGAGGCAGATATGGAAGACCCACTTACAGAATGAATCCATGACACCGAGCTGTCTTCTGCTCCTATGTCTGCTTCTACCCCTATCATTTCTTCTCTTCCTCATCTAGTTACTTGGCCTATGCCGGTGCCTACTGTTTCTACTCCTCCTGTTCCTCCTGTTCCAAGACCGATGCCTGCTCCTTCTGCTCCAAAACCATCCGCTCCGTCAGTTCCTTCCTCTCTTGATGACATAATCAAAGGCATAACGGATTTGACACTGGAGTCAGTTAAAGCAAAATTGGTGGGAAAATTGAAAGAGCAGTTTGCTTCGACTGCGCCTACTATTTCTTCTAGTGCTCCTATTGTATCTAGGAGAGATCGAAGATGTATTTTGTGTAAAAGTACAGACCATCAGCATTGCAGGGATTGTGAATCTTTTCAAGATGCAAGGAGGAAGAATTTGGTATTTTGGGGACAAGATGGCAAGATCTGGTTGACTGAAACAGGAGCTCCGCTTGCTACCAATTTTGGGAAAGGCGGAATGAAGAAATTAGTAGATGATATGGCTGTGCGTACTTCTTTTGTGGCAACTAGAGGAGATGCTTCTGCATATGCAGTCCAGATTGAGAAAGGATTAGAGAATTAGCCAGCATTACAGACCTATGCTATGGAGACGGCAAACAAGGGGAAAATTCAACAGACTGTTTTGACTAGTGCAGGTTCTAGCATCAGATCTGAGACAGGTTGGGATTCGCCTGTTGACAGGTACACTATTTATGCCTACTTGGCTAAGTCTCAGGGAGCAGATGTACTTGTTGAGGAGAAGCGTAAGAGGGATGAAGAGAATCCAAATGCAGCTAAAAAGACTAGAGGGGGTGAGTTTGTTATTCCACCTATTGCAGGGTCGTCTTTGAGACGAGGCCCAGAACAACAGATGGAAGATGCTCAAAAGAAAGAAAATAGGCAAGAGCCTAGAGAGAGAAAGCAGCCAAGCTTTAGATTGATGTCCGATATTGAGACATCTACGGACATGAAGAAAATCTTTAATGATAAGATACTTGGCAGTGAGGTGACTTTTACTATTTTTGAGGTTTTGGGCATCTCGAAAAGAGAGTTTCAAGATCAGTTCCAAGAAGTCCTGAAGAGGAAAAGACATGCATTGCCTACTATTGATACACATGGAGTTTTGATTGGGGAGTTGGATGAGGATGAGGATGAGGTTATGGTTGAGAATGCTTCTGTTTTTCTGCAGACAGAGAAGAGGGTTCAGCCTATGCATTATGTTGAAACTGATGAGCCTATCTTGGTATCGCGTAGTCACTTTTCGCGGAGTCATTGGGCTAGAGAAACTACAGAAACAATGGTAAAAATTGGAGAGAAACATGTGCCTTATGTTGCTTTGGTGGATCATGGTTCAGAGATTAATCTCATAGTTTGTGGAGTTTATGAAAGTAATAGATTGCCTATGGATGCAGAGCATGGGTGGCGTATGAGAGCCGCCAACAATACTGCAGGTGATTTGTATGCTGCCTGTCCCAGTGTCAGGATTTCTACTGGAGATGTAGAGGAGGATTTCCATTTCTTTGTGTAGGATTCATGCTCTTATCCCATAATTCTTGGACAACCATTCATCACAGAGATGCGCATGGAGACGAAAGTAGTGGATGATGGATCTGCTTATGTACGGATTCGAAGTAAAGATGGTACGACAGCAGTTTAGTTTATGACTGTGTGTGTTAACCATGCAAGAAACAGAGATACTCTTTGAGATGCACCATTGCCCACTGTGAGGGATTCGGGTTTTCATTAGGTACTGCTGTCCCGCGAGACGACGGTGGTACAGAGTAGAGGAGATTGGAGTTCTCGCCTCCTGGTAGCAGTGTTTTCTCCTCTAGTTTTGTTGGAATTTCAGCAAACAGTTCAATGAGTTATTAGAAGATTTCTAAGTTTGCTAGAGTTGCCAGGCAGTACATATGCAGGAATGATAAAATTTTGAAAAATGCAGGTATTTTAGAGGATGATGAGCATATAGATGGGATGTATGATAGTATGGTTTGTGCAGATACGATGACAGAGATGGAAAATATGCTGAAAACTGATATGCAGAGTTGTCACAGTAATGTATCAGTGCAGTCTCTAGAGATGTTTCATGAAATTTTAGATTTTGTGTCACAGATAGAGTCAGAGGCTGAGGTGACTCAGCAAGAAGTGTTGAGTGTTGAAGAAATTCAGCAAACAAAGTTTCCGATTGATTATGATCAGCCTATAGAGACACAGAGGACTGAAAACTTTCAGCCAACTGAGTTTACTGTTGAAATATTTCAGCATCTAGAGTTTAGGGCTGTTCCTATGCAGTCCATAGAGTAGAGGGATGAGGATATTCAACCACCAGAGTGCTGAATTGCTTATTTACAACAACATTTGAGTAATGCAAAGGATCATAATGAAGCCAGGGTTGACATGAAATACAAGACTGTGGATAAGAAGGTGAAGCCGGTAGCTGTACGCTTCCACCTGACAGTGATCAGCAAATAGAGAGGGCTGCCAAACAGCTAATTTTCAACAGAGACTCTTGCTGAATTAAAAATTGGAAATGGTGATTTCTTGCTACCCACAGAGAAGCAATGCTTTCAGGATATGCTTGAGCGACATGGAAGGGGGTTTGCTTTTTTCTGGCATGAGATTGGATGTGTGAATCCAAATATTATTGCTCCTATGGTGATCTTTACTATTCCTCATATTCCATGGAACCTCTGACCTATTCCAGTGCCTAAGGCACACCTGCCAAAGTTAATTGACTTGTGGAATGAGAAAATGAGGATGGGAATCCTAGATCCGTCATCTGCACCATACTCAAATAGGTGGTTTACGGTTCCAAAGAAGAATGGTACTCTCCGATTTATACAGGACATGCAGCCAGTAAACATAGTTATTATCAGAAATGTTGGTATAGGTCCAGTTGTGGATTAGTTTGCAGAAGCATTTGCTGGATGTGCCATCTATTCTTTAGGTGATCTGTATTCGGGATATGACCAGTTTCAGCTGGCTTTGGAAAGCAGGGACATAACCACTATGAGAACTCCTATTGGGCTTGTCAAGATGTGTACCTTGCCTCAAGGTGCCACTAATTCTGTTGCGCATATGATGAATGCCATGCATAAGGTCCTTCGTGAGTATATACCTCAGCTTACCATGCCTTTCTTGGATGATGTGCCCATTAGGGGGTGTGCAGAAGAAGAGAAGAATGAGAGTCTAAATGAGCAGGGATGCAGATACTTTGTGGCTGATCATATTTCAGCTTGTGAGAAGATTTTGGCCGGGTTAGAAGAAGTGACCTTGACACTATCAGGGCAAAAATCTGTTTTTGGAGTAAATGAGGTTGTCATTGTTGGACATATGTGTGGGTATTATGGCAGGAAACCTTCACTTGAGAAGATGGATGCTATAGGCAAGATTACGGAGTATTGTTCTACCACTTCAGAGGTACAGAGATTCATTGGAGCCTGTGTGTTTTACATGATTTGGATTCCCCATTTTACACACATAGCAGATTGTTTATATCAACTGCTTCGAAAGGGGCAAAATTTTTATTGGGATGAGAGCCACACTAGAGCCATGAAAAAATTGAAGAAGTTATTGCAGATTGCTCCTACTCTCAGGAAAGCAGATTATAATTGGGGAAGGCCTATTGTATTGACAGTTGACACTAGTCCAATTGGCATAGGTTGGGCTATGGGTCAAGATGATGCAGATGGAAACATGTATGCTATTCGGTTTGGGGCGAAAGTCCTAAACGAGAGACAGAGGAGGTTTCTGCAAATCAAGAGGGAATTATTGGGAATTGTTACGGCTTTCAAATGTGACAAGGAGTACTTTATTGGAGCCTGAGTTGTGGTAGAGACAGATTGCTTGCCATTGATAGGTATGATTATGAGTTGCTCTACTTCGGATATAGCTATGCTGAGATGGATTGCATACATCAAGTCATTAAATCTAGAATCTAAACACATAGCAGGGAAGGATAATCCAGTGGCAGATATGCTGTCTAGAGCCAGATATGATGATGAGGAGACACTATTTGCAGAAGAGGATGATGCAAAAATTTCAGTCGCTATGGTTGATCATGTTTGTCATGTCTATGATATTGTGGCTTTTATAGAAGAACTCTGTTAGATATGATCAATGCCCCACCCTCATTAGGTGCTACCAATGATCCATGGTGCTCAAAGTTGTAAGGCCCCCATTATGAGGAGAAGCCAAATGTGAGCCCGGACATTGGTTGAGTCCTGACTTGTATATCAGATGAGGTCTATGTGACCGGATGGCAAAAAGGTGACTGTTGTGGGTCTAATCTTTGGGTTAGACGGAGTGGTTAAGCTGGTAGCAACTCGAGGCACATTGCATTGAGTTGCGTGGTAAGGGAGTTAAAAGGGGCCCCTATTGTGGGGTCCGGGGGCCGCGGAAGCGGCCCCTGGCTGGGGGGTCCCAGGGGGGCCAGCGGCCCCCCTGGCGGGGGTCCGGGGGCAGCGCCCCCGGCCCGATGGTAAAGGGAATATTCCCTGGAATATTCCCTGGCCGACTAGTGGAGGCTCATATGGTAGGTCGGTCAGCAGGCCGACCTAACGACCTTCGCGGGCTATAAAAGCTAAACCCCTTCGCAGCCATCTTACACTCATCTTTCACCCAGTCAGAGTTGTTGTTCCAGCTAGCCTTAAGCTCTTCACCTATCTTCTGTCTAGATCGCCATCTAAGCTTCATTCATTGGAAGCGCACGGGTGGACAGAGCCATCTTTGTATCAGTTGTTTGGAGTTAAAGAATTTTACTGATTCTCCTCTTATCTGTTGTGTACTCTCTATCTCTTTCTCAGATTCTGTTCGCTGCGCCGTGTAATATTTTACATGGTATCAGAGCCCAGGGGGCTCTAGAGATCGGAGAGCGTGCAAGAGGCAAAGGCTTCAACAGCAAAGAGAAACGATGTCGACTCCGGGAAGCAGTTCTGGCGCATCAGGAAGCGGTGCAGGAGGTGGTGCTGCTGTACCGGCTATTCAAACACTGAGGATTCGTCCACCAACCTTCAGCGAAGGCAAGTTAGATGGTACAAACTACACCTTGTGGAAGTTCAAAATTACTACTATCCTTGATTCTTATGAGCTTCTGGAGACTGTGCTGGGGACTGACGCAGAACCACAGCCTACCCCCGACCCATCAAATCCTAGTGTGATGATTCCTCCGAATGCAGATCTTCTACGAGCTTGGAAACGAAGGAATGCAGATGCATTGTGTGCCTTAGTTACAAGCTGTTCTGACAGTGTTTTGACTCTGATTCAGCATACAACCAAAGCGTCAGAGGCTTGGAATGTACTAAGGAGTCAGTATGAAACACGAAACCAAACAAGGATTCAAAACTTGGAGAATCAACTAGCAGCGGAGAAGTTTGCTGAAGGAGAGACGGTTGAAGCATTCATCACTCGGATTAAGAATCTGCGCGACCAGATGGCTGGCGCTGGGATACAAAAGACTAGCGAAGAGCTAGCTCGGAGGTGTCTTCGGATTTGTCCACAAAAGTTTGATGGACTAGTAACTGCCCTTAATACTCAGGTGAGACCTCAAGCTTTGACTTTTGAGGAGTTTTGTGCATTATTAATGGAGGAGGAGTTGAGGCTGAAAGCCCGAGAAGGAAGCAACAATGGAGATGCTGCATTCTCTGCCAATGCAAAAGGCAAAGGTGTTTCCTCCACCAAAAATGATGGTGACAAAAAGAAAAAGGGCGGCAAGAAGAAGTTTCAAGGAGAGTGCTTCTACTGTAAGAAGAAAGGACATGCAATTGCAGATTGTCGTGTCAAGAAGGCAGATGAAAAGAATGGTACCCTTAAAACTAAAGGGAAAGAGACAGCCAATACGGCTGAAGCAGAGTTGGAATTATTCATGGCGACCATTGAGGAAGTGTGCTCCTCGGCGCAAGAAGAATCTACCACTGACTCTTGGGTGTTGGATAGTGGGGCCTCCCGTCACATGACCAACAAGAAAGGTCTATACAGTTCTATGCAGCCTCTACAAGAATCCATCACTGTGACGGTTGGAAATGATGCTAAATGCCCTGCTGCGGGCACAGGTACTATTTCTTTTGTTGCTGCAAATGGTGAAGTCAAAAAGCTTTCAAATGTGTTGTATGTTCCCGAAATCAGGAGAAATCTCTTATCAGTTGCTGCCATAACTGATCTTGGTCATGAAGTGAGGTTCAAGAAGACAGGTGCAGAAATTATTGATAGTGCTGGCACAATTGTTGGCAAAGGAGAAAGAAGGAACAACCTGTATGAGCTAAGTGCTCTTACAGCCACCGCTGGAGTGGGCACAAGTAAGCTTTGGCATGAAAGGTTTGGACACATCGGATTTGCAGTATTGAAGGAGATGCAAAAGCAAGGTATGGTTGCTCACCTACCTACAATAACTGAATTGAAGGAACCATGTGAAGCTTGTATGATGGGCAAGCAACAGAGAAAGGCATTTCCACAAGAAAGCAAGAATAGAGCACATGCTCCTCTAGAGTTGGTGCATGCTGACTTGTGTGGTAAGATGCCTACACAGGCCTTGGGGGGATCTTCTTATTTTATGTTGATTGTCGACGACTACAGTAGGAAGATGTGGGTGTACTTCCTTCGTGATAAGGCTCAAGCTTTTGGTAAGTTTAAAGAATGGCTAATACTTGTTGAGAATGAAACAGGGAAAAGTGTGAAGAAATTTAGAACAGATGGTGGTGGTGAGTTCAACTCAAAGGAGTTTGAAGGCTTTTGCAAGAGCAAAGGGATCAAGCGTCAATTGACGACGCCTCACACACCTCAGCAGAATGGTGTTGTGGAACGCAGGAATCGTACCATTGTGGAGATGGCAAGATGCATGCTAAAGGGCAAGGGATTGCCTAACCATTTTTGGGCTGAAGCTGTTAATACTGCAGTCTACATTCTAAATCGGAGCTACACAAAGGCTCTCAAGGGAAAAACACCTCATGAGGCTTACACTGGTAAGAAACCATCTGTTTCACATTTCAGAATTTTTGGATGTGAATGTTATGCACATGTTCCAGATGAGAAGAGAAACAAGTTACAACCAAAAAGCAGAAAATGTATCTTCTTGGGTTATAGTGATGAGCAGAAGGCTTACAAGTTATATGACCAAGAGGCAAAGAAGATCATCGCGAGCCGTGATGTGGTGTTCAAGGAGGAGCCGCATACAGTGGAGGAGGAGAAGGCAAGGTCTTCCACTTTATCATCAAGCGAAGAAGTAGTCCACTATGAACCTGTCCCGAGAGCTATCCCTATCCTTAAGGAGGAGGAAGCATCATCTTCAGATGATGAGGAAAAAGTTCACCAACCTGACATCACCCCACCGGAAAAGCCATTGCCGCGCTGGGTGAAGCAGCTCTATGACCACAATAATCCTATGCCTGCATCTGTTGAGGAGAAGGCAGACGGACCAAGGAGGTCTCAGAGAATAGAGGAGCAAAGGAGGGCTTCTGCTCACATAGTCAACATGGCCTTGATGGTTGAGATTATGAGAGAAGTAAAGGAGCCAACTGACTTAGAAGAAGCACTTGCAGATCCATCATGGAAGGCTGCTATGCAGGCGGAGTATGACAGCATAATGAAGAATGACACTTGGGAGCTAGTGGATCGGCCAGCAAAGCGGAAGATTATTGGCACCAAGTGGATCTGGAAGGTAAAGTACAAGGCTGATGGTACCTTAGAAAAGTACAAAGCTAGACTGGTTGCCCAAGGATTTTCACAAGTTGAAGGGTTTGATTTTCAAGAGTCATTTGCCCCAACTGCCAGAATGACCACTATTCGCACGGTACTTGCAGTGGCTGCCTACAAGAAGTGGCCAGTGTACCAAATGGATGTTAAGTCAGCGTTCTTAAATGGTGACCTCAAGGAGGAGGTGTACGTGGCTCAGCCACCAGGGTTTGAGGCCCCCCATTCTGAGAACAAAGTGTGTAAACTAAAGAAGGCATTGTATGGGCTGAAACAAGCCCCCAGAGCATGGTACCAGCGGATAGATAGGTTCTTTTTAAACCTAAACTTCAAAAGATGTGCCTCAGATGCTAACTTGTATGTTTACAGGGATGGTAAAAAGTCTGTAGTGATTGTCCTATATGTGGACGACCTTCTTATTACAGGTGACTATGAAGATATGATCAACCAAACTCGAAAGGCTTTGAGTTTTGAGTTTGAAATGACAGACTTGGGCTTGCTGCACTATTGTTTGGGGATTGAAGTCTGGCAAGAGCCAGGAAAGATCTTCATCTCTCAGAAGAAGTATGCATGGGAGATCTTGAAGGCATTTGGCATGACCGAGTGCAAGGAGATAGCTACACCTATGGAGGTGAATGTAAAGTTATCCGTTGAGGATACATCAGCACTAGCAGACATTGGGAGGTATAGGAGGTTGGTCGGCAGTCTAATCTACTTGTGTAACACCAGACCAGATATCAGTTTTGCTGTTGGTGTTTTGAGCAGGTTCTCAAACAAACCTCATGAGAGTCATTGGAATGCTGGGATGCGGGTGCTCAGATACTTGAAGAAAACTCTTGACTATGGTATCACATACAGTTTCGGAACTTCTCTTGTGGGGAACTGTGACTCAGATTGGGCAGGAGACATTGATTCCAGGAAGTCAGTTTCTGGTTATTGTTTCTCTTTGGGTTCAGGAATTTTCTCTTGGATTAGTAAGAAGCAACCAACAGTGGCATTGTCTTCTACCGAAGCAGAGTACAAGGCAGCTTGTTTTGCTGCATGTGAGGCCGTATGGTTGAGAAGGATTCTATGGCATATGGGAGTGCAGGATGAAGAACCAACTGTGCTGAGATGTGACAATCAGAGTTGCATCGCCATTGCCAAAAATCCAGTGTTTCATGCACGCACCAAACATATAGAGATCCAGTATCACTATGTGCGTGATTTGATGGAGGATGGGATAGTGGAATTGGTCTACTGTCCAACAGAGGAGAATGGAGCAGATATCTTCACCAAAGCACTTACGAAGGATCTGCTTCAAGTTCATCTTCAGAGACTCGGCATTGGGCCGAGGAGATAGTTCACCTATGGGTGGACATTGAGGGGGGGTGTTAGATATGATCAATGCCCCACCCTCATTAGGTGCTACCAATGATCCATGGTGCTCAAAGTTGTAAGGCCCCCATTATGAGGAGAAGCCAAATGTGAGCCCGGACATTGGTTGAGTCCTGACTTGTATATCAGATGAGGTCTATGTGACCGGATGGCAAAAAGGTGACTGTTGTGGGTCTAATCTTTGGGTTAGACGGAGTGGTTAAGCTGGTAGCAACTCGAGGCACATTGCATTGAGTTGCGTGGTAAGGGAGTTAAAAGGGGCCCCTATTGTGGGGTCCGGGGGCCGCGGAAGCGGCCCCTGGCTGGGGGGTCCCAGGGGGGCCAGCGGCCCCCCTGGCGGGGGTCCGGGGGCAGCGCCCCCGGCCCGATGGTAAAGGGAATATTCCCTGGAATATTCCCTGGCCGACTAGTGGAGGCTCATATGGTAGGTCGGTCAGCAGGCCGACCTAACGACCTTCGCGGGCTATAAAAGCTAAACCCCTTCGCAGCCATCTTACACTCATCTTTCACCCAGTCAGAGTTGTTGTTCCAGCTAGCCTTAAGCTCTTCACCTATCTTCTGTCTAGATCGCCATCTAAGCTTCATTCATTGGAAGCGCACGGGTGGACAGAGCCATCTTTGTATCAGTTGTTTGGAGTTAAAGAATTTTACTGATTCTCCTCTTATCTGTTGTGTACTCTCTATCTCTTTCTCAGATTCTGTTCGCTGCGCCGTGTAATATTTTACAAACTCTATGTTGGAGATTGGTTGCAAATTGGCAAATAGCTTAGTACACTAAGCAAAAGAGATGAATGGACAGATAAAGAGTTCAAGAAGATAAGAAGAAAAGCCTATGGTTATTTCCTCAAAGACGGATTTCTTTGGAAGCACCCGAAGAAAAGAGGTGGATTACCATTGCGGGTTGTCTGCGATAAAGAGATCCAGTTACAGGTGATGAGGGAGTTTCATAAGAGTCCTTGGGCTGGTCATAGAGGAGTGTGGGCTACTTATGAGAAAATCAAGGAGAAATATTGGTGGAAAGACATGTATAAAGATGTTTCTCACTTTGTAGAGACTTGCAGAGACTATCAGATGTATTCCGTAGTGCGTCATCGAGATGAGCTTCATCCGACCTATCCATTATGCGTTCATTACAAGTGGGTAGTTGATTTGGTTACTATGCCAATGGGTCTATGGCAGATGAGGTATATTGTTTTGGCTAGAGAGGATCTTACCAATCATGTTGAGGGTAGACCTTTGAGAACGAAGACCACTAGTGCAGTGTGTAAGTTCTTATTGGAAGAAATTTTCTGCAGGTATGGCTGTGTGGGTAAGGTCACTGCAGATCGTGGAGAATTGGATGCAGATGAAGCTAGGGAGTTTTTCTCTCAACTAGGAATCAAGTTGACTCTAACCACAGCATATAATCCAGAGGGAAATGGAAAGAGTGAAAGAGGGCATCCGTTGATAGTGAAAGCATTAGCCAAAGCATGCAGAGGAAGGTTTGGAGAATGGCCAAGACTTCTACCATTTGCTTTGTGGGCTGATCGTACAACTCAGTGTTACCACAAGATATATGCGCGCAGAGTTGATGTATGGTCAGAAACCGATTATGCCGACTGAGACTTGTGCTTTGACTTGGTCAGTTTTACCTTGGCAGGAGGATTTGATGAGAGAGGAACTTTTAGCTCTTCGGATTCGGTAGTTGGAGAGAAGACCAGAGGATATTCAGCTAGCTATTGACAGGTTGAAGGTTGCTAGACTAAGAAATAAGGACAGGTTTGACAACAGGCATCGATTGCGGCCTAGAGCAATAGAAGAGGGAGACTGGGTATTAGTCTTTGATAGCAGCCTTGAAAACCAGCATACTGCACTTCGGAAGATGGTGAAAAGATGGTTTAGGCCATACATAGTCAGACATGTCTTTGATAATGCAACATATGAGCTAATAGAATTGGATGGGATAGTGCTTAGAGTGCCTATTGCAGGAAAAAGAATAAAGATTTTCAAGAAAAGAGATGATGAGGATCATGCATTGGAAGAATTTGCAAGAGAAGAGCAACGAGAAGAAACTCCAATAGAAGAGACAGATGATATGATAGATAATCTTGCTGATATACCGGAAATACACAATGAACAGATTGATCTATTCATGGATCTTGATGATAATGATCCTGGATAGTTGGCCCATCCGGAGGATGCGTAGGATCAGAGGGGGTGGATATTGTACTGCTGTGCATTCGAGGTGTGGAATCCACCAAAAAGTTGTGTGTGACATTTGTTACTTTGTACATACTTAGTTGTTGTGTTTGCATTTTTGTTCTGCATGCCAGTATAGTGGAGAGGGGTTTGGAAGTGAATATATTTGTGGGAAGCATAGTGGTGGAGATTTTTGGAAAGTTTGGCTCAGTTTCAGAAGCACTAGAAGATCGATTACCATCTACCTTGGATCTTGCAATGGAGGTGAAGAGGAAGAAGAAACACTGAGCTTGTACATTCAAACTTTGCAAGGGGTTGTTGTTCATAGTCTTAAGGGGCACAAAGATATCGTGTATTGTGTGGCCTATTCAAGGGATGGTAAAAGATTTGCATCAGGAGGAGCGGACAAGACAGTGATTACCTGGATTTATAAAGCGTCGGGCATAGATCTGGCCAGATTTGCTAGTAGATCAGTGAACTACATTTGCAATCAATTTGTTAATAATGCAAATATATGCTGAAAGTATAAATCAAGTGAAGGCCATTTTGCAGCATATGTGGAACATGGCCTTGGTGATGAGGCACTGAAATGTTCTCAACAAATGCAACTTGAAGGTTGCAGCCTTGATCCCATCACATTCGTTTCCATCTTGAAGGCATCTAGTATCACAGGAGCTCGAGAAATAAGTTATCAAATACATAGAGAAGTAATTACTAGGGGATTTGGAACAGATGTGTACATCGGCAGCACACTGGTAGACAAGTACATCAATTGTGGATCATTGGCAAAGGCATGCCAAATTTTTTATGCACTACCTGTTCGAGATGTAGTTGTCTGATTTGCATTGATTGCAGGATACGCTGAACATGGTCTCAATGAGAAAGTACTGGAATGTTTCCAACGTCTACAGCTGGATGGTATTTCTGCAGATGCTGTCACATTTATTATCTGCTTGAAAGCATGTGGCAGTAGAGGAGCCATAAAAGCAGGTCGAGAGATCCATGCTGAGATCAGGAAATCAGGATTAGAAACAGATTTTTTAATAGGAAACACGCTGATAGACATGTATGGTAGATGTGGGTTGTATGCAGAAGGGCAGAAAGTGTTTGACAAACTGCTTGTTAAAGACATTGTCTCATGGACTGTAATGATAAAGGCATACGTTGATAACCATGAGGGCAATTTGGCTTTACAATGTTTTGAGGAAATGAAAGAGCAGGATATGTCTGTGGATACTGTCCTAGTTGTTCTCTGGTTAAAAGCTTGTGATACTACTCAAGCCTTGGAGACAAGTCGAGAAATACATGCAGAGTTGAGGAAATCAGGGCTGGAAAAAAACATTTTTGTTGGTAACACATTGATTGGCATGTATGGGAAGTGTGGATCAGTTGCAGAAGGACGAGAGGTGTTTGATCAGTTGCTTGTTTGAGATGCAGTGTCATGGGCTGCATTGGTTGCATCTTATGCTCAGCATGGGCTTGGTGAATAAATTTTAGATTGTTTTAAACAAATGGTAGTGGAAGGTGTGTCTGTGGGTGCCATTACTTTGCTCTTTGTTTGAGAGCTTGTGCCACCTTAGGAGCTTTAGATACAGGCCGAGAACTCCATGTAGAGATATACAAAAGGGGACTAGATAAAGAGCTTCATGTTGGCAACACACTTGTGACTTTGTACAACATAGCTGTGGCTTGTTTACAGAATCACGGCAGGTGTTCAGTTCAAGACATAGTTTCATGGAATGCACTTATCATAGGAATTACTGGAGGTGGGCGGCAAATTGTTGAAAACGGTGAAAGAGGGGAGGGGGCTATTGTGGGATTTTCTGGGAAAAAAGGAGGAGAGTGATCAGGAAGGGAAAAAACAAATGATTGCTAATAAGGAGAGGACGCCAAGTTTGTGCGTTTAAAAAAAAAATTACCCGTTTAATCTCGCAGAACAGCAGGGGGATTATCAATTGCGATCCCAGCAGAATTCCTGAACGTATTGTCCATGCCAGAGGTACTAGCGCAAAGGGCTTCTTTGAAGTGACTCATGATATTTCACACCTCATATGTGCAGATTTTCTACGTGCTCCTGGTGTGCAGAGACCATTACTTGTCAGGTTTTCAACTGTGATTCATGAGCGGGGTAGTCCTGAGACACGGTTTTGCTGTGAAATTCTACACTGAGAAGGAAACTTTGACATGGTGTGGCAAATGGTCCAAAATTGTTCGAAAGCTTCCAGATCCTAAAATTCAATGCTACTCCTGTTGAGAAAGAAGTCCTCTTTATGCTGACTGTTCTTTCTTTCAGCAAATCAAAGAGCTATCTGCACTTCTAAGTGGCATAATTCCGGCAAAGTGCTAGGGGGAGTAAATTACTGAACAGCCATAACAGATTCTGCTTTCAGATGATAACTCCCAATGATTGATACAATGATGCTGATTGATGCATTACTTATGGTTTTGATTAAACACTCTTTCTATAGTAATCTTCCACTGCTTGCAACCAAGTTCTGCTTCACCAAGGCTCAAACAATTGGGTCAAACCTTTGGAATTGTGCGAAATTGACAATTACCTGCATGTTTACCACTCATTACTTCCAAAACCCCTGAGAAACCATTGATGGATCTGGTCTGATTTGCCATTAAATCACTCTTCTGTACCTGAATACAAAGATGTCTTCTTGATCCTATTCCAACCTCTTAGATCTTACTTCAGATTACTTTGTTCCTTTTGGGAGAGACATGCTATTTATATGACATGAGTTTTTGTCAAGACGTTTATTGGAGATGCTCCCAATCAGATGTAGCTGATTGTATGTCTCATATTATCTGAAATTGAGCTTTCAAATTGAATCTGATCTCACTAGATTGATCTTCTATCCTGAAATTAGACAAGGTCCTCCGTGGTTGCGACTTTGCTTTCGAAAACCCTTCGACAGCGCCTCGACTAGTACGTGGTGCATTTCGTGCTCACACATGCATCTCCGCAACAATCTGTCTTGCCCTAGCTGATAGAGTTGGCCTATTATTAACTAATAGGGTTGGATTTTGAGAATGAGTCGCCTCAGTCAGGCCTTTTCTATGGGTTGGTCAAGTAGTCTATACTCAAGCACTTGAACCATGTTGTATGCCTAGTATGGCATCAAGTTGGTTCTAAACATGTCTCTTTCGCTAGTAGATAGGGTGTATAGATGTGCATCTAGCAATTTGTCTCCAATGCCCTATCATCTAACGACTTCTCACCTGGGTATGTAAGACATATGATTAGCCATATAGTGTTTCTTTCCCTTGCGTACGATGAAAAAGAAGTCAAATTCAAGAAGCAAAAGTAATCGTCGAGCTATATGCATCCTATAGCGCAAGGTTTGTTTACTAGATACAGCAAGGCTTGATGGTCAACAAAGAAAATAAAGGGCATAGCCAGAAGATAATGCTGAATTTTCTTTATGAAAAACACCATCACTAGCCCCTCTCCTTTGTTTGTGTGAGTAATTCATTTCTGTATAACTATGAGTTATTTGCTAGCAAATTTTAGTAGATAGTCGAGATTGTGGTCACCAAGCTAGCACAACACAGCTCCTAGTGTGGATTTCGATCACCAGGATGATTGTCCCTCTTGGTAGCAGCGTTTAACTTCTTGTAGTTGACGCACACTCTAATCTTTCCATTCTTCTTCAGTATGGTCACTATAGGCGAGACCCAATCTGTGTGCTCAATCTCATAAATGAAACGTGCCCTTAGCAGCTTGTCAATTTCTTTCTTGATAGAGTGAGCATGCTTGGGATTCATAGGGTACGATCGTTACTTTTGATCAGCATTGCATCGGGGGTCATGGGGATATTATGAGGTACGACACTTGGATCTACCCCTTTCAGCTCATCGAGGGACCAAGCAAAGACATCCATGTACTCTCACACAAGAGGGCAATGAGACTTTCTTCCTCTTCCTTGGTCAAGGAATCCGCAATAAAGACAAGTGAGGGTATCTCCCCTTCCTTAGGGAGATTAACCTCATTGACTTTGGTTAGCACCTCTATTAGTTCGCTTGCTTGCCCTTGTCATTTGGCTCCTAGCAAGATCACTACCCTCTTGCCTTTCTTAAACTTAGTAAATTGCTTTGGCAAGTCTTGTGGTTTCCTTTGATCTTCAGCCTGTATATCCCTAGACTACTTGTGTTGTTCTTCCTTCAACCTTCGACGCCTTAGGTGGAGTGGCAGGTCCCCTTTGGTGCATCTGGTCTTAGGTGGTTGTGGCACCTCAAGATCATTGTGTGAACCTATGTCTTCTAGCAATAAGGCCCCCTAGGGATTTCCTCCTACTCACATGACTATGTTACCAAAGACTGTAGAACCCTCGGCTTCAACTTGTGTAGTAGGCTAGTCTCCGACTCTAGTAGTGTATCCCCCCAAGATAACCATAGCCTCGGATACTTGTGGAATTATTCCAATCACACCTTATTGATCTAAGATGTATCTTTCTTTAAAAATATAGCAACATGGCTACTAAACTACCTCTTGTTTTCTCTTATTCTGCAGGTAGTTCTACTTTTCCAAGTGGCTGAGTCATAATAGCGGCCCCTTCATATTGCAACTCCATCTCAATCCATGTATTTGGCCACTCTCTCATAAAGCCTCACGATCTAAAGATATGGCATCCTCAAGACCCTAGTGATTACACCATACTCAAGACACAAAGTTGCAATACAAGTTGGCAATTCGAACATCAAATATATAACCCTTTTTTTGTACAAAATTTGTTACTGGAAATGTAAAAGCATGAAATGATTTGATTTAGGAAAAACAAATAAACACTACAATTTGTATATAAGCTAGAGTGATGGTTATAAAGAAAAACACCTACCTACCAACCTCTTAAGGGTAGGATGCCTAGATAAAACATGGTAGAAGAGGGAGCACACCTCATCAGATAGCCATGCATAGTGGGCTATGAATTTATTAGGCACTTTAACAAAAATTATTTTACCATTGTAGCCTCCCTGTAAAGTTGTAGAAAGAAATCTTATGATGTAAGTAAGAGAAAAGCCTTGTTGAGAAGACTCGTCCAAAGTGTTTTCCCTTTTTTTTTGGGGGGGGGGGGGGGGGGGGTGGATTGAAAGGAACATCGATGTCTTTGGGTAAGAAAAAATTTAACATGTTTTTGTCATGTAATGGTAATTTATGATGTGTTGATATTCTTACTAAAAGGAAGAGGTTGTGATGAACTTTGTTTGAAAAAGAAGAATTGAAAAGAGTTTCTTCTTGATCCTAAGCTTTGAATAGTTTTATATTTTAAAAAAATCTTGGATCCAAAAAATCAAGAGTTATTATAGCAATTACAAATCCATAAAAACATATTGAGAAAAAAGGAGCATGCTTTCCATGTGTGTCTCATGCCCCAAGCTAAATATTCTTGGTAATAAAAGCTACAACCAAACAAACAAACAAACAACAATTTAAAATAAAAATACAACAAAAGACCTTAGATCCTTACTTTGATCACTAGGAAGAAAACCTATGAAACAAAGTAAAATAAAGTCCAACCTAGAGACCATAAAGAGAATAGGAAAATATGTTCCAAGAATAGAGAGTGAGACCCTACACTCAGAATATTATGAAGGATAGATTATGGGTTGTGATCATAGATTACACTTCATCCTTAGAAACAATGAATGGTGGTAGATAAAAGAGTTTTTTTTTTGGCATTCAAGATTAGGGCCTTCCTAGAAATGATTGCTTCTAGATTTTGTATCATCTCAAAGATAAGATAAATCATTAGAGTGAACCAGATAGTTTGAATATATGGATGAACCCCACTGTCTCTAAAAGAATTAGAGTATGAGCAATACCCTTTTACAAGGAAAAGAGCACTCTAGGGTCTTAGGAAAGTGGATCAACATGGAAAACCTCAACTTCTCTTTTTCTATGAAAATGTACATGTTATATATGGGTTTGTTTCAAGTCTTTGAGTTTTTTTTTACCTACTACTTGGGTTTAAAAAGCTAGTTGTCAAGGGCAAAAGTTTAGTTGCAGTTTTCTTTTGTGGTGTAATCGTAATTTGAATGTATAAAGTGCATTTAAGAGGAATGTGAAAGGAGGAAACACACTTTGAAATCCAACTCAGACTGAAAGGAAAGTTTGAAGCATGGTTCAAGATCTTGAGAGAATTTTCCAAATAAGTTTCGAACGAAAGATTGTGAAGCAAGAAACCATGGAAGTGCACCTAACTAAGGGAAGCCAGGATCTTTTGAAAGAGATCGAGGAAGAAACTATCTAAGGGTTTAATCAAAGAAGCGTTTTGCCAAGGAAAGAGCCACAATTGTTCCCTACAATCCTAATGATTGAAATGTGAAATGAAAAAGTTTAACAAAACCCTCAAAAGATTCTTATTGGAGCATCTTTGCAATAATTTGATTTAGGAAAGACCCTAATAATTCTTCTACAGGAAAATCCTTGGCTTGTTTGAGGAAATATTGCAAGGAGCAAGTTGGAATTGTGAGTGGAAAGTTTCAAGACAACTCGACAATAAGAGGTGTCTTTCATGAGCTTCAAGGCATGAGAAATTATTAAAGAGCATAAAAATATATTTTGTCAATACTGAAAGATTGAGATTTCCTTAAATTGGGGAGGGAGCTCCTACTATGTTTAAGATCAAACATTTTATCGATAAACCCCATGGAGACATCAAGATGAAACTTGAGGTTAAGAACCTTGGCATAATTAAAGAAGTTCTAGCTATATCCATTGAAAAGGAACATAAACATGGAATAGATGAAAAAGAGGGATTATAGCAAAAGCTCCAAAGAAAAAAGACCCATGCTAAGGGCTAGAGAGAAAACCATAGAAGTAGATTGTAGCAATTTCTCATTGCCAGCTAGATAGGAAATGACTGTCACAAAAAATGGAGAATTTTCTAGAAGCTGAAAGAATGTATAATATGAATCTTGAAGCTATAAAAGGTAGATCTTGGAGAAGAGGGTTTGATGGTCCTATAAATTTGATTGGTTAAGAAGGAGTGAACAGAGTTGGAAGATAGGATGAAGGAGGCTATTATAGATATGTACCCTCTTCTTATAAATTTTCCAACAAAAAAAAAGATTACAGAGTCAAATCTATGAGCCTATGACATCTCAAGGTCCATCAAATAAAGAAAAGTGTAAATGCGAGCTCATGCTCAACCGCGAAGATCCATATACCACTTATTGTTTCAAGCGAACACCTATGGCTATCTCTCACCTAGCCGATTTACCTTTGCTCCTACCGGGGTATAGTGAGCTTACCTCAATGACCGAATGAGTTTCCCCCTCCCTCAAGCACACAGGTAGCTCCATGATTTGAGATGTGAGCTAAAACATCCTCAAGCCTCCACCTCCAAGCTCCATCCTCCATAGCCGCGTGCGAGACAAGAGAAGAGAAGAAGAGAGGAGATGATGGAAAGCTTCACCTCCAATATCCCTGACCCTCACACACTCACTCTCTTACACTCCCTCTATCAAGCACACACAAGCAAGCAAGAAGGAGATGATAAGAAGAGAAGAAGATGAGTCCACTTTGCCACACACCAAAGAATGATCTTCTCTATTCACTTTTTGGCTTTTATACATGCCCTAAATCCCTTGGGCATCGATCCCCTTTTTTACATGACCAACCATTGTGGCAAGGTTCTATTTTCTCATTCCCTTCTATTTGCCCTATCTCTTTACCTATGCACATTTACCTTTTATACAATCTGCACAGGTTGGATCCTGGTGCTCTTTCACAAAATTTTAAGGGACGCCTTGCATTTAAAAATTCACCTTTGTCTTTGACTTGATTTTTGAGGCCGCCCTCATGCTTTTGGTTGTTCTTCATCTTGCTTCTTCCTTTGCATCTACATTCTTGACTTATTTTTTATCCGTCTCGAATTGGGGTTAACATTACCTGGTTCCTAGAGGAGTGCTAGTCCCATGGCACTTGCGGGTGTTTATTGATGAGGGCTTGATTCTTTGAAGGGTGGTTCCCAAGTTGATGGTGGCGCCTTATGTGGATTAGCACTGGGTGAGAAGCTTTGGCAAATGGTTGCACTGTTGGAGGCCAGGGGTATGTAGAGTGGATGGCGGGGCTTCTGATATTAGTGATTTGCAATATTCGTCTTTACCTAAAAAGAGATGAAGTGCGCCACCTATGGGGAGGTTCTACCTTACCATGTGGTGAATTTTCTTGTGCTAGTGGAATTGGAAGTTGGGTTGAGCTTAGGTGTTGACCCACACTTGAGGACCTAGTTTGTGTATAAGGGAGATGCGGTGGGTGTAGCTTAGGGTGACAGGTCTAACCATAGGCAAGTGTGACCTTCCTAGGTATGTATTTCCCTTGATGTGCCCTAAGCGTGATGTGTGGGGAATCAAAATAAGGGCTAGGGGGTTAGACATGGAGCTAGCCGACCGAGGCCATCGGACACACATAACTTGAGAACCCCTCGATGTAGTGACTGTAGTCAATGTGGAGTTAATTGCTTTTCTTGTGATTTCATTCTCTTTTCATTTTGATTCTCTTCTTTCTTTTCTTTTTCTTTTGCTTTTTGTTTTTTTAAATTTTATTGGGAGAGGGTGGAGTTGGGGGCTTACGAGATTTAATCAGGAATTTCCAGCTCTACATGTACCCTTTGAGGTTCACATGCATACTTGGAGAGTGGTAGTGGAAAGAAATGGATGATTTCAATGGGTGAAGCGGCTATCATTCATGTATTCCAAGAGGGCTAAGAAAAATGAAGGAAGTAGAGCAGCTCGCATCATCAATCTAGCCATGGCACAGCTATCTATTCCATTGGGATCAAAAAAGAGGGGTGGAAGCGATGCTCTTGTGGTGCGGGATCCTGTCTAAGTAGTATCCTAAGAAATCTTAGATAATTACAGGTTCTGATGAAGGTGGGAATCGGGACAGGAAGAGAATTCGTCGATGAAGCAGACTATTGAATCACATAGGTCCTCTAACATGAAAATGAGGGCCTCTTTGGGTTTAGTAGCATTGGCATTGTAGCTCCATGGAAAGTCGTAGCGGCTGTGGATGCTTGGGTTAAAATCCACTCCTACCCTTCTCGAATATGGCACGAAGGTTGCATTATTCCTCTCAAAGGGTGGGGTGTTACAAAAAGCTATCCATGTATCCATGTTTACATAAAAAATGTGCCTCCTCCATGTGGGTTCGCATCCATGGACCTTCACAGCCCTGGGCACTTCAAAAACTTTATCTTGCCAAAAATCTACATCCTCGGTCCTCTTAGGGTGGGATTCTGCTTTGTCTTCGAGGTTAGTTTGTCTCCTAGCTTGCTTCCAACATTAGTCCCCTCTTTCACCACCTTGACTGGTAGTACTCTACGCAAGTGGGTGGGGAATTGAAAAGTAAAGTCGAAGGGCTCCCTAGCACTCTCCCGTTGCTCCCAAATCATAAGTTTAGCATTAAATATTGCTGAAAAGTCATCTTGGCTTGGTGGGATAGGCATAGTGGGCACCACTACTGACTGGGCATTCAATCTTCTCTTTACATGCTCCACCATCTGTTGTCTCTTCCTTTTAAGCTCCGCTTTTCTTTCAGCAGAGGTGTCCACCTATTGTTGTTGTTCTTCTACGCCTGGGGAAGGAATTTGTGGGACAATTTCTTCTTCATGAGGTCCCGTGTCAAAGCTTGTGCTAGCCTCTTCTCCTTGTTGGTCTTCCTTTTCTGTCCCCCTCAAGAAACCCTAGTGCATCAACTTCTTGTGGGGTCAGGCTTGCTTGTTGTAGTAGATAGTTTCATTGCTCCTCAAGGGCAAGGCTCGCACCTACGGGTTGCACTGACATCTATAGGCCTGCTCTTAGGGGCTTGCATGCAATCCCTAGCTTCTTCTTTATGGAGTCAACGACCTCCCCTTCCTCCATTTGAATGACATTTAGTAGTGTGTTCAAGTAGGTGCATTGCCAGGCTTCAAAACTCACTTGGGCGGCATGTGCCTTGCTCTTAGCTAGCACTTTGTTCTTTTCCACCTGAGCGAGACGACGCCCCAAAACTTTGACTCTTATCTCATTATGGTTTGCCTAGTCTTCTGTTCTCTTCTTCATTTCCGCAAAGGCTTTCTCCTTGCCTTTGACTAGTATCATCAACCTTTGCTCTTGATCTTCAATCTCTCTTTCCAGCCTCTGTTCCTCCTGTTGCTCCGAGGTTGCCTCTCTTTTCAAATTCTCTATCTCTTCTCGGTACCTATGTGCCCTTTCCTCTCTTGCCACCTCTAACTCTTCTGGGCTTTATGCAACTTTTCCATCTCCCCTTTCAGATCTTCATAGAGCCCTACAAGCTCATCACTCATTATGGTATCGTAGGCTCACTAGGCTTGAGTCTCTTCATCCAGCCTTGCGTGCCAATTGGTTTTTTCTTTGTCCTTGGCTTGCAGTTGCTCCTTCAGCTCACTTATCTCCCTTTGGCACATGGCTACTTGACAAGTTTTCTCTAATTGGGATGCATCCATGGCCTCCTTTTCTGCCTCTAGTTCAGCCACCCACTACTATCTTCTTATCCTCCTTTTCCTTCTCTAGCTCTGAAAGAAGCTCCTTAACGTATTTTTCATAGTCTCTGCAGGTGTGTGGCAACTTTGTCGTGGGAATGGAGGTTGTGGAGGTTTCCACCTTCTACCTCTTGGAATCTTGCCTAGACTCGGTTTATGCTCTGCCATCGGTGTTTTAGTTCCTGGTATGGGGGTATCTTCCCCCATTCCTTGGGCCATTTCTTTATTAACAAACTACTGTACCCGAGCCATGAGATTGCTAGCATGCACTTTGGCTATGGAGCTTAGAGTGGATATAGTTGTGGGGGTTGTGGGCACTAGGAGAGTAGGGATGGGATCGATTGGGGCCTTGCCCTTGCCTTTTTTCACTACGGGTGGCGTGATCTCTAGTGCTTGTGTGCTTGAGCTAGGGTCTTTTTCTCTAGTCGGCTCTCATGGCACACAACTCATCCTGTCTACATTGCTCCTCTATAGATATACGTGTTTCTAGAACCATGTCTTCATCTTCCTTCCTTTTAAACTCTTCCTCTTATTCAGTTGCCTTCCCTTTTCTCTCCTCCTCAAATTTTCTTGATTCTTCTTTCAGCCTCTCTGACTCCTCGTTTTCTTTCTTCTTCCTCTCTTCCTCTTTCTTCTTAGACTCTTTTTTAGCTTTTTGTAAGTCTAATTTTTCTTTCTTCCTGCTTTCCTCCTCATCCTTCTCTTGCAAATCCTTCTTCTTTGGCTTTCGTTGGGCTTCTTGGCATTTATTTTTCTCCTTCCTCATCATCACTCACTGTCCTTTCACTAGAGTGTGGCTACTATTCATTGTGGAGGTGACCTCTCTAGTGTTTCTCCAATTCCTTCTCCTTCACCATGTCCTTCCCCCAATGCTTCTCTTATTACAGTTGTCAAAACCCCACCGAATCCGATGGTAGAGGCCTTTGAGGATGACACTTTTCTTTTTGCCCTAGTAGTAGGGGACTCTCCTCCTAGCGGGGTTCCTCCCTCCTGTAGCTAGTTCTTTTGCTGAAGACTCAATGGTCTTCCACACAAAGCCATTTACATTTACTTCATCAATGGATCTTGCTGCAATGCTCTCCAGCATAGGCACATTGATTCGGCTCATTATTGAGTTGTACCTTTGGCTAGAGAATAGTGTGTGCATCATTTTGGCTTGGAGTTGGATTTCGGGGTTGGGGATGTTTGCCAAGTTGATGCCATCATTTATGTGGACCATCAACTTGTCCATTCCTAACATGGCATACACATCTCTCTTCAGCTGCCTTTCCACCTTATCATTGGTTAGACCCAATGCTTTCTCCACCAACTCTGGAGTCAATTCGATCTCGACTTGGCGGGTTTCTTCTATTTTCTGCACTGTCATGGTGCCGTGGCTCCTACCAAAGGTCCGAAGGAACTCCACACACTAGCTGTAGTCCACTCCTTGACCAACTACCTCCATGTACTTTTGCAGATGGCATTGTTCGACAATCTGCTTCACTGCTTGTTGCTCCCTGGCAACATCCTCCAAGTTCAAGACAGGGCCTGGACTTGAACTGGTTAAAGGCCCTTATTTTCACGGAAAGGCCATATTTTGCTTGCTCTTCTTGTGAAAATGGCAACTTGCTGGCTTTCTCTTGGCCTGTCATCATGCTGGGTGCCTGTCATGAATCCGTGTTCACCATTAGTTCTTTTCAAAACAATTATATGCAGAGGAAAAAGATCAGATGCTAATGGAATTGAAATGCTTAATTATAGAATTAAACGTCTCCCTCAAGTAGTCCATACATTCCAAATTTTATGACCCTTTTTCTTAGCCATGAATTGGTTTTGATTTGTTTTCATTTTCTTTTGCATTTTATTCTTATTTCCACCTTACCCCCTTCCCCTGCAGAAATAAGAAGAATTATATCCAAGATGCACAAGTCAATGGAAAAGGTTGATAAACCCGAAAGCCAAAGAAAAAAAATGAAAGGAACAATCAGAGTGGTAAGTGTAGAAGAGCTTCCCAATATATTGTTGAGATATTTTGCAATCACACCTACTTCAGTCCCTTTGTAAGGAGGAATGAGGGCTCATGACCAAAATCCCATACATGCACAGTAGGAGAAAGTGCCACCACTCAATTCCTATAAAGCATTGTACTTGCACTCGTTTTCTAATGCAATGATAGTACTCTTTTCTTTCCAGTAAAGTGTCTATGTCAATGTACACACACAAGCTTGTGTTTATGAGTCCAAGTCTCAATCTTGGAACCTAATTCAGTTGTGTGACAATTTTTCCTTGTCTGGGTCAATGTCTTCATGAGTTTCTTCTTCCTCTTTCAACCTCCATAGCTTTCGCAACTGCCATGCTCTAGATCCCGCATATTTTAATACGGTATCAGAGACCAGTTGGGCATGCTTCTCCAGCTCCATTCTACTCTCATCTAGCTTAGCTTTAGCTTAGTCCAGATCAAGTCTAGGAGCTCATCTCCCACTCCTTCTTCTCCAAATTTCGACCTTGTGGCAGCCATAGCCACCCTGCACATATCCTGCTTCAAGCCCTTACAACTCTTCAACCAGAAGAGATCTCGATAAACTTTCTTTTGGATAAGTGTTGTTTTGCTCCTAGAGCTTCTCTGTATCACCTTAGAACTTGACATTGCCCTGTCCACTAATCAACATTGTCATTTTTCTCAGGATCTATCATGTGGCCTCCATAGCCAAGCAATACCTAGGCATCTTGGAGCCTATGGATCTCACACTACAAGACACCATTCATCATGATGTCTTCTCGGGAAATCTTCCTCAACATCAGGCGCATCTCTATGGCACATCATGCTGCAACATTGGCCATCATATGCTTCAGCATTGCTGGAGATTCGCCACGTTGTCAAAATATGTGCCCATGTTGATCGAATGCTTTGATCCATCTCTGTGCAGCACGATTTTAGTTGCCATCATAGGAGAATGATAGCCCATGAAGTAAGCTTCATCCTCATATAAGAAATTTTCAAAATGATCAAGTATAGCTCCCACAATTAGTAAAAAACCAAGGCTGGGTCAAAACCCTAATCTAGGAAGCCATAGCAAAACTTCACCAAGCTCAAAAATCTCATCATTTTCTCTATCCTGCCACTTAGAACAAACCACTACCACTCCAATCTACTATCCCAGTATCAAATCAAGGAGGAGAAGAGCTTGGATTCATTGACAGAAGATCAACGACCCCGAACTAAGAAGATTTGAGTTCCCGGACATAGTCTTTACATAGTGTGTTTTCACATTGTCATTACTTGTGTCTCTTGACACACTATAATCTGCTCTTTCACTGATAAAATCTAAGAATTATGGAGTTATTTTCTATTGCTCTAGCCATTTAACATGGGCAAAGACTCTCCAACTTCTCGCTTCAAAGGATTCGGATTTCATACCTGGCAGACCCACATCAAACTCATCCTGATGAAGAAGGGCCTCTGGGCCATTACTACTGGAAAAGAAAAGAAGCCTCGTGATGTGGACCTTGCAATCACTTGGAAAAAGAATGATGATAAGGCTCATGCCATTATGAAATTGGAGCTAGACGATAGCTATATCCACCATGTGGATAATTGTGACACTTTACAGGATACATGGAAGAGATTTGACACCTTGTTTAGTGCATAATCTAAATCATCAAAGTATGGTCTCCTGATTGAGTTTTCTAGGCTTGAAATGAAGTCCAGAACATCACTTGCCACACATTTGAATTACATGGAAGGACTTCTAACCCAACTTGCAGGAATCAACATTAAAATGGAAGAAGATGTTTGCATCAGCGCTCTACTTAAAAGTTTACCTCCTGAATATAATAATATATCAACAACTCTAATCAATATGCCAAACCCTGAACTTGTTGATATCCAGGCATCACTGTTAGAGGAGGAAAAGAAGCTAAAAACTAAGGAAGAACCAAGCATCTCTAGAGATGAACATGCATTATATGTTGGCAACAGGTACAAAGGCAAGAGGGATCAACTCTTTTGTGACTTCTACAAAAGGACCGAACACATTGAGAAGTTCTACCAAGCCAAAAAGAGGTCTCAAAAGGCCTATCTAGTTGCAGTCAAAGAAGAAGAATAAAACGGACCAAAGAAAGAAGAAGAAGAAGTAGACCACCACGAGAAAGACAAACCTCATCAGTCCTTCTATTCAGATAGACTTTTTTAGCTTTGTATTTCCTAGCCCTAATGCTTCAGACATAAACTTGTAAACTCCTCAGTTAGCCTTCTACTACAGCCTCTGTACACTTTGTGAGGCCCCTGCTACAGCCTCTAGATGACCACCATGTTTGTGGTATCCATACTTAGCCTTTTCTGCGATAGCCTCTGGTGTTTTGCCTTGTTTATGGTGTGCCAACACTTTACAAGTGTTGCTCTCACTAAAGCCTCTACACACTTTGTTCTTCTGATTGTGATTGAGGAGGGGTGTTGAGATATTTTACAATCATACCTACTTCAATCCCTTTGTAAGGAGCAGTGAGGGCTCAGGACAAGAACCCCATATGCACAATTAAAAAAAAGGGCCACCACTCAATTCCTAAAAAGCATTGTACTTGCACTCTTTTTCTAATGCAATGATAGTACTCTTTTCTTTTCAGTGAAGTGTCTATGTAACTATACACACACAATATTTGAAACGAGTATTTACGAGGCACCTATCAAGGTAAATTGTTATATAACTATATATGGTTTAGGATCATTTCCTTTTATATTAGAGAGGTACTATCTTAGAAATACATGAGTGATATAAGACTTGATAACAATATACGAAAAATGTAGAGTGCTAAGAATATTTTAAATGACAATAAGAAAGAAATTCACTCAAGATGATATAGAAGAGAAAAGGGATTTGTAAAGTTCAAGAGAAGAAGAAAAAGAAGATCAAAGCTCTGAGATCAAGAAGCCCGATGTTTTTAGATATGCTCAATGTCGCACCCTTGTAAGGTGCCACCAAAGGTCCATGGTGCTCTAAGATGTAACATCCCCATTATGAGGGGAAGCCATGTGTGAGCATAGACATTTGTTGGGTCTTGACTTGTATATCAGATGAGGTATATATGATTAGATGGAAAAAAGGTGACATTTGTGGATCTAGCCTTTGGGTTAGATACAGTAGTTATGATGGTAGCAAGTGGAGGCACAATCCATCGAGTTGCCAGGTAGGTGTGGGAGTTATCAGGGACCCCTATTTTGGGATCTAGGGACCGCCAAAGTGGTCCTTCGCTGGGGGGATCTTAGGGGGGTCAACAAGCCCCTTGACAAGGATCGGAGAGTAGCACCCTTGGCCCCTTGGCCCAACCTTAAAGAAAATATTTCTTGGAATATTCCCTAGCCGACTAATGAAGGTTCATAATATGGTTGGACATGCCGACTAGACTACAAGCAAAGCCCCTCAAAATCCATCACCAATCTATCTTTCACCCAATCAGAGTTCTTCCAGCTATCCTTAAGGCCTTTGTCTATCATTTTTTTGGATCACCATCTAAGCCTCATAGTGAAAGCACAAGGATGACTAAATCTATCTTTGTATCAATTGGTTTGAAATTAAAGTACTTTTTTTATTCTCATAGTTGTTGTATGGTCTCTACTCCTTGCTAAGATTTTGTTTATTACGTTGTGTAGTTTCTGCATGGTAGGGGGCTCTAAGGAGTAAAGAGTTCTTGAGAGGCAAGGGCTTCAATATGAAAGATAAGAAATTTCATTTGCTACATCAGGTAGTGGTGCTAGCACATCAAGTGGTAGTGGTATTGTATCGATAATTCAAACACTTAGGATTGGTCCACCAGCCTTCAATGAAGGCAAGTTAGATGGTAGAAACTACACTTTGTGAAAGTTTAAAATTACAACTATCATTGATTCTTATAAGCTTCTTAAGATAATGATGAGGGCATACCCAACACCCCAACCCATCCCTGGCCCATCAAATTTGAGTATCATGATTCCTCCAAATATAGATGCATTGTGTGACTTAGTTACACAATATTCTAACTTTATTTTGACCTTGATTCAGCATACAACCAAGGCATCAAAAGCTTGAAACATACTGAGGAGAAAATAGAAAACGCAAAATCAAGCATAGATTTAAAACTTGGAGACTCGACTAGTAGTAGAGAAGTTTGCTAAAGGAGAGATAGATGAAGCATTCATCATTGTGATCAAGAATTTATGTGACTAGATGGTTGATGTTAGGATATAAAAGACTAGTGAGGAGCTAGATTAGAGATGTCTTCAAATTTTCCCACTAAAGTTTAATCGACAAATAACTACCCTAAACACTCAAGTGCGATTCCAAGCTTTGATGTTTAAGGAGTTTTGTACACTACAAATGGAGGAGGAGTTGCAGGTAAAAGCTCACGAGAAGATAGCAATAGTGGAGATGCTGCATTTTCTACAAATGAAAGGCAAAGGTGATTTCTCTACGAATGGTGACAAAAAGAAGAAGGGTGGAAAGAAAAAGGTGTTGCATTTTCTATGAACATGAAAGGAAAAGATTATTTCTCTACGAATGGTGACAAAAAGAAGGAGTGTGGAAAAAAAAAGTTTCAAGAAGAGTGCTTCTACTACAAGAAGTAAGGATATGCGATTGTAGATTGCGTGTTAATAAGGCAGATGAAAAGAATAGCACCCTGAAGAGTAAAGGAAAGGAGAGAAGTCAATATGGCTGACAAGAGTTGGATTTATTCATGGCAAGCATTGAGAAAGTTTGTTCCTTTAGTGCAAGAAATATCTACCATTGACTGATGGGTATTGGATAGTTGTGTCTCTTGTTGCATGACCAATAAGAAAGGTCTGATAGTTCTATAATGCCTTTGCAAGAATCCATTACTATGACTCTTGGAAATAATGCAAAATGTCCTACTAAGGATACAGGTACTTTTTCCTTTATTTTTCAAATGGTGATTTCAAAAATCCTTCATTGGCCATGAGGTGAGGTTCATTAAGACAAGTGTAAAAATCATTTACAGTTCTAGCAAAGCTATTGGCAAAGAAGAAATAAGGAACAACATGTATTAGCTCAGTGCTCTTACAACCAGTGTTGGTGTGGGTGCAAGTAAGCCTCGGTATGAAAGATTTGGTCACATTGATTTTGGAGTGTTAAAAGAGATGCTTAAGCAATGTATGATTGCTCACCTACTTGCACTAGCTGAAATAAAGGACAAGAAAGCAAGATTATAGTGAGGGATCCTCTAGAGTTAGTGCATGCTGACTTGTATGGTAAAAGGCCTACACATGCATAATTTGGGAGGATCCTCTTGTTTTATGTTGATTCTTGACGACAATAGTAAGAAGATGTGGGTGTAAATCCTTCGTGATAAGGCTCAAGATTTTGGTAAGTTTAAAGGATGTCTAAAACTTGTTGAGAATGAAATAGGGCAAAGTGTAAAGAAGTTTAAAATAGATGGTGGTGCTAAGCTCAAATCAAAGGAGCTTGAAGTCTTGATCACGTATTAAACACATTCAAATCCAGTATCACTATCTGCGTGACTTGATCGAGGATGGGATAGTAGAGGTCATCTACTATCCAAGGAAGGATAATGGAGCATATATCTTCATCAAAGCTCTTATACAAAGGATCTGCTTCGAGTTTATCTTTAGAGACTCACCATTAGGCTGACGATGTAGTTCAAGGACATTGAGGGGGGATATTAGATATCCTCAATGGCTAACCTTCGTAAGGTGCCACATCAATGGTCCATGATAGTCTAAGTTGTAAGGCCCTCATTATAGGGAGAAGCCATGTGTGAGAATGAATATTGGTTGGGTCTGGACTTGTATTTTAGATAAGGTCAATGTGGTTGGATGGCAAAAAGGTGACCTTTGTGGATCTAGCCTTTGGGTTTGATAGAGTACTTATGCTAGTAGCAACTAGAGTCATAATGTATTGAGTTGTGGGGTGTGGAACTTATCAAGACCCTTATTTTGGGGTGTCAAGGTAGTGCCCCTAGTCCGCGGCCGTCGACAGTCCAGGGAATATTCCTTCACTAACTAGGGGAGGTTCATAATATAGTTAGAGAGACTGATCAGACTATTCTCTCAAGCTTTAAAAGGAAGATCCTTCCAAAGCTACCATCAATCTATCTTTCAACTAGTTTGAGTTCTTCCAGCTATCCTTAAGCTCTTCGCCTATTATCTATATAGATCACCATCTATGCTTCAAAGTAGAAGCACATGGGTGGATAGAACCATCTTCGTATTAGTTTGTTTGAACTTAAAGCAGTTTTTATTCTCCTTATAGTTGTTATGTGTTCTCTACTCATTGCTCAAACTCTGCCCGTTGTGCCATGTAATTTCTACATATGTTTCACCCCTTGCTGTAGAAATAAAATTGAAGTATGAAATCAAAGGACGAGGAAGTGGGTAAAGTTGAGGTCTCTCTAATGATATAAAGAAGAGGGATAAATGTAATTGAGAAATAGAAGATGATAATAAAAGTATGGAAGGTGATTAGCTTGGCAAAGTTGAGCTCTCTCTAATGATAGAGAGAAGAGGGATAAGCGTAATTAAGAAATCAATGAAAACGTATGTTGAAAGAGATAGGAAATTAGATTCCAATAGAAGATAAAAGAGGTCTTCTGCTTTTATTTAAGAGATGAGAAAGAAATCTCCAAACTTTTAAAGTAAGAGATGAAAAAGAAAAGCAAGAGATTAAATTATATGGAAATCTGAGAAGAAGAGAGTCAATCGGAAGAGAATATAAATCCTTTTATCACAGGTTGGAAAAAGAAAGCTTAGAATGTAAGCAAGAGAGAATCGTTTAAAAAAAACTCTTCAGTCAATAGTTCTTAGTACATGTATAAAGTTAATGTTAGTGCTACTCAGGTAAGTTTCATAACCTTCTTTTTGGGATTTGGACTTAAGGAACATCGAGGTCTCTTGGTAAGAAAAATTTATGAATGTTTATAGTTTACTTAGTTATTTAAAAATACCTTTGATGTTCTTAAATATTTACATAATTATTGGATTTAATAATTAAACCTTGGGTGAGCATGTGGAAAGTGGCAAGCCCAATCTTAATTACTAACTCTTATGGATGGGTGGACACACTCAATCAAGTAACTTCTCAATCAAAGAAATTTTAGGAAGAATCATAGGAGCATAATCACCTTTAGTAGGATAGAACCCAGGCTAATACTATCTTAGGGGAGTGAGCTGAAATAATGCTAGGTTAATGGACGCAACTACCCCTCTCTAGAATTAAGTAATTTTTGGCTACTTGCATATTTCATTGGTTGCAAAGTGACAAATCTTAGATGGGTATTTAGAATACTATGAGGATGACTCTCTAGGCTTTCTTTATAGACCATGTTTTCGCTAAGATTGTTCTTCAACATAGTTGCAAACCTTTCAAGTAAGTTGCATGTTTCTCCTAAGGAGATTCCCTTGGATTCTCTAAAAAAACTTAAGAGAATGACTCATTTTTAAAAATTGGGTAAAAAATAACATATAAGTTTCTAATAATTTTAATTTTGTGCATTTCAAAATAAAAACTACTATGACACAAGGATGTTGATTTATAAACTAGATCATTTTTAAAGGATTTTTTTTCTAGGCAAGGTAGTATCTTAATATCATAAAGTTTATATAGCATAAATTTATATTTTTTTTTAGAAATTAATAATAAATTAGGCATGATACATTATAATTATCTCAAAACCTAAAAAATTAATTAGCAAATTTTTGATACTTAATTGACAAGAAATTTATTCATATATATCAATCTTGTATGAAAAAATGTGAAAATAACAATTTTCAAATGCTAATATGGGTTAATAACTTCATATGCAAGAAGAGGTGTCCAACTTCTCATGGCTACTCAATAAATCTAACAATTTGCATTGTCCAAGAATGCATAATTTGATGTCAAAGAGCTAGATGGAGACTCTTGAGTTTTACATGTCTGTGGATGCTCTTTAGGTTTTCATTTTATACATGAGGACTTTGATGGAGACTCTTGAGTTTTACATGTCAGTGGATCCTCTTTAGGTTTTCATTTTATACATGAGGACTTTGAAGATAGAGCATGTTTTTGTTCAACACCTAAGGGTCCCTAGCTCCTTCATTATTATTTTGCCTCAATGCTTGTGCGGTCTTACTTTGTTCAGTCGAAGCATCACATGGGAAAAATGCTATCTTGCTTGGGGTTTGATACGTTAATGTGTTACCCAATTTGCTACCACTATCTCTCTTGCCACCAATTTCAATTTTGGTACTCTTCTTTGTCATGGTAGAGAGGGGAGGAGAATCAAATGGACCGGAGATATCCTATTTAAGAGTATACTCCCATGTTCTCTTTGACTTCTTGCTACTTTCTTCTTGACTCCTCTCTGTGACAAAAATGATTTAAAATTAGTGCAATAATTGCTCAATGTCTCTATTGTCCTTTGTCCATGGATGTGTTAGATGGGTACCTCACCTCTTTTGCAAGAAAATTTTTGAGAGATAGAGTTCTTGTGGTGGTCCTCTTTTCTAAGGCTTTCTAAAATGATCGTATTTTTTTACAATGTCAAGTAAGCTTCAACATATCCTTAAAATATTCCATCTTACAAAAGGTCTCAACCTTTATTTTCTAAGGAGGCATCTTTCTTTCCCTCTTGAATGATGCACATATAAGTTCCCTACCATGTAGTCAATTCAAATGTCTTCAAATGAGGTAAAATTTAGAGGCTATGTGCCAGATTCATCTTAACACCCAACGTTGAAGGTTTCACAAGTAAAAATCCATATATGCTCTCTATCCATAGTGATAAGGCCCTTTGCAACCATAAGATGATTGTCTTTTTTAGAGATTTTTTTTTTGAAACCACTGGATGCTTTTCATGTAAGTGATACCAAGGGCAATGGAATGTCAGTCAGGCCCACATTTTCTTAAAAATGCCTCCCCGTCCAAAAATAGATTACCCATATACATACTGTCATCGTAGTTGCCCATGTTACTCTCAACATGCAGCTCGATCAGCGTTCCTATTGTCAGAGGTGAGAGTGCATGACCCCTGAGTTTTATAATTATAGAGGGGGTGAGACTCAGACTTAACTCCTCTACATAGCTTGTTCAAATCAACTAAAAGTTGCAGCCATTGAGATTAAGCTGTGCTATTAACTTTGCAACTAATTGGTTACAATAAAAAAGGCAATCATCCCATGGCACATCCCTCCATATTTTGTCACCTATGGTGCTTCTAGGAGGGACATGTGAAGGGGAGACACTTTTGCACATTCTCCCTTAGGTGAATAGTTATGATTTTTCTACATGAAATCTCACTTGCAACTCAATTTTTCTCATCCTACCAATAATAGAAGAGAATAGTTAGCCATTGAGTTATAAAGGGAGTATTTTACACATTGGCGATTGTGATCATCTCCCTTTTTGTCATCTTTTGGTACCCCCATAAAGGATTCAATATATTTTTATTTAAGAACTCAAGGAAACCTTCAATTGTATGAAGATGATGAGCTTATCGAGTCGAGTGTTTATGGGTAAGGAAGATCCAACGAAGTGGCTTGCACATTGTGAATGGTTTATGTTTATGAGTCACATGGTAACTCATGAAGAGAAGCTTTATGATTTTTGTCTAGTTATGCAGGGAGAAGTGAAGATTTGGTATGAAGCTTTGGATGATGCTGTGAAGCAAGATTGGGATAAACTAACAAGTTCTCTTGTATCACACTTTGCTCATCATGAAACAGCAATACAAGTTGATGAGAAGATTCAACGTCTTCATCAAAATCCAAGAGAGGATTTCCAAAGTTTTCTACATCGAATTGAAGCTCTTTAGTTGAAGATAGGGAAGAATACTCATATTTAACATGAAAACAACCTCAAGCTTGACAAGTTTAAGGCTTGTCTTCACCAAACAGTTTGTGAAAAGGTGGAATTGGAAAAACCACATGTGCACGCCCAGAGCTCAGACATGAGGTCTACATTGTTGGAAACCTTATTTGCAACTCTCCTATGTCTGTTTGTGTCTTTGTACCAAGCCTAAGTAAAGAAAGTGGTTCTATGTTGCCTAGTCAAACATGGGATCTATATTCTTGGACACCTTCTCTTTGGCTCTCCTGTGTCTGTCTATGCCTTTGTGTTCACCCTATACTACGGGTCTCTATATAAAAGGGCCACCCTTTTTAGTGGGTCAGCCCCTACCCCATTATATGGGCGTCCTCTCCATTAAATGGGTCTATAGATTTGTACATAAGACTCCACTTCAATGCAAAATATCTCATCACTCTTCTCCTCGGACTTGTCTAGCCACTCCTTGATTTTTGAATCGATGACTATGGCATGAGACAAGTAACCTGTGCATCATGGTCATGCATCCTCTTACATCCTTGCATTGTTGCCTCCTAGCTATTCCTACAAGTGGCATCCATGGCTATGGTACTATACAAGCATCTTTGAGGAGATCTATAGGATGAGAAGCTTTCTATCCACACTTGAGTTTTTTGGGTTGATGCGGAGTTATGAATATATCTACCCATCTAGGTCACTTTTCGAGTGCTCACCCATGGATTCCTCTTCTGTGAGTGTTGACCCACTTAATAGATAGTTGTAGGTGACAATGTAAGGATGAAAGAGGATGCACGCTAGGACAAATTGGTACCTCATCCAGTACCATAGCCATCGATCCCAAAGTCAATGAGTGGCTAGACAAGTTCGAGGAGAAGATTGATTAGATCCTTGTGGAAGCCATGATAAAGACCTTGTAAAAAGTCACACTTTTAAGCCTTAGAATGCATAAAATGATGTGCCCTAGTAGACATATACAATGCAAGGATGAAAGAGGATGCACCACTAGGACAAACTAGTTTCTCATCTAGTACCACAGCCATTGATCCAAAAGTCAATGAGTGGCTAGACAAGTTCAAGAAGATGACTAATTAGAACCTTGGGGACGCCATGATAAAGGCCTTGTAAAATGTCACACTTTTAAGCTTTGTGGATAAAATGATGTGCCCTAGACATATACATAAGGGTTTGGGAAGCACACATCACAATAGGATCATCCTAGCATCAATAAACATCACCTTTGACTACTACTCAACATGCTACTCTTCAACATTGAACAAGGCATAATGCTGCATTTGCTAGGGCCCCCAAGATAATTACAACCATAGCTACACTCAGAATATTATGAAGGATAGATTATGGGTTGTGATCATAGATTACACTTCATCCTTAGAAACAATGAATGGTGGTAGATAAAAGAGTTTTTTTTTTGGCATTCAAGATTAGGGCCTCCCTAGAAATGATTGCTTCTAGATTTTGTATCATCTCAAAGATAAGATAAATCATTAGAGTGAACCAGATAGTTTGAATATACGGATGAACCCCACTGTCTCTAAAAGAATTAGAGTATGAGCAATACCCTTTTACAAGGAAAAGAGCACTCTAGGGTCTTAGGAAAGTGGATCAACATGGAAAACCTCAACTTCTCTTTTTCTATGAAAATGTACATGTTATATATGGGTTTGTTTCAAGTCTTTGAGTTTTTTTTACCTACTACTTGGGTTTAAAAAGCTAGTTGTCAAGGGCAAAAGTTTAGTTGCAGTTTTCTTTTGTGGTGTAATCGTAATTTGAATGTATAAAGTGCATTTAAGAGGAATGTGAAAGGAGGAAACACACTTTGAAATCCAACTCAGATTGAAAGGAAAGTTTGAAGCATGGTTCGAGATCTTGAGAGAATTTTCCAAATAAGTTCTAAACGAAAGATTGTGAAGCAAGAAACCATGGAAGTGCACCTAACTAAGGGAAGCCAGGATCTTTTGAAAGAGATCGAGGAAGAAACTATCTAAGGGTTTAATCAAAGAAGCGTTTTGCCAAGGAAAGAGCCACAATTGTTCCCTACAATCCTAATGATTGAAATGTGAAACGAAAAAGTTTAACAAAACCCTCAAAAGATTCTTATTGGAGCATCTTTGCAATAATTTGATTTAGGAAAGACCCTAATAATTCTTCTACAGGAAAATCCTTGGCTTGTTTGAGGAAACATTGCAAGGAGCAAGTTGGAATTGTGAGTGGAAAGTTTCAAGACAACTCGACAATAAGAGGTGTCTTTCATGAGCTTCAAGGCATGAGAAATTATTAAAGAGCATAAAAATATATTTTGTCAATACTGAAAGATTGAGATTTCCTTAAATTGGGGAGGGAGCTCCTACTATGTTTAAGATCAAACATTTTATCGATAAACCCCATGGAGACATCAAGATGAAACTTGAGGTTAAGAACCTTGGCACAATTAAAGAAGTTCTAGCTATATCCATTGAAAAGGAACATAAACATGGAATAGATGAGAAAGAGGGATTATAGCAAAAGCTCCAAAGAAAAAAGACCCATGCTAAGGGCTAGAGAGAAAACCATAGAAGTAGATTGTAGCAATTTCTCGTTGCTAGCTAGATAGGATAGGACTGTCACAAAAAATGGAGAATTTTCTAGAAGCTGAAAGAATGTATAATATGAGTCTTGAAGCTATAAAAGGTAGATCTTGGAGAAGAGGGTTTGATGGTCCTATAAATTTGATTGGTTAAGAAGGAGTGAACAGAGTTGGAAGATAGGATGAAGGAGGCTATTATAGATATGTACCCTCTTCTTATAAATTTTCCAACAAAAAAAAAAGATTACAGAGTCAAATCTATGAGCCTATGACATCTCAAGGTCCATCAAATAAAGAAAAGTGTAAATGCGAGCTCATGCTCAACCACCAAGATCCATATACCACTTATTGTTTCAAGCGAACACCTATGGCTATCTCTCACCTAGCCGATCTACCTTTGCTCCTACCGGGGTATAGTGAGCTTACCTCAATGACCGAATGAGTTTCCCCCTCCCTCAAGCACACAGGTAGCTCCATGATTTGAGATGTGAGCTAAAACATCCTCAAGCCTCCACCTCCAAGCTCCATCCTCCATAGCCGCGTGCGAGACAAGAGAAGAGAAGAAGAGAGGAGATGATGGAAAGCTTCACCTCCAATATCCCTGACCCTCACACACTCACTCTCTTACACTCCCTCTATCAAGCACACACAAGCAAGCAAGAAGGAGATGATAAGAAGAGAAGAAGATGAGTCCACTTTGCCACACACCAAAGAATGATCTTCTCTATTCACTTTTTGGCTTTTATATATCATTAGGGCCAAAAACGCTTCAAAAATGGCACTTGTAAGAAAGTGATTAAGTTGCTAATTAGTTGAGGTTTAGGAAGAATAAAACCTCTAAATTTGGTTGTCCAGATGTGATTAATGAGAGAATATTTGGTTCATTGAAGAGGTCGGCCATTAATTGCCCTCATCTTTTAATCCAGGTCAGGGGTCACCTTTTCGGCCGTTTATTGTCTTGGAACTCGAGAGATTTTGTATTTTCGAGATTTTCGTACGAACTTTGCATTTGTTTGCTCCCGCGTTTTCTTTCTATACACTATTCTCTTTTACCATTCCTTTTGCTGCACTTGCTTTCTATCACTGTGAGATTCTTGCTCGGTTCATTTGCTAGAATGTCTAGCAATACTACTTCAAATAACACAGGTGCAAGCACACGTAAATACAAGCTATCTATTTAGCTAGATCCGACTTACACATCTTGGAGAAGTATACATCATCGAGTATTGATAGATGAGATTGAAGCCAACAGGTTGCGAACACAAGGAATGAAGCATATAGATTTGTGGGTGGATGGAAATATCTATCCCAGGGATCCTTCTACAGGTAAACCACCTCCTTTTTTAAATGTCCATGACTATATAAGATATGCTGGAGAAGGTTATAATGGAATGCTTGGCTACTGTATGAGGTTATACTCTGCATCTTACACATATATAGCCCAAGTGCACGAAATGAAAAAAGCACTAGAAACTACACAAACAAAAATTTTAGAGTTGACAAGTCAGATTGATATTTTGAAAAATGTTAATAATTCATTGCAGAATAAGCTAATACGCTTGAGAGAAACTCCAGTAGGATTTAGAGAGAGGAAGAGACCGTTAAAAAATATAACCAGCTTGTGTGAGAGAGCAAAGAAAAGGAGACTAAATCTTACAAAGAAATATGTCTCTAACATATTAGGCATAAATATCCGAGAGAATGAGGAAAGAATCAAACTTTTGAAGGAAACCATGAATAAGAAATACATTTTGAGGATTCTTAAGTCACCAGAAAATGTGGATTTGAGAGGTCCAACTCTGAGAGAGTTAGTGAAGGATTTAAAAGGCACAGTGAAAGCAAATGAAATCGTAGAGACATGCGATACTGTGGGTATAAGTCGAAAAGGTTACCGTGCTATCTCTGGATTATGGTTTAAAAATCTTAAACGCAATAGGGTAACTATATTTGGATTGCCCCGAGCCCTTGCAGTTTCCACTGCAAGAATTTCCATGAATCGCAAGATTCCACATGTTTTTGGAGATTACTTTCACATCGAAAGGTCTATGTCCTATGAAAAACAAAAAAAACAGGCAATTTTTTATTACAATGAGTTTAACAATATATGGGTTGATCTAAAAAAGGTGCAAATTGCAATGGTTCACATGTATAAAATCACAATAGAAGAAAGTTATGGTGTTCTAAAGTTTGCCTTGAAGTTGGATGAAGCACAGATTCAAAAGGGACAGAAGATGGAAAGAATTAGCATTTGCCTCATGAACATGGCATTGGACCATGGCAATGGCGAGGGCAAAGCTCCATTGCATAAGATCCAATCCGAGATGGAGATTTGGTGGATTGGTGCAGCCCAGGTACCAATTGAAAATCATCAAACGTTGAAATGGTTGTTCAACCATACAGGTATTCCAAATATCATTAAGTCTCAAAGTGAAGGCGAAATGTTGGTAGTTGATGGGGTTGGTAAATTTAATGTGGAATGGCATATGAGTGATGATTTGAAAACTATCAAATGTATGCTTGGAATATGTAATGGTGCAAATGCAAAATATCCTTGCATTTATTGCATGGAAAGTATTGGATCCAAAGATTGGAGTAGTTTGCGACCAGTAAGAAGAGCCCCAAATAGAGACTCTATAGATTTGAGTAAATTTAAAAACATAGAAGACATCTGGGATCCCATTCTTTCCATCTCTCTTAAGAATGTTCATATTTGTACTTTGCATGCAGAGATTAGAATAATCGATAAGCTTCTCAGGTTGCATCTCGACTACGCATATTCCATTAAGCCATTATCTTTATCAGATGAGTGTATTGATAAATGCGAGGCATTGCTATCGAAAATGGGATTTCATGGGGGCCAAGTTCACTTAAGAAAGGATCCAATACTTTCAGGAAAAACAAGAGATATCTTGGTCGATGTCTCTATGGGAGGCTCAAAAGCTAGACGATTCTTAGGAAATCATTCAGGAAAGCAGGTGAATGCGGCTTGGGAGTGTTGGAGAGAGCTATGTGAGATCACAACAAATGTTGCAAGCACGCCGAGGCTTGCATTTCTTAGAATGGAGGTCTGGATACACCTTGATGTTTTTCTGAAACTCCTCAGGCAACATAAGACAACATATACATATGCGGAAGAGTTCAAAAGATCAATCACAAAGCTTGTTCAGGCGATAAAAGAGGCATGGGGAGAAAAAGATATCACTTTTTATCTGGTAAAGTAATAATTATTTAATATCGGCTTATTTTGACAGGTTTTTCAATTGGTATAAAATTTGTGTTACTTTGTATTGCAGCATATTCTTCATATTCATGGACCTTTCTTTGTGGAGGAGCATGGCCCCTTAGCAACTTATAGCAACCAAGGCATGGAAAAATCCCACTATCAAGCACGCACAAGTTATTTTCGAAGCACAAGGCATGGGGGAGGAGTTACAAAAAGCAATGCTTTGGAGGAGCTATTCAACTGGTTTTTTCGACGACAACTTCAAAGAATGCAAATAAAAGACGGCAATGATACATGAGCAATCGCACTTTTATATATAAGAAAGAATATATACAAAGCTAGTTTTTCAAAACTCTCACATTCTCTTCCTCCTCAGGAATCTTTCCTCTATAACGTAGAAATTTTTTTCTCTTGTAGCCAGCTATAGATTTTACATCAGTTCTGTCTGCAGCTAAGGCGTAGGATGAAAACGCCAAAAAGTATCCTGCTCTAGAAGCAGAGTAACCTGGACCGTAGCCAAAAATCCTAATTGCTGCAGTCTTTTCCAAAAACATTATTTTGTGGGCATTATATTGTAATCCTGAGAAACCTAGAAGCCTTGTAAGAGCTTTAATACAAAGTATCGGCCATGCTGCGTCCTCTGAGAAACTACCATGAAGTACAAAAAAGGATTCAGGGTCAATCCTAGCCAAGTAGTGGCCGAGTGCAATGTCTTTGGTGGTGTTACTAGCAGCTCTCGATCCTTTGCCACGCCCCAAGAAGTTATCTGTATCGGCAATCTCCAACTGCAAATAAAAGCCATACTGAATGAGCATGAAATATAAACCTACCAATGTGTAAAAGCAAATTCAAAATTATCTTACCACTTGATTTTCATCGTACTCCAATTTAAACGGATTCCATAAATTAATTGATGATGCTGTCTCATTGGTGTTAGTCAATTCTTTAACATATTCAGACTCCTCTCTTCCAAAATTGGAAATACCGAGCTCGCTTTGAATGCGATCGAAGTCCTCATCAGTAATACTCAACTCCTTTTCAGCTTCTTTGGCCTTTTCAAAACAAAGAGAGAATGCCTCACCAGCATCAATAAACTTATCATCTAGAGTTTCTTTATCAAGTTTCAGAATCTCTTCCTTTGATTCATTTTCTGTGTCAATTATCCCATTAGCAGCATCAGATGCCTCTGCAATAATTGCAAGACAATAATCTTCCATGAGATTAAAAAGTTTTTGAATATCTGATAGTAAAATGTACTCCTTATCCTTGAAAGGTATACATGGCAGGGAAGGAACAATATGGTGAGAACTCTCATCAGGTTGAGGGTTTGTATCTCCTTGGCTCTCCTCAATGATAGTCTCAGCTTTGAAGTGAGCAACATCCAAATTCTCAGCAATGGAAGCCTCAAAATCTGTATCTACAACCTCCTCTGTTTCCCTTTCATCTGCCAGATCATCCAACATGCAAAAGCTGGCACTCTTTGCTCCTTCCAAGTGTTGCTCCTCAGCTTTCATAGGGTATTTGACAAGGATGAATATAATAAAAGCAGCAGATTTTCTCATCATCTTGTAGTTTTTGGAATGAGTGCAGCAAAATATGTCTGTTGAATGAAACCTCTCCATAGAGTGGGTCCAACACTTCCTAGTAAATACTGCCTTTTCATTTCCTATTGACCCAATGGGAATATGGACATAGTGAATTGTGCCAACTTCAACAGAAGGACCTGCAAGAGTTTCAAACTCCAAAAAGTCCTCCACAATATATTTTTCACAAGATTTCAGAACTTTGTCAAGTTCCCAATCAGGATTAAAAATATTTTTCACAACTCCATAGAATGAGAGATCCATTCCATTCTGAAGCATAAAATCAAGTAGCCTCTCTGATGGAGTGATATCAATGAGCTCTGATACTCCTTGACCTCTCACTACTGGCGTTCGCTTCCCTGGAGATGTACTTGGCTTTCTCACACTGGTGGCAGAGGATGGAGAGGAAAAAGAATGCACAGGCTGATCAGCTGTTGATGCACTTGAGCCTTTTGAAAGCCTTCTTCTTTTACCAGTTCCTGAAGAAACCTTGGATTGTATGGGTTCAGACATGTTTCCAACTTCTGACGATACGGCGCGATAAGAGAGAAACGATTCAGACGGAAAGGCCCCCTCGCGCCGTATCGGTGATCCCAGTAAGAAGCGCAAGAGCCACAACAAAGGTGGTCACACGAGCTTCAGGAATGCTGAAAAAAGACTAGATCTACAGAACCTCCAAAACGAAGCGAAGAGAGGAAAGCGAAGAAAACCAACAGTCGCCCTCGCGCCGTATCAGCAATAGAAACAAAGGTCAGAAACCGAAAAAAGCCGTACAAATAAGAAACACACCCTTATGTAGGCGCGGATTATGCCACCCGGCAGTATCCGTTAGTGTCATACACGTGGCAGTAGCCGTTGGGCAATACGTGGCCGAAAACCACGTGGCGAACAAGTGGACCGGTCATTACTTGACACGTAGCATACGGACCATAAATGCAGATACGTGGCACAATCAGTATCGGACACGTGTCTGACACGTGTCATTATTTACCTGGGTATATAAGTGGTCATTTGTCCGACGTGTACACTTTTCAATTCTCGAGCTCTTCGCTAGCAAAAAGAGGTGTGCCGATACGGAGCGAGGGCGTCCAAACGGTGAGCTCGTTTTCTCCTAATCGCGCCGTATCGTCTTCTCATCTCCGATACAGAGCGAGGGCGTGCAAACGTTGTGGTCGTTTTCTCCTAATCGCGCCGTATCGTCTTCTCATCTCCGATACGGAGCGAGGGCGTCCAAACGATGAGCTCGTTTTCTCCTAATCGCGCCGTATCGTCTTCTCATCTCCGATACGGAGCGAGGGCGTGCAAACGTTGTGGTCGTTTTCTCCTAATCGCGCCGTATCGGCTTGTCATCTCCAATACGGAGCGAGGGCGTCCAAACGGTGTGGTCGTTTTCTCCTTATCGCGCCGTATCGGCTTCTCATCTCCAATACGGAGTGAGGACGTTGTTCCATTCAGCTCGCTTTGTTCATATCGCGCCGTATCAGAATTGCTCATTTCGTCACTTTCCTCGCCAGTTTGTCTTTCAGTTATTGTCCTTCTGGTTGTTATTTTACCTTTTCTGGATGGCAAGGACAAAGCAAACTGCAAGAAGAGTGTATATAGATGGGAAGGATAGTGGGGGTAGAAGAAAGTTAAAATTTGATGAATCTAAGGGGGTAGAAGAAGCTGGTCCATCACAGGCTCCAGAGCATTTTACAACAGAAATCCCTCCTACACCAGGTGTTGTCCTTACATCTTCCATAAATGTTTCTTCACCTGAAGTTGAGGAAGCAAAGGATGAGGCTAACCCTGTGAAAGATTCATTCCCTACAATGGTACCTGAGCCCACATCTGCTGAAGCCACTGAACACCCCAAGCCACAGAAGAGGAAGAGGAAGTCCAGGTTCTTCTATATGCAAAGATGTTTCAGTGAGATCAGGAGAGCCCAGAGAGCTACACAGCATGTCATTCCAAAAGCTACTTTTATAAGGGTGGTTAAAGAGATCTCTGATAGATTGTCTCAAGTGGCAACTGTCTCTGGTCTAAATAAGAAGTGGCAACTCTCAGCCATTCTTGCCCTGCAAGAGGCCGCAGAAGATTTTGTTATTGATTTCATGAACGACGCTTACATTGCTGCCGCCCATGCTCATAGGATCACCCTTATGAATAAAGATTTCAGCATCATTAGCAGAGTGAGGTATAGGTTTGACAAAGTCCTGAGGCCCTTGCCTTCCAATGATCAAAAAGCCTTTGAAATCCTTAACGTTCCCCCAAAATTGTCCAGGAGAGAGAAAAAGCTAAATGTTGAAGATGTTAGTGACCTTTACCCTACAAGGGGTGCCACCCAGCAAGAGGCTCTCTTGAGTGAAAAAAATTAGGAGGTGTTTGAAACTGAAGACGATGTTTACAAGAGGAAAGCCGCATCACTTGCTCCCGTCAACAGCGAGAGGATGGGCAAAGTGTATGGGCAGATTCTTGTGAATGTTGCTGGGGAATCTGAGGAGGAATATCTTAGTATATCTCCCGAGGACAAGCCCATGTTGGAAAAAAGGGATCTCCAACTATCTGACTCCGTGGTATTTTGTTGCATAAGGTAAGGTTTTTTGTTGCATAAGTTAAGTCTTTTCAATTATATTTTGGATGAAATTGGTATTGAATAGCTTTTGCTATTATCTGCAGGGCATTGGTGTCCTCTCTCACTCTCGATATCCGAAGAACCATATACATTGTTGATCCACTTCTCTCTGTGGGACTTTTTGCAAAATCTGGTTCTAATATTTCACCATTTTTTCGTAGCTTCGATAGTGTGAGAAATTACCACATCTTTTTCCCTTATGTAGAAAGGTATTTTTCTTTTACTGTAGAGGAGAATTTATGTTCATTTGCTTTCAACCTTCTACTCACCTCTTTTATGAATTTGCAGAGGGCATTGGAGTCTCATCTACATTAATTGTCTTTCAAGGGAAATTATCTTTATGAATTCTCTCAGCGGTGTTCACGGTCAAGCACGAATGTATGTTGGAAGAAAATTACTTACTTTGATTTCTTTTATAAATAATATTTTGAACTTACAAAGCTTCCTTTTGCAGTGCTGGTAGACTCGTTTCTACATTTTTGGATACAACATACGAGGATCTTGCTGATCCTCAAAGGCCGTATACTTTTCTTCTACAAGAAGTTCCATTGCAAAGCGATGCACATTCTTGTGGATGGAGAGTTATCTCAAACATTTGCAGAACAGTGGATTCAAAGCTGTTACAAATAGAAGGAGTGAATGTAAGTTTATTTCATTTGATGTTTGTGTAACCCTTATCATGATGTCTTTTCACTAACTTATAACATTTATTCTTACAGTGTAGAGACTATCCTGAATCATATGTTTGGTGGATAAGGGAGAGATGCATCGAGCTGATTCTAGACAAAGCAATCACACCGTATGATCCTGACTCCCCTCTTCCTCCCAAAACTTCAATGGCAAAGGGCACAAGCAAGGGAAAGGTCAAGGGAAAGGGTAAGGACAATGGCAATGGTAAAGACAAGGGCAAGGGAAAAGGCAATGGGACCACTGCTGCAGAGTCTAAGAAAAAAGGAATGCCAGTGCTCTCTCCTCTTAAATTTGATCCATCCCCTCTTAAGCCCCAAGAAAGGAGACTACCTGTAAAGGTCAAATTTTTTCAACAATCAAAGAAAGGCCCTGTGAGGAAAAATATCTTTGAAGAAATCGATAAAGAATGAAAATAGCAAACATAAGCATACACGAGCCATTTTATTTTGGCTTTGTACATTTTTATGCAATTTTTGTACCTCATTGTGTAATGAAAATTTTCACTTGTAAATCGAATGTAATGTACATTTTATACACGAGCCTTATTATTTTGGCCTTGTACATTTTCATGCAATTTTTGTACCTCATTGTGTAATGAAAATTTTCACTTGTAAATCGGATGCAATGTACATTTTATTTATACACATTCGAAAGGCGACTTGCTTCACGATAGCTTATGAAGTTCCCATTAAAAAATATCTTAAGGACAGTCTGTTAAGATAAATTCCTGCCAAGTTTTCATTCTTAAGGCCCCAAACTCACAATTGTAGGAGACAAACAACTCGTACAAAAGAAAGAGCGCTCGGCTCTTTTACCAATTGTTACACCATTCACTTTGAACTTATATCTAGGGGATGTATTGTCTAGCAATTCCAAGGTATCCCTCACATCTTTCAGACTCCAATTGGAAGTAACACTCACCTTCTTTACTTCTTCATGCGGAAAAACGTGTACCACAAGTTTATATGTTGTGTTCTCTGTATCAGAATCCAAGGGAACCCAAATACCCAATCTTCGTTTGTATCGCCTGTAATCAAAGGCCAAAGCAAGATTTTGGCGAGGGATACTCTAAGCCAAAGCCAAGGATTGAGGGCATGCACTGCACCTCAAGATATCACCTTTATGATCGCACTCTCTAGATTTCCAATGCGTCCCTATAGTGTTGTCCAAATCCTCTTCCGAAAAGTTTCTACTTAACCAGGATACCTTCGTTCTTTGTAAATTAGCTGTTTTGAAGCAAGCCACGAAGATATGGAGGGGTACAAACCATGATAACCGTATTCTTCTTGAGATCCTTCCAGCTGTCATGGACTTTTTAATATCCTGAGATATTTTGAATTTGAAACTCTGCACTGTTACCTTGTCAGGAATCTCCCAATTTAGAGATGAAAGACTTGGCAATGGCAAATCTTCGATATTCCCATACCTATCCGCTTTAGAGGGAACCACATACTGTGCATAATATATAAAAACCTTGCATTCACTATAAAAAGACACAGTTTGATCGGCATAAATAATGTCTGCCAATACCTTATGAATGGCATGGAAAGTCCCACTTAGGCTTTCCACAGGTTGCCATTCAATACTTGTTGACGGAAAGATATCTACAATGACAAACCGTTTGTTAGAACTTGCATAAATGGAAAAGAATTATATACGTTATTCAACTTATAACTTACAATGTGTTTGTTGGGGAACACGTTCGTTTGGAGGCAAGTGCATATCCTTGGCCATGTAAACATGTTGCACCTTGACAAACCAGCCTTCGGGCATAATTTTGAAGGCAATGATACGCCCCTTCCAGTGATGTTTTATATCTTCTCGCTTTCTTCTTTTCACCTTATGGGAGCCCTTGCAAGATGGCAGCATGGTAACCCAATCATTTACAGCAAAGGTTTTGGGCTCAAAATTTCCATCTACTCCCTGGCTATAGACTGTGCAAGAGTGTATTAAACGAGAAGGGCGCCTGGAGGAAGCCATGAAAAGAATGAAAGAGGTGAATGAACTAAAAAGTAGCGCCAAGAACCCAAATGAGTATGTATTGGGCGCCAAAAACAATATTGAAAGATCTCTCGACTTTCAAAAAACTCATTATTAATTTCATCACATCTCTGTCATGTATTTTGTCAGATTTGTAAGTAAATAACGTCTTTGGGACTCCAAAACATGTCAGACTTTAGGGGTTTTGGCTAAAAAAGAAGAGAGAATCACGAAATGGACTCCACTATCTCTAAAAAAGAGGAGACAAGAATACCATATTCTTGCACATGTGGCGAACTCTCTTTGGCCCTTTCCTTAATCCCGTGATTAACAAAAGTGCATTTTTTGAAGCGTTTTTGGCCCTAATGTGCCCTAAATCCCTTGGGCACCGATCCCCTTTTTTACATGACCAGCCATTGTGGCAAGGTTCTATTTTCTCATTCCCTTCTATTTGCCCTATCTCTTTACCTATGCACGTTTACCTTTTATACAATCTGCACAGGTTGGATCCTGGTGCTCTTTCACAAAATTTTAAGGGACGCCTTGCATTTAAAAATTCACCTTTGTCTTTGACTTGATTTTTGAGGCCGCCCTCATGCTTTTGGTTGTTCTTCATCTTGCTTCTTCCTTTGCATCTACATTCTTGACTTATTTTTTATCCGTCTCGAATTGGGGTTAACATTACCTGGTTCCTAGAGGACTGCTAGTCCCATGGCACTTGCGGGTGTTTATTGATGAGGGCTTGATTCTTTGAAGGGTGGTTCCCAAGTTGATGGTGGCGCCTTATGTGGATTAGCACTGGGTGAGAAGCTTTGGCAAATGGTTGCACTGTTGGAGGCCAGGGGTATGTAGAGTGGATGGCGGGGCTTCTAATATTAGTGATTTGCAATATTCGTCTTTACCTAAAAAGAGATGAAGTGCGCCACCTATGGGGAGGTTCTACCTTACCATGTGGTGAATTTTCTTGTGCTAGTGGAATTGGGAGTTGGGTTGAGCCTAGGTGTTGACCCACACTTGAGGACCTAGTTTGTGTATAAGGGAGGTGCGGTGGGTGTAGCTTAGGGTGACAGGTCTAACCATAGGCAAGTGTGACCTTCCTAGGTATGTATTTCCCTTGATGTGTCCTAAGCTTGATGTGTGGGGAATCAAAATAGGGGCTAGGGGGTTAGACATGGAGCTAGCCGACCGAGGCCATCGGACACACATAACTTGAGAACCCCTCGATGTAGTGACTGTAGTCAATGTGGAGTTAATTGCTTTTCTTGTGATTTCATTCTCTTTTCATTTTGATTCTCTTCTTTCTTTTCTTTTTCTTTTGCTTTTTGTTTTTTTAAATTTTTTAGGGAGAGGGTGGAGTTGGGGGCTTACGAGATTTAATCAGGAATTTCTAGCTCTACATGTACCCTTTGAGGTTCACATGCATACTTGGAGAGTGGTAGTGGAAAGAAATGGATGATTTCAATGGGTGAAGTGGCTATCATTCATGTCTTCCAAGAGGGCTAAGAAAAATGAAGTTAGTAGAGCAGCTCGCATCATCAATCTAGCCATGGCACAGCTATCTATTCCATTGGGATCAAAAAAGAGGGGTGGAAGCGATGCTCTTGTGGTGCAGGATCCTGTCTAAGTAGTATCCTAAGAAATCTTAGATAATTATAGGTTCTGATGAAGGTGGGAATCGGGATAGGAAGAGAATTCGTCGATGAAGCAGACTATTGAATCACATAGGTCCTCTAACATGAAAATGAGGGCCTCTTTGGGTTTAGTAGCATTGGCATTGTAGCTCCATGGAAAGTCGTAGCGGCTGTGGATGCTTGGGTTAGAATCCACTCCTACCCTTCTCGAATATGGCATGAAGGTTGCATTATTCCTCTCAAAGGGTGGGGTGTTACAAAAAGCTATCCATGTATCCATGTTTACATAAAAAATGTGCCTCCTCCATGTGGGTTCGCATCCATGGACCTTCATAGCCCTGGGCACTTCAAAAACTTTATCTTGCCAAAAATCTACATCCTCGGTCCTCTTAGGGTGGGATTTTGCTTTGTCTTCGAGGTTAGTTTGTCTCCTAGCTTGCTTCCAACATTAGTCCCCTCTTTCACCACCTTTACTGGTAGTACTCTACGCAAGTGGGTGGGGAATTGAAAAGTAAAGTCGAAGGGCTCCCTAGCACTCTCCCGTTGCTCCCAAATCATAAGTTTAGCATTAAATATTGCTGAAAAGTCATCTTGGCTTGGTGGGATAGGCATAGTGGGCACCACTACTGACTGGGCATTCAATCTTCTCTTTACATGCTCCACCATCTGTTGTCTCTTCCTTTTAAGCTCCGCTTTTCTTTCAGTAGAGGTGTCCACCTATTGTTGTTGTTCTTCTGCGCCTGGGGAAGGAATTTGTGGGACAATTTCTTCTTCATGAGGTCCCGTGTCAAAGCTTGTGCTAGCCTCTTCTCCTTGTTGGTCTTCCTTTTCTGTCCCCCTCAAGAAACCCTAGTGCATCAACTTCTTGTGGGGTCAGGCTTGCTTGTTGTAGTAGATAGTTTCATTGCTCCTCAAGGGCAAGGCTCGCACCTACGGGTTGCGCTGACACCTATAGGCCTGCTCTTAGGGGCTTGCATGCAATCCCTAGCTTCTTCTTTATGGAGTCAACGACCTCCCCTTCCTCCATTTGAATGACATCTAGTAGTGTGTTCAAGAAGGCGCATTGCTAGGCTTCAAAACTCACTTGGGCGGCATGTGCCTTGCTCTTAGCTAGCACTTTGTTCTTTTCCACCTGAGCGAGACGACGCCCCAAAACTTTGACTCTTATCTCATTATGGTTTGCCTAGTCTTCTGCTCTCTTCTTCATTTCCTTAAAGGCTTTCTCCTTGCCTTTGACTAGTATCATCAACCTTTGCTCTTGATCTTCAATCTCTCTTTCCAGCCTCTGTTCCTCCTGTTGCTCCGAGGTTGCCTCTCTTTTCAAATTCTCTATCTCTTCTCGGTACCTATGTGCCCTTTCCTCTCTTGCCACCTCTAACTCTTCTGGGCTTTATGCAACTTTTCCATCTCCCCTTTCAGATCTTCATAGAGCCCTACAAGCTCATCACTCATTATGGTATCGTAGGCTCACTAGGCTTGAGTCTCTTCATCCAGCCTTGCGTGCCAATTGGTTTTTTCTTTGTCCTTGGCTTGCAGTTTCTCCTTCAGCTCACTTATCTCCCTTTGCACATGGCTACTTGACAAGTTTTCTCTAATTGGGATGCATCCATGGCCTCCTTTTCTGCCTCTAGTTCAGCCACCCACTACTATCTTCTTATCCTCCTTTTCCTTCTCTAGCTCTGAAAGAAGCTCCTTAACGTATTTTTCATAGTCTCTGCAGGTGTGTGGCAACTTTGTTGTGGGAATGGAGGTTGTGGAGGTTTCCACCTTCTACCTCTTGGAATCTTGCCTAGACTCGGTTTATGCTCTGCCGTCGTATTGAGTGTTGAAATGACTTGTTTTTTGGCTGATTTTTGTTGTTTTTGAGAGCTGAATGGTTGATTTTATGAGATGATTGATTGGTTTGGAAGTGGTTTGAGAGTTTTTTGGATGATATTGATTGTGTTTTGGAAGTTCATGATGTTTATTGGTGGTTCTATGATGTTCTGATAGGTTCTGATTGGTTCTGTATACCTTCTGTTTTGCTCTGTTTTGGTCTGTTTTGTTCTTATTGTCTTCTGTAAGGAGGGATGGAGTGTTGATTGATGAAGATTGAGATCTTGTGAAAGCTTATTGAATGGTTTGTGAAAGTTTGGAATGGTTTGAGTATGAGTTATGTGGTTTTGATGACCTTTTGTAACCTTCTGTAGGTCTTCTGTAGAGCTTCTGTCTCTGTTCTGTTTCTGTTCTGTACTGTAGCTGTTCTGGTACTGTTCTGTGACTGTTCTGTATGCTTTTGTATGTGTTCTGTAGAATGTATGTGTAGCTTGGGAAAGTTTTCTAGCCTTGGAAAGAGGTGAATACAAGTACAAAAAGAGCTGGAAGAAGTGGAAGAAGTAGCTGCTGAAGACTCAAGTGAAGACTAGAGTGAAGTGACAGTAGTGAGCTATGAAAAGACACTGTAGTGGCTCTGGTGACTCTTCATATCAGACATACCTCTTGGGAGGGGTATCCACGACCTAAGAAGGATTTTTGAGAGTGATTTTGAGAGATTGTAGTGAGGATATGATGTATTATTGATGGAGAGAGAGAGAGAGAGAGAGAGTCAGAGATAGCCAAATCTACTGAAACAGAGTGATTGTATATGAGAGATTGAGAGAGAAGACTATGAAGATATTGAAGATGAATACTATGTGATGTATTTCCATTCCAAGATGGTGTATTCCTTTGCTTTATTTGTTCTATTGATGGATTTTATGAAGATATTGAAGAATATGGTTGATTCTATCAAATCCGTGGGAGATCTACATGATGCTGCATGAAGATTTGTTGTGCCTGGTGTTCTTTTCTTCATTGTGATCATATGAAACATAATAAACAAGCTTGTTGGTGTTACAAGATAGATTTTCTTGCAAGATAATTCCCTTTTCCTTGGTGTTCCTCTCGGGGCTCCATGTTTTTGGTGCGCAGCTGGGGAAACTTGCCATCAACAAGCACCAAAAGAGGCTGAAAATGAAGGAAATGGCATTGCCAAGAAGAGAAGAATTCAATGGATGTTTGTAAAGTTCCTTCTTCCACTGAAGAGTTGGAATTTCTCATAATCAAAGCCACTTTCCACAAGAAGTTCATCCCACAATGGTGGAAACACATCACCATCATGATGCATGCTCTATGTGGTGGACAGTTTCCTCTTTCTGTTGAAGCAGCAGAAACTTGCATCTTGGTGGCCAACTGTTTGGGAATAAACTAAAGAGAAGAAACAGAGAGAATGACCATCAATGGAAGATTTGGCATTCATTGAGAAGTTTCCAGACAACATCAAGTGGGAGGTTGTGAAGAAGCTTCAGGAGTCTTGGTCTGTAGAGGTTCACAAAGACAAGAAGGAAAAGAGTTGGAATTTGTTCGTGGATGCTCAACAGCAAGATACATGGGATGCTTGGTGCACTGATAATCTTCTGTTTGTTCAATTAGCAACCCATTGGAAGTTGGTAGACAGAGTGTTTTTCACAATATACACTGTTGAAACCATCAGAAGCTGGCATTACTATGATGCTGGCACCACCACAATGCTTAGACGGATGCATTTTGACACCTTCAGAACCGAATACCTTCCTCTGTGCAGTGGCATGAAAGCAAAATTCAGGGACGTTGAAAAGAAAGAAGTAGAAGAAATGTTGGCAAGAGAGTCCTCCAGAGACTGAAGCCTTCTGTTAACCCTCTGTGGAGCACTAACAACATAGTGGAGCCAACCCCTGATGAATGACACAATAAAGAGGCAAGCGTTAGAATGAGTCCAGAGGTACGTGAGAAGAGAGAAAGCAAAAATCAAGGCTGAGAACGAGCTCGCAGCAGAAGCCGCCTTTGACGCCCTTGCGGAACTCTTTACAAAAGCCCCAATGGCACATCAAGCCCTTCCTCCTCCTGCTGGAGGTCCACTTCCAAGCCAGATCCGTCCTGGAAATATTGATGACAGGCCAGCGAATGTAGTCCCATTGCCAGTTTTTAAGGGAGAGTACAATGAAGACTCTGATCTTCACGTAGCAGAGTCTATGGTAGCATGTGTGGCTAACAATGCCAGAACCCCTGAGCATTGGTTAGCAATATTCCCCGCCACTTTCAAAGGCGCGGCATTTCAGTGGTATGAGAGACAAGCAACAGGAACTTTTGGCACATGGGACGACCTGAAGTTGGCCTTCCTCACTAAATTCAGGCGTGAAGGTTTTGAAGAGCGGATGAGGGAGGAATTCATGAACCTAAGTCAGTCCTCTGGAGAAAGAGTAGAAGCTTATGTCTCACGAATGGAATCCATCCTGAAGAGATGGACTAACTATAATCTAGATGATGGCATTCAGAAGGGGGTGTTTCTCAGAGGATTACAACCAGAAGTCCGTAAGTTTGTGGAGCTGCAAAGACCAGCCACCCTGCAAGCTGCAACAGAAGGTGCAAGATTGTACGATGAAGTGGAAGCTAGATTAGCGATGAATACAGGAAGAGGAGTCCTACCTCCTCTGATGCCAGGAATGATGTATCCACCAAATGCAGTTCCTGGGACTGTTTCCTATCCCTACCAACAGATGCCCCCGGTATCATAGTACAATGCACCAAATCCACAGTGGCCACAATCCATGCCTCAAATGATGGTTCAACCACAACAACAATGGTCCCAACCAATTTCCTCCATGACAAATCAGCAGCAACAGTGGAACCCTACCAACTGGAGCCAACAGCCAACAGTTCAAACAGGAGCTCTGAATCAGAACCAGAACAGAGACCCCTCTGTACCAGCCCAACCTGTTTATGCAGTGATTACAGAGACTCCTCAAAACCCTCCTGCCAGTATGTCCGGAGGAGAAACCTTGAAGGATTACTTATCCAACTCAGTTGCAAACATCAAAAAGGAGTTGATGGATGTAATTACAGAGCAGCTACAGACGCTGAAAGTGAATACCGCTAGTATATCCAACATTGCAGGAGCAGGAAGAGATGTGATGCGGTCAAATACTTGGTGTGGTAAGTGTCATCAAGCAGGCCATTTAGCCACTGAATGCACACGAAAACCAACCATTCCTGGAGCCTTCTGTTCCTACTGTTTGCGGAAGAACCATACAGAGGACATTTGCTCTTTGAAGGAGATGCATGATAGGAGAAGGAAGGAAGAAGATGCAAGATTCAACTTGCTGGAATCCAAAATGACAACACAGGATATTGGACCCAAGCCTAGAGAGTTTGGCCCTAATTTCGGACCTAGAATATTTCCTTCTCAAAGTTACAGAGGAAGACAGTTTGGCGGTGGCCAGAGATCAAAAGTGGAGTGTTATTGATGTGGAGAAAAGGGACATATCTCACCAAACTGTCCAAATCCTCGAAGGTCTGTGGATTACAAGCCATTATGCAGTCGATGCAAAGGAGAAGGCCACACTGCAAAAGACTGTCCAAGCCCAGCCCCAGTGAAAAACAGTGCTACTGATAGTCCGGCCAAGGCCCAAGAGCCTACCTCCAATTTAGTGGAATTGGAAGTTGCTGCCATCATGCGTGCAATGCAGAAGGAACCACCTATCCAGAAAGAAAATAACCCTCCTGCCAGAACAGTGAAGTTCAATCTTCCACCAGAAGAACAGAACAGAACAGAGCCTGACAGTGCCGTACAGAGCCCTACAGTGCCACAGAGAGTTACAGAGACAGTTACAGAGACAAGAGCAGAGGTCCAGGAGACAGAAGAGAAGGAAGTGCCACAAGTGGTAGAAGACGTTCCCATGATGCCTCTGTTGGAAGAAAGAGGGAAAATGAAAATGGGTGTTGCCCCATTCCCTAACCGATTAGAGAAGCCAGTGGATCCTATTAAGGAATACGATCTGGTCAGAGATCTAGACACCTTTAAACCAAACCTCACATTCCGACAATTATTGATGTTGTCTCCCAGTTGTCGGAAAATGTTCAAAAGTATACTGACAAGAAGACGTGGTTTAAGGATTGCTCCCTCAATAGCAACAAAGTCCAACAAGGCTCCAGAGCCTATCAAAGAAGTGGACGTAGCTAACGTCTTTCTAGATCTGGGTACTCCAGAGACTGGCGCGTGGATAGAAGGCTACTTCATTGCAAATGCACTGATTGATGGAGGCTCATCAGTAAACATTATGACGGATGTGACAATGAAGGATCTAGGCCTACAAGGTGTGCAACCTACCCAATGGCTCATCATACTGACGGATCAGAGCAGAATCAAGCCTTTGGGCATTCTCCCATATGTGAAGACTACAGTGGCTGGAAAAGATTATTGGCTAACCTATCTGGTGGTGAAGCCAAATTCTTATGGTACATCCTACCCTCTGTTACTGGGCAGACCATGGCTTTTTGAAGCCCGAGCAAGGACGGATTGGTTCAAAGGAACCTTGACCTTGGGTAGAGGGCCCAATAAAGTGGTGCTGAAACTGTATGGTTCTCAAAAAGGACATGGATCCACCTCCTTGGAATTATCTTCTGATTCCCCTAATGAGGCTACGGATGGAACATCAGCAGACGAAGATGCTGTCAAACAGATCCTTCCCAAGAAAACAGTGACATGTTCCTTAATAGTGGATACTGTAAGCCGACTTCCAAAAGATACAAAGCCATTATCAATGGGTGAATACTTCCTGCATGACCCAGGAATGACTTCTGAAATCACTTCTGACAGTGAGATAGAAGCATGGATGTACTACTCTCCCTGTTACATGGCCATAGCAGAAGCAGAGACAAGAGGCAGAAGAGGAAACAGAGAATTTGTTCTTCTGTTACAGAGCGCCTACAGAGACAGAAGCAGAGACAGAAGCAGAAGCAGAAGCAGAGACAGAGAAAGAAGAGGATGAATATGATATGGACAAAGAAGGTTATGAAAGTGAGCCAGAAGAATCTATCCCACCTGCAGAGGATATATTTGAAGAAGAAGTTTCAGAAGCATCAGAAGTAGACGAGCTCATGCTATGGGACAGAATGACGATGGTACCATTTGGTCTGGTAAATGGATCTTCTTATATGCAAAATTTCTATAAGACGTGGGTTAAGAAGAACAAGCCATCTTTTAGCAATGGCTCATGCCGCCCTCACCCATCCTTGCCAAAGAAAGATGATGATGATGCACCGTGCCAACGAGCACCAGTCCCACAAACCCAACAGGCATCAGAGGGTCCCTGTTATGTGACGTTCTTGGATGTGTCATCTTCAGAAGAGGAGTCTTCAAACCAAGAGGTAATTAATTTTGAAACCAAACCCGAAACAGCTCTAATCCCATTTCAACATCTCAAGGAGCAACCTAAGTCTCCACCAAAAGAAGAAGTTGGTTCTAGTGGGATATCAGAAGAGGACACCACTCCCTTGAAGGAGTCGGATCTGTATCCAGAAGCAGTCCATGGGACCTTCATCCGTGAAGTAGAAGGTGAAAGGTAGTTAACTTTTGTGGATGCAAAAGGCACTGAACGCCACTTGAAGGTGGGTACTAGTCTCCCAGAAGAGGAGTTGTCAACCTTGTACAACTTGTTGAAAGAAAATTTGGACGTGTTTGCATGGTCCTATAAAGACCTAAAGGGGATTGATCCCACAATATGTCAACATCCTATTGACTTGGAGCCTGATGCCAAGCCAGTACGGCAACGACAGAGGTGAACGAACCCGAATTATTCCACATTGGTGAAAGCGGAGCTGCTGAAGCTTCTGGAAGCCGAGTTCATCTATCCAGTGGCAAATAGTGAATGGGTTTCACCCATCGTGGTTGTACCCAAGAAGAATGGAAAATTGCGAATATGTGTTGACTTCCGAAAGCTCAATTCTAAAATTAAGAAGGATCACTTTCCTATCCCTTTCACAGACCAACTGTTGGACACAGTGGCAGGACATGAGCTTTATTCCCTTTTGGATGGATTCAACGGATACAACCAAGTGCAGATAGCAGAAGAAGACCAGTCCAAAACAACCTTCACCACAGAATGGGGGACCTATGCTTACCGAGTGATGCCATTTGGGCTCTGCAATGCCCCTACTACTTTCCAACGAGTCATGATGGCTGCATTTTAAAATCATCTGCACGACTTTATTGAGGTATATTTGGATGACTTCTGTGTCTATAGTTTGATCCGTGAACATTGGGAACACTTGGAACAATGCTTTGACCGATGCCGGGAGTATGGGATTTCCCTCAACCCCGACAAATGCATTTTTGGGGTCTCTTCTGGAGTTCTGTTGGGCCACATTGTCTCTGCACAAGGGATATCAACAGACCCTGCAAAGATCGAAAAGATTGCAGCTCTGACAGTACCCACCAACCTCAAACAGTTGAGGGGATTCTTAGGCCATGTGGGTTACTACAGAAGGTTCATAGCCCATTTTGCAACAAAGGCAACCTCCTTGCACAAGCTTCTGAGGAAAGATGCAGAGTTTACTTGGACGGAAGAATGTGACAAAGCCTTCCACACTTTGAAGCAGTGTCTGATTGAGGCACCCATTCTGCAACCTCCTGATTGGACGAAACAGTTCCATGTACACACTGATGCATCAATTGAAGGCTTAGGTGTTGTCCTTTGCCAGAAGGGCTCCTCGAAGCTGGATCAACCGGTCTATTATGCAAGCCGAAAAGTCACTGATAGGGAACGGAACTATACAGTGACAGAGCTTGAGTGCTTGGCAATGGTGTTTGCCCTAGAGAAGTTTCGCCCCTACCTCCTATCCACCCACTTTAAATTTTATGTGGATCATGAGGCCCTATCCTTCCTGATGAACAAAGCAGATGTGAAAGGACGAATGATGAGATGGCTCCTTTTATTCTAGGAGTTCGACTTTGAGGTGATTACTAAGCCTGGTCGTTCCCATGTTCTGGCTGATCATCTGTCGCGTATCCCACAAACTGCAGATGAGGAGCAAGATGACCCAGACCTCCCTGATGCTTCTCTATTCCTGGTAGAAACTGTAACTCCCTGGTATACAGACATTGCCAATCTGCTGGCAACCCAACAGTATCCTCCTGGTATTTCTAGTCGAGAAAGGAAGAAGCTCATGTTAGAATCAGTCCCCTACACCCTGCTAGGTGGCACACTGTACAAGAAAGGCAAAGATGAAGTGCTCCAAAGATGTGTTGCAGGAGATGAAATTGGGATTGTTCTGAAGGCTTGCCATGATGAGCCATGTGGAGGCCACTTTGCAGGAGAAGCTACAGCCAGAAAGGCTCTGCTAGCAGGATATTGGTGGCCTACAATTTACAAAGATGCCTATGATTACTGTAAAAGATGTGATGCTTGTCAAAGAATGGGGAAACCCACCAAGACAAGTGCCATGCCACTGCAACCTATCCTTCCTTTGAAGCCTTTTGAGAAGTGGGGAATCGACTTCGTAGGTCCAATCGATCCTCCTACTAGAAGGAAACAGAACCGATACATCCTCGTATGTACGGATTATGTCACAAAGTGGTGTGAAGCTAAATCTCTAAAGCGGGATGATGGTAACAGCGTGGCCCTGTTCATGTACGAGAATATCATCACCCGTTTTGGCAGTCCCTTAGAGCTGGTAAGTGACAGAGGCACTCATTTCCTTAACAAAGTCATGGAAGAGTTGACAGAGTTGTATAAGATCCGCCATCGCAAGTTCACTCCTTATTACCCCAGAGCCAACGGCCAAGTCGAAGTCACCAATCGCATCCTCTGCTCGATTCTGACAAGAATGATTGCCGCACATCGTCGTGGGATGATCGACTTACAGAGGCCCTCTGGGAGTACAGAACCTCCCATAAAGCAGCAACAGGACAGACACCTTTCCAGCTGGTGTATGGTATAGAAGCTGTTTTTCGTATTGAACTGGAATTACCCTCTTTGAGAGTGGCTATCAAAGAGCGTTTGGGGGACGATGATTCACTGCAACGCTGTCTCCTGCACTTGGAATGTTTGGACGAAATTCGTAGGATGGCTCTACAGTGCATGGAAGCCACGCAAGCTCGACGCAAGGCTTACCATGATAGCTTCATCAAGCACAAGGAGTTCAAAGAAGGTGATTTGGTCCTAGCCTATGATTCACGATTCGGCAAGTTTCCTGGCAAGCTCCAACAGTGGTGGATGGGCCCCTATAAGGTACTTGCCGTCAACCCTAATGGCTCTGTCCAAGTGCAGACCATTGATGTCTCTGATGATCCCTTTCTGATCAATGGATATCGCCTGAAGAAGTACTTCCCTCCTTGGGGATCTTGAAAATTACGGTCACTTGATCTTTTCCCTCATTGGCGCGGCACTGTATTTCTTAGGATGCTACTTCTAATAGCCATTCTTCAGCAACTCTTGATGCGGTGGACGCAATCCTCTGTCCCCTCAAACCCCCTTCCAGCCTTGATCTTTTATCCTCTATTTTCTACCAGTGACAGTGGCGAGGTTGGTTCTGATACATGGTCTCTCTATCCTTCCCTTGCTTAATTCGAAGAGAAAAAAAAAGAAGAAAAAAAATATATACATATCGGTCATGGGAGAAAAGGACTTAGGTCCCTGTCATGCCGACCTATTCTTCGAGAAAAGGTGGAAACACCCTCGGGAATAGGGGAAAACAAGAAAAAAAAAAGAGAAAGAAAAAAAAACAAACAAAGAAAGAAACGAAAAAAAAAAAGAAAAAAAAGAAAAAATATGTTATGGGAGAAAAGGAAGCAATTCCCTGTCATAGTAGGCCTCGTTCCAAGAAAAGGTGGTAAACACCCTTGGGCGGGAAGCTGGCTATGGAAAAGGTGGCAACACCCAACAGTCCAGAAAGTGGATTCATTGATTAATATCCCTAGGATCCCATTCCGAAGCTACCTCCCTTGGTACGCTGTGTCCTGGGTCTCTCTGCAGAGCATCTAACTGTCCTTTAGCAGACGACATGTTCCTATCTAACACAATGTTCGATTTGATGGCTACCTCCCTGGTTACGCCTCTTCAACAACTGACGACATGATCTTCATCGACAAACAATCAAGTGATGTGAGCTTTCATCCTAACCGGATGGGGACGTGAGTAGGGGTCGCCCTCTGTAACTTTCAACAATGAGTGGGACAGAGGGTGGGCCGAGAGACCAGTCTTTTCCCTTCAAATCAAATGAGAGGTGAGAAGTGTGAATGAAGTGTTGCACGCACGGGATGGGCCTCTCAATGCACAAGGCACGATTTGTTCTTGTGCACTGCACTATAAGGCTCCCTGGCCTTCCTTCTCGCACCGTATGCCGGCACAGGGCGGGATGCACCGTTGCACCATCGAATGCGCACAAGGCATACAACCTTTGCACAAGTGATCGTGAGGATTACCTCAATGGGTTTCAGGAAAAGGCTGCCCTCTTGTATCTCTCAACAGAGCGTGAGACATAGGGGGTGGGCTGAGTGTGACTGGAGTTTCTTCAATCAATTACCGAGAGGTGAGATTGAGGGACGTTACGATACTTGGAGTCAGGTATGTTCCCGTTTCCCTGTGCACCCACGGGATGGGTCTTTGCCATTATCACAAGACACATCACCCTGTTCTGTACACTGCACTGTAAGACTCCCTTGCCTTCCTTCTTGCACCTATGCCAGACGGGTTGGACGCACTAATGCACCATCAACTGTGCACCCTGGCATACTCCCTCTGCACCATTCCCCTGTTGATTCCTCAACCGGGTACGAGATATGGGTTTCAATCCTTATTCCTCAAGTGATATTAGTCATGGGGCGAGTGACTGTTCTTTCATTCCATATGAGTGACTGTGAGTTGAGTGCAATATCCCTCATCATCGACGAATTTCCTGCGATTCCTTCAACCAGCTACCTCCCTGGGTGCTGCCGCGTGGTCCCTTCTATGATGGACGTGTGCCGAGAAGATGCCTTGGTACCTCCAGAAGCCAACAACAACACAGGAAGTGCCATCGACAATTGACCTTGATCCTCAACAAAATGGGCCAAGTTTTTCTAACCCTACACCTTCTGTTTCCCCGTGATGTTCATGTTTTAAGTGTGGGGAAGTTAGTGGATGGTCTGTGGCGTGATCCTAGGTCCCTGTTGCTCGGTTAACCCTATCCGTTAAGGTCTTAAGTGTGGGGACGCGTCCCTGCGCGTCTACATTGCATACCCTTCTGCATATGCCTTAACCTGCTCATGCATGTATGCCATGACTTGCTGTTACCCTGATGGGGTCCCTTCCCACCCGACCGTTCATTTTCCACCCACCCTTGGGGCTGTTCCCTTGCAGTTTTCCTTCATTCCCTAATTTTGAGGGTCTGCCATGTGAATGCATCCTACATTTACCGAAGTCCACATCCAACCTTATAGCCCTGTTTCTCTCTTTGAACTGACCATTTTTCCTTTTTACCTACCCTTGTTCTGGTGTACGATTTTCGCGTTATTAATTTTTGAAGCATTTTGCGCAAATTAGCCGGTTTTCCATATGAACGCGCTTTTTTTGCTTCAAAACCATGATCTGACGTCATAGCCCTACCAAGCACTTTTCCCCTGATACTTTTCCTTTTTATGCTGTGTCATTTTGATGCACCGTTTGTCCAATATTAATTTTTCAGTTTTTTACAACTTTTTCGTGCGTCTTTTTGATATTTTTCCATGAGAACCTACCCTGTGTGCCTCAGAATTCCAATTTGATTTGACAGCCGTGTCCCTGTGTCTTCCACCACCTTTTTCCTTTTTCCTCCCCCCTCTTTCGACTTCCGGATTTTTACTTATTAATTTTTCAGTGAGTTTTCAGGTGTATTTTTGGAGTTTTTCGCATGTGAACCCCTCCTACTTCCACCGGAACTACGGTTTAACGTGATAACCCTGTGCCACTCCTTCCTGCGGACATTTTTCCTTCTTACTGCATGTCATTCCGGCAAACGGTTCGTCCGATATTAATTTCCGATCCCATTTTCGGGGTTTTTTTTGGGTTTTCTCCACATGAATGCGTCTTATCTTCATCGGAATTATGTTTTGATGTGATAAGATTGTCGGGCACGTCTTTCTGCACAATTTTCCTCTTTTTTGCACCTCATTCCGATGCACGGATCTTCCGATATTAATTTTTAATTGCGTTTTTAAATCCGTTTTTTTGTGTTTTTTGCACGTGAACGGCCCGTCTTTCTCCCGGAACCCCCGTTGCCTATTTTTCTTGTCATCCCCCTGCACTCTTGTCCACTTTTTGTTTTTACGCCATTTCGTTTTGACGTCTGGATTGGGAGATATTAATTTTTCTTTATTTTTATGTGTTTTTGCGCGCCCGTCCCGCGCGTGAACGCGCCCGTTTTCAATTTTACGCGTCTTAACGCGCCCCGGTCGCATCCACGTGCCTCGTCCCCGCATCCGAGCGCCCTTTCAATCCCGTCACAGCAAATTTTTTTACCCCGCCCCGCGCACGCGCGTGGGACGGGGGTACGCCTCTCTTGCCTGGGCCCCCCGCCCATTTTCTCCCTTGGGCACCCCCCTATGGACCCCCCTGCCCCATCCCTTGGGTACCCTAACCCATGGGCCCCTGCCCATACCCTCCCACCCTTTCCACCCCCCCATACCCTTACCTATCCCCCCACCCTTCTCTCTCCCCGACCCTCCCCACCCCAACTACCTTTCCCTCTCCCTCTGCGTGTCCCCCCCTCCCTCCCTCCATCTCCATCTCCCTGCTCCTACCCTTCCCTCCTCCTCCTCTGTTCCATTCTCCTCCCCTCCTTCTTCTCCTCCCTCTCCTCCCCTCCTTCTTCTCCTTCCTCTCCTCCCTTCCTCCTTCTCTCCTCCCTTCTCTCCTCCCTCACGACGCCCTCCTTCCCTTCCCTCTTCCCCTCGTCCTCTTCTGCAGTCGCCGGCGCCCTTCTTTGCCAGCCCTGCAGTCGCCGGCGCCCTCCCCTCGCCACCCTGCAGCCGTCGCCTCTAGGTGCGGGACGACGACGCCCTCCTGTGGCGTCCTGCAGCGCCGCCTCTGTGGACCGCTCCGCCTCTGCTCTAGCCTACCGCCATCGCCCGACGTCAACCGCCCCACCTTTGCTCCAGCATGCCGTTGCCCGACGTCGATCGCCTGCCCCTGCTCGCCATGCGAATGCCGTCGCAGCGCCCGTCACAGCTGCCACGTGAGCCCCGCCGCCGCTCCACCGTGCAGCCTGCCGCCGTGACGACGTCAACCGCCCGCCTCTGCCACGACCTCTCGCCACGTTGACCTCCTCCCACCCTATCCGCCCTGCCACGTGCCCCCAGTTCAAACCCCTTCCCCCGCCCATACAAGCCCCCCTTCCCCCCAAACACACACACCAACCCTCCCACCCCCATTACCCCACCCAAGCCCCCCATCACACACTCCCCACCCACCCCCAACCAGGCCCCCTTTTCCCCCCAGCACACACACTCTCCTCTTCACCCCCACACACGCCCTTGTTCCCACCACTGCACATACACACCCACCCCACCCCCACACTAATCCCCATTCCCCTAGCAACCACATCCACCCCCCATTTCCCTACCTTAGCCCTCATTCCCCCAGAACACACCCCTTCCCCCCCCCCATACAAGCCCCCCTTCACACCCCCCATTAAGCACACACCTACCTCCTCTAAGCCCCCCTTCCCCCCAAACACACACACCAACCCTCCCACCCCCATTACCCCACCCAAGCCCCCCATCACACACATAACCACACCCCCCCACCTAAACCCCCCTTCCCCCCTTGCAACCAAACCCAGCTACCCCATCTCAGTTCTTTCCCCCCACTATTCCACACACACACTCTACCTCCTGCAAGCCCTTGTTCTTCCCCACCATTACACCTCCACCTAACCCCCACCCGCGCCCACAAACACACACAACCCCCCTACCCCGCTGTAAGCCCCCTGTTCTCCCGGAGCAGCTCACCACACCCAAACCTCCATAAACCCCCGTCCCACCTACAGCCACCCTCGAGCCGTCGACACACGTGCAGGTGTGTACGCACGAGTACGTGATCGCGATTGCTTGTGCGTGTTCGTGTGCGGGATCGTGTGCGGAAGATCATTAGCCGGTTGCTGACACGCAGCTGCCACGCAGCCTATTTCTGGGTATTTTCCCAGATTTTTAATTCAAACACTCGAAACCTTTCAAAAAAAAAAACAAAAACAAAACCATTGACAATTTAAAAAAAATATTAAAAAACACTTAAAATTTTGAAAAAAAAAGAGAAAAATCTAGACACATTCCTACTATTTCTGCAACCAATTGCCTATTTTTTCTAACTTGTCAATTTCAAGAAAAAACTTCAACCTATTTTTATAAAAAAATTCAACATTCTTTTAAAAATACTCAAAACCATGAAAAATTCTTTAAAAATGCTTAAAAATTCCAAATTAATTTCCGAAAATTTCCTAAAACTTCCATTACCATTTTTACTTATTTTTGACATATTTTCTAAGCTGAACAACTACTTCATGTAACACCTAAATTCATCAAAAAAAAATCAAAAACAAAAATAACATAAAAACTCATTTTTCATCCACATACCCACTAACCATCTAGGAAAAAAAAATCCAGATATTTTTGGATTGAGGAGAGCGCATTCTTTGCATTTTCATACACCCACTACCAGGTATTTCCCTTTTTTTTGTTATGTTTTTTAAAACAAAAATAATAATAATAATAATAATAACAAAAGCTCCCCAAAACCCACGGTTAATATAAAACTACAAAACTCCACCACGAAAACCAACCACAACAAACAAACGAAACCCATAATTAACATAAATGACACCTGACTACTACCATGGGACGCGCATTCGCGTTATATAACTACACCATATTTTTTTAATTAAAATAAACCCGCTGTTCACTTAGCACGCGCTACGTGCGCTACAGAGGCACTTTAATTTTTAATTAAAATGAACCTGCCGTCACAAGAGCACGCGCTGGAAAAAAAGCGCTCCACATCACCTTAATTTGTAATCCATGAACTTCCATTTAGAGACCCAGTCTGGGTATCGAAGTCCGGGATTCGAATTAATGCACCGTTTTCACCTAATAATTGGTAATTAAATTTATAATAAGGAACCGCTGTTTTCTTGCTAAGGTTTATCACTTAATAAAAATTCACCCATTCTTAATAAATTATTAAAATCAACCCTTCATTAAATTGATTCCCCCTCACTGCACTTAATTCCCCTTTTTAATGAACCGTTTCGTGGGATGGGTATGCGCAGTCATTGGAGTTATTTCCATGGTTAACCACTGGTTTATCAACTATGTAGTCTTGATATGTGTCGGATGTGGTATTGTTTTGGTTTCCTGTCTTTGATACGGTTACGGGTACGGTATGCAGTTTTTTCTTTCATTGCCTGATACGGGGTTCTGGGTGTTTGTCTGATGCATAGCATGAAGCTTTCGGTCGCATTTGTCTCAAGGTCATGTCGAATTTTTTCTAGGCTGTGGTTTGCTCGGGGTTAGTTGGTTGAGTCACGTTTTATTGTTTTGGTTATTCTCTTATCCTTGGATTTTTGTCTGTTGCTTTGCAGGCATTCTCCTTGATTGTCTGTGTTTGTGGTGTGTGTGTAACCATCTGAATGGCGCCTTCTCATGCTCCTCCCCCTATCCAGTACGTCCCATTAGTTAGTAGGGATTACTCTTCCCTACTTACTTTTGAGCCTCTCACGAAGACGGGACTCGCTGCTTTTGTGGCTACCTCCTTTCCATTGCTTCCAGAGGATCCATCGTTATGTGATGAGTTTCTGGCCTCCTACAGCAAGAAGACAGGACTAGTCCAGGGAATTTCTATGACTTTGACACCTTGAGGCTTAGGGAAGGCTCTGTCTCTTCCCTCCAAAGGTGAACCTTTTGTTACCACTCGTCAGCTTTTCTCTAATGAAGAGATTCTGAAGCTGTTGCAAAAGCAAACAAGGGAAATGATGGATGTTAAGAAGGTGATCAACTCTTCAGGAGTTTCCTTTTCCATGATCACTGATCCCATATGGAAGTCGATCTGTCATTTTCTCCAGGACAGGTTTATGCCTGCCAAAATGCCATCCCAGTACTTGTCCAAAGAGCTTTTTACAGCTTCCAGGATGGTGTTGAAAGGAGTTGCTATTGATTGGAGCACTTACCTCCTCACTAAAATGGATCAACATTTCGTCAAAGTCACCAGGGGTAATGTTACCAATGTCACATATGGATCATATTTGTTTGCCTACTTGACCTATTCAGGTTTACCGAAGACTGTGCCTCCACCTCCTCCATCAGATCCCGTACCTCCTCCTCCACCTTCAGATGAGTCCGAACCCATTGACATAGAGGATGATGATTCTCCGCCTCCCCTGGTCATCCAGCGCAAACGCTTGAAGAGGATAGCGGATAAAGCTCCTTCCGTACTTCCTTCAGTACCCATTCCTGCTACCTCTGGCAGTGATCTTCCTGGGTATCTCACTTGTAATAACCTGTTCAAAGCACATCAAGAAGGATCATTGGACATATCAGTTCCCTCAATGAACAGTCTAGTCTCAGGAGATGCAATTCCTTTCCTCTGTAAAGATATTCAGAGTTCCATTGAGTTGTCAGTGACAGCCTGTGTTCAACAGCTGTACGCGTCTTTTTATGAAGAACTCATGCAGTCTAAGGACCAGTTGCATAAGGCAACATCCGAGTTAGCTTCTGCTAAGGATACCCTAGCAGATTTGTTTAAGCAAATGGAACAACAAACCCAACTGGTTGCCACCCAAAGCGATGAGATCTCTTCTTTGAAGATCCAGTTACTAGAGGCTCAATCCCAGGTTACTAGCCTTTCAAAGGAGAATGAGAGGATGTCCAGAGAAGCACAGGAGTTTCAAGCTATCTTAGATGACAAACTTTCAGCTTTACAGATTGCTAATGACACAGTGGCCTCCCAAGCCTCTCAAATCCAGCAGTTGCAAGATCAACTGGCAAAATCCCACTCTGTTCCTCCAAGCCCTAATGTTCCATTGATTCCTTCTCTTTCACAGCAGGACTTGGCTGCTCTTTAGAGACAGGCTACTTTGTGTCCTCTATTCCAAGATAAAGTGGAAAGATTGCAGTCCAGAATGGACTTGTTATGGTCTACATTTGAGCAGTTTCAGGAATATGTTCCACCAGACCATTCTTTCTTTGTCCACTACCACTTACAGAAGTTGGTCTTCTACATGAAGCTTTCCACAATGGATTTACCTCTTCCAGAGAATGGATGGAGTGGGGCTTGGTCTGCTGAGTTGCTGACAGAGGTAGTAAGGATGGTGTCTGAAGATTCTGTCACGCCAGATACCATGTTGATATCCTACATGTATCTACGAGGAGACTTGTTAATTCCAGATGAGGTGGATATGGCATGGTATGTGGGGGATGTGGTCTTACAGGCTGTTTTGTATGTCAACCATTTGGAATTGCGCATAGCTGACATGTTCCAGAGTTACTCCTCCAAAGTGGCTGATTGTCATGATAATTCGTGGCATCCCATGATTGATTCTGTGGTCCTGAATCAAAGACAAAACACAGCTCCTATCTCTGCCCAGAGTACTAATCAACTGAGGATGGATCTCTTAGCCTATCTTTCAAAACATAATCCGTTTGATGCTTCCTTCTTTGATGCCTATCATCGACGATCTCTCTTAGGACCTTCTGTTCCTACTCTCCTCTATTACCAACAAATGGCTCACTGCTATGCTATATATCTTTCCCTTTGTCAATCTAATTCCACAATTATTTTACCCCTTCTTTTCCAACCTTCATCTTTCCCTCAAATTCCCATTTTTACATACTGTTCCTTTATTGAGGATAGGGTATTTTCCCCTTCTCCACCCTGTCCTTCTCCATCCATTCATGTACCCTCCACATTTCCTATTTATCAGTTAACACCCTTCCTTAGTGATTCCCTCCAAATTTCTGCCACTCCTTCTTTAACCTTTTCTTCCTTTTATGATTTTGCCTATCCCTCCCTTCATCCCCTTCCCTTATTCCACTACCCTCTCCTAACACTTCTATATCTCAACCACCTCAGTTGGTTAGTGACTGTGACGGGTTTGATAATCAGATTTCCAGGAGAAGGGGATGGAGTTCGGATGATTCCCTTACAAGACCTCAGATCAATTGGCCAGTAATTCCAGGAGAATGGACAGCTTCCAGTCAAGCTTATCAGAACTATGTTCATTTTGCTCAGCAGTATTCCCAGTCTGCGGATCCCTCAGTGAGATTAACTGCTCACTTTGCTTGGTACCTAACGTATATGCATAGGCACTCTCATAATGATTCCAAGCCTATTCCAAAGTTGTGCATGAATGTCAATGTGAGCATTGATTCCCAACAGCTGGATATTTTGTATTTTCATGCCCTTTGTTTGCCTAGCAGATACCTGGTCATGTTGGAAAGGATGTGCTGTCTTCAGTTTTTTCAAAATCCTCCCAAAAACTTTGTAGATGAATCCTTGTCTATGGATCGTTTCCGAAAACATCAATCTTTCAAGAGGGATCATCTTCATTGATACCTTTCCAATGTATGGTGGATGCTTTTTAATGAAAATCTCTCTTTTTGGAGGAGTCATTCAGATGGTTGTGTTGTGTGTAGTGTTTGTGTTGTGAGTTCATTTATGTCAAACGAACGTGGTGGTTTCCTATTGGATTGGATTTCGTGTGCGAGTTACATTTTGGAGAATTGTTGTGTTGGGTCGTGGTTGCAGAGTTGAAGCTGATGCTGATGAAGAAGAAGAATCCTCTTATATCCTTTACAAATTTGTTGTGATTTTTTAGTTTGATGAGAAGTGTTACTGTAAAAAGGGTTTTCCTTTCTTTGTATTTTTATATCAGAAACAGGTTAAAAGTTGGGGTCGTGGTGGATGGATTCTTTTTGAAGAGATATTGACGATCAAAGTTGAGCTTTTCCCTGAACTTGTATTCCCTTTTTCCTGGGTCGCGAGGATGCTTCCTTATTAAGTGTGGGGATATGTTGAGTGTTGAAATGACTTGTTTTTTGGCTGATTTTTGTTGTTTTTGAGAGCTGAATGGTTGATTTTATGAGATGCTTGATTGGTTTGGAAGTGGTTTGAGAGTGTTTTGGATGATATTGATTGTGTTTTGGAAGTTCATGATGTTTATTGGTGGTTCTATGATGTTCTGATAGGTTCTGATTGGTTCTGTATACCTTCTGTTTTGCTCTGTTTTGGTCTGTTTTGTTCTGATTGTCTTCTGTAAGGAGGGATGGAGTGTTGATTGATGAAGATTGAGATCTTGTGAAAGCTTATTGAATGGTTTGTGAAAGTTTGGAATGGTTTGAGTATGAGTTATGTGGTTTTGATGACCTTTTGTAACCTTCTGTAGGTCTTCTGTAGAGCTTCTGTCTCTGTTCTGTTTCTGTTCTGTACTGTAGCTATTCTGGTACTGTTCTGTGACTGTTATGTATGCTTCTGTATGTGTTCTGTAGAATGTATGTGTAGCTTGGGAAAGTTTTCTAGCCTTGGAAAGAGGTGAATACAAGTGCAAAAAGAGCTGGAAGAAGTGGAAGAAGTAGCTGCTGAAGACTCAAGTGAAGACTAGAGTGAAGTGATAGTAGTGAGCTATGAAAAGACACTGTAGTGGCTCTGGTGACTCTTCATATCAGACATACCTCTTGGGAGGGGTATCCACGACCTAAGAAGGATTTTTGAGAGTGATTTGAGAGATTGTAGTGAGGATATGATGTATTATTGATGGAGAGAGAGAGAGAGAGAGTCAGAGATAGCCAAATCTACTGAAACAGAGTGATTGTATATGAGAGATTGAGAGAGAAGACTATGAAGATATTGAAAATGAATACTATGTGATGTATTTCCATTCCAAGATGGTGTATTCCTTTGCTTTCTTTGTTCTATTGATGGATTTTATGAAGTTATTGAAGAATATGGTTGATTCTATCAAATCCGTGGGAGATCTACATGATGCTGCATGAAGATTTGTTGTGCTTGGTGTTCTTTTCTTCATTGTGATCATATGAAACATAATAAACATGCTTGTTGGTGTTACAAGATAGATTTTCTTGCAAGAGAATTCCCTTTTCCTTGGTGTTCCTCTCGGGGCTCCACATCGGTGTTTTAGTTCCTGGTATGGGGGTATCTTCCCCCATTCCTTGGGCCATTTCTTTATTAACAAACTACTGTACCCGAGCCATGAGGTTGCTAGCATGCACTTTGGCTATGGAGCTTAGAGTGGGTATAGTTGTGGGGGTCGTGGGCACTAGGAGAGTAGGGATGGGATCGATTGGGGCCTTGCCCTTGCCTTTTTTCACTACGGGTGGCGTGATCTCTAGTGCTTGTGTGCTTGAGTTAGGGTCTTCATCTCTAGTCGGCTCTCATGGCACACAACTCATCCTGTCTACACTGCTCCTCTATAGATATACGTGTTTCTAGAACCATGTCTTCATCTTCCTTCCTTTTCAACTCTTCCTCTTATTCAGTTGCCTTCCCTTTTCTCTCCTCCTCAGATTTTCTTGATTCTTCTTTCAGCCTCTCTGACTCCTCGTTTTCTTTCTTCTTCCTCTCTTCCTCTTTCTTCTTAGACTCTTTTTTAGCTTTTTGTAAGTCTAATTTTTCTTTCTTCCTGCTTTCCTCCTCATCCTTCTCTTGCAAATCCTTCTTCTTTGGCTTTCGTTGGGCTTCTTGGCATTTATTTTTCTCCTTCCTCATCATCACTCACTGTCCTTTCACTAGAGTGTGGCTACTATTCATTGTGAGGAGGTGACCTCTCTAGTGTTTCTCCAATTCCTTCTCCTTCACCCTGTCCTTCCCCCAATGCTTCACTTATTACAGTTGTCAAAACCCCACCGAATCCGATGGTAGAGGCCTTTGAGGATGACACTTTTCTTTTTGCCCTAGTAGTAGGGGACTCTCCTCCTAGCGGTCTTCCTCCCTCCTGTAGCTAGTTCTTTTGCTGAAGACTCAATGGTCTTCCACACAAAGCCATTTACATTTACTTCATCAAGGGATCTTGCTGCAATGCTCTCCAGCATAGGCACATTGATTCGCCTCATTATTGAGTTGTACCTTTGGCTAGAGAATAGTGTGTGCATCATTTTGGCTTGGAGTTGGATTTCGGGGTTGGGGATGTTTGCCAAGTTGATGCCATCATTTATGTGGACCATCAACTTGTCCATTCCTAACATGGCATACACATCTCTCTTCAGCTGCCTTTCCACCTTATCATTGGCTAGACCCAATGCTTTCTCCACCAACTCTGGAGTCAATTCGATCTCGACTTGGCGGGTTTCTTCTATTTTCTGCACTGTCATGGTGCCGTGGCTCCTACCAAAGGTCCGAAGGAACTCCACACACTAGCTGTAGTCCACTCCTTGACCAACTACCTCCATGTACTTTTGCAGATGGCATTGTTCGACAATCTGCTTCACTGCTTCACTACTTTTGCAAATAAGGGCCTGGACTTGAACTGGTTAAAGGCCCTTATTTTCACGAAAAGGCCATATTTTGCTTGCTCTTCTTGTGAAAATGGCAACTTGCTGGCTTTCTCTTGGCCTGTCATCATCCTGGGTGCCTGTGTTCACCATTAGTTCTTTTCAAAACAATTATATGCAGAGGAAAAAGATCAGATGCTAATGGAATTGAAATGCTTAATTATAGAATTAAACGTCTCCCTCAAGTAGTCCATACATTCCAAATTTTATGACCCTTTTTCTTAGCCATGAATTGGTTTTGATTTGTTTTCATTTTCTTTTGCATTTTATTCTTATTTCCACCTTACCCCCTTCCCCTGCAGAAATAAGAAGAATCATTCCTAGGATTATAGATTAAGGGGGTTCCACGCATGGTTAGTGTGCTTACTTTTGCATAAGCCAAGGATAAAAATTGGGGTTTTATTGCATTTGGGCATATTGGTCCATGTTGTAGGGTGGTCGAATGCTTTGAAAAATACGAATTCAGATTCCTCCCATGAGCAAGGTAGCATTCACACTTCCATTGCTAAAGGCTCATCCAAAAGACCTCATTCTAGTCGATCGTAGCTTTCAGCAAGCATGGTAAACGTGGCATCCAAGCATCTGCGGAAAGCAACCAAGACATCACATGTATTCTCACCTAAGTCTGTGGCCAAGGTTAGAATGGATCCCCTAAGGCTGACAAGTGATTGAGGTTTGGTTGGGCTTGACAGTTCAGTAGCTAACAGGTGCAACTCTGGTTGCGGTTCTGGTTGGGGTTGTGGCCTTCGTACACTTGGCATGGCCAGTGAGGTTGGTGGTGCACTACTAGATGCTTGGGCGGTGGTTGGGGTACTACCAGGGCAAGGTTGAGGTAGTTTAGGAGTAGCAGGCTACGATTTGGGTCTATAGACTTATTGAGTCTTGATGGATTTAGGTTTTCAAATGGCAATGGGCCTTGTAGCACAGCCAGAGGCTTTTGTGGCATTGATGCTTGATTCATCTTGATGTTTGGTGTGCTCATGCTTGAGGGTAGCGTTTCAATAGTGTCCTTGGCCATATTCACTGTAGGTATCCAAATCCAAGTATTACCTTCATAATAGCCTTATGCTCGCAATATGGTTTCTTCTAGGCGTCCTAGGTTTTGAGGGGAGGTTTCTAGCCTTGCAAGCTCATGGTTGGGTGCTCCTAGGCGGCAGTCTTGGATGTTTTTGTACCCATTTGAACTAGTATTCAAGGGTTTTAGATTTGTGGTTGGCTTTTTTTTTGTGCTGAGGTTTGGTGGGTGGTGGCGACAAATCACGATCCCCCTCCTTAGGCTTGATGGTGGATTTCTCTACCGATGGTGATGGAGTCGCATAGCCCTTGCTGAAAGCTACGACGATTTGTACGTTGCCGATGGCTAGGTGAATACACTATGACTAGTAGTCAACATCACAGTGGGCCTACTTCTTAAAGGTTTGTCCTAACAACGATTTTGCACCTACATCTTTCGTGTTTGGAAACACATAAAAGATCATGGGCAAGATTTTTGACTTGATAGAGACTGCAACTTTGCACTTTCCCAGAAGTTCATATGATCGGCCCCCAAATGGGCTAAGTTTGGCATTAGTGGGCTGTAGCTATGGTTTGCCAATTTGAGTCCAATGATCGTGAGTCGTGATATTAAAGTTAATGCCCTCATCGATCAATGCATCAATGGCGTGTGTCTCCTGGGTTGTAATGGTCATGTGTAGGTAAGCCAACGGAGCTACAACTTCCTCATCCTCATCTTTAATCTCCGTAATGGTGGCTACTCCTACATTGACAGGGGCTTCTAGCATAGGGGGTTCATGTAGTAGATGTGTGGGAGGGTAGTACTTTTTTATGTGGCTATCATTAAAGAAGCCTATGCCCTGACCCTCTAGGGTTTCAAGTTCTACATTACCAGTTTGGCGTATGGTGCGAACTCTAAAAGGTCTTAACCCCCTAAAATTCATTTTCTGCTTATGTCCCTTGACCGAGTAGAACAATACGAAGTCACCTTGTTTGAAATTTTACTGCTTGACATGCTTGTCAAACTAGCTCTTGCATCGTGCCTTTTTGCAGATCAGCGCATGGGTGGCTAGAAGTCAAGTTTTTTATAAGAGTTTTAGCTCAACTAGACATTCTGTCCATGCTTTCTTTCCCTCCCATATCTCTTGAATAGCGATTCTCAAGCTAGGAATGGAGAATTCCACATGTAGAATTTCCTTAGTTTCATAGGTCAACCTAAAGGGAGTCTATCCCATAGCTACTTTATAAGCTATTCGATAGGCCCACAAGGCTGCCATTAGCTTGTTATCCTAGTTTCTACAAGAATAAGAGAATACCTTGGTCAGGACATTTACTAGAGTCTTATTTTTCAATTCCACATCACCATTTTCTTGAGGGTAGTAGGGTGGGGATTTTCAATGGACAGGAGATGAGCAATCACCTCATTGATGAAGTGCATGCCTTGATCACTGACAAGTTCGATGGGGCAACCAAATCGAGAGATTACCTGCTCACATAAGAACTTAGTAGTGGCTTGTGCGTCATTCTTCCTGGTGGCTCGAGCTTTCACCCACTTTGTGAGATAATTGGGGCAATGATGATGTATTTGGCTTGCAAATATTGAGCTGTGGGATTGATAGGCCCAATGAAGTCAATCCTCCATTTCTCGAATGATTGTCTTGCAATGATGGGACTTAGATCCATTGTGTCCTTGAAAACTGGCACCTTGGTCCATTGGAACTCATCACATTGTTTCACAAATCATGTTGTATCTTGGAAAAGCGTGAGCTACAAGAGTTGAGACTATAGCACCTTGCGGGGTGTCGTATCTCCCCCCTAAAGTGTCCTCTGCGGCAATTCCACCGTGCACTGTCGTACTACTGTGCATCCGAGGTGTGGAATCCACCAAAAAGTTGTGTGTGTGACATTTGTTACTTTGTACATACTTAGTTGTTGTGTTTACATTTTTGTTCTGCGTGCTAGTATAGTGGAGAGGGGTTTGGAAGTGAATATATTTGTGGGAAGCATAGTGGTGGAGATTTTTGGGAAGTTTGGCTCAGTTTTAGAAGCACTAGAAGATCGATTACCATCTACCTTGGATCTTGCAATGGAGGTGAAGAGGAAGAAGAAAGACTGAGCTTGTACATTCAAAATTTGCAAGGGATTGTTGTTCATAGTCTTAAGGGGCACAAAGATATCGTGTATTGTGTGGCCTATTCAAGGGATGGTAAAAGATTTGCATCAGGAGGAGCGGACAAGACAGTGATTACCTGGATTTATAAAGCCTCGGGCATAGATCTGGTCAGATTTTCTAGTAGATCAGTGAATTGCATTTGCAATCAATTTGTTAATAATGCAAATATATGCTGAAAGTATAAATCAAGTGAAGGCCATTTTGCAGCATATGTGGAACATGGCCTTGGTGATGAGGCACTGAAATGTTCTCAACAAATGCAACTTGAAGGTTGCAGCCCTGATCCCATCACATTCGTTTCCATCTTGAAGGCATCTAGTATCACAGGAGCTCCAGAAACAGGTTATCAAATACATAGAGAAGTAATTACAAGGGGATTTGGAACATATGTGTACATGGGTAGCACACTGGTAGACATGTACATCAATTGTGGATCATTGGCAAAGGCATGCCAAATTTTTTATGCACTACTTGTTCGAGATGTAGTTGTGTGGTCTGCATTGATTGCAAGATACGCTGAACATGGTCTCAATGAGGAAGTACTGGAATGTTTCCAACGTCTACAGCTGGATGGTATTTCTGCAGATGCTGTCGCATTTATTATCTGCTTGAAAGCATGTGGTAGTAGAGGAGCCATAAACGCAGGTCGAGAGATCCATGCTCAGATCAGGAAATCAGGATTAGAAACAGATTTTTTAATAGGAAACACGCTGATAGACATGTATGGCAGATGTGGGTTGTATGCAGAAGGGCAGAAAGTGTTTGACAAACTGCTTGTTAAAGACATTGTCTCATGGACTGTAATGATAAAGGCATACGTTGATAACCATGAGGGCAATTTGGCTTTACAATGTTTTGAGGAAATGAAAGAGCAGGGTATATCTGTGGATACTGTCCTAGTTGTTCTCTGGTTAAAAGCTTGTGATACTACTCAAGCCTTGGAGACAGGTCGAGAAATACATGCAGAGTTGAGGAAATCAGGGCTGGAAAAAAACATTTTTGTTGGTAACACATTGATTGGCATGTATGGGAAGTGTGGATCTGCAGAAGGACGAGAGGTGTTTGATCAGTTGCTTGTTTGAGATGCAGTGTCATGGGCTGCATTGGTTGCATCTTATGCTCAGCATGGGCTTGGTGAATAAATTTTAGATTGTTTTAAACAAATGGTAGTGGAAGGTGTGTCTGTGGGTGCCATTACTTTGCTCTTTGTTTGAGAGCTTGTGCCACCTTAGGAGCTTTAGATACAGGCCGAGAACTCCATGTAGAGATATACAAAAGGGGACTGGATAAAGAGCTTCATGTTGGCAACACACTTTTGACTTTGTACAGCAGCTGTGGCTTGTTTATAGAATCACGGCAGGTGTTCAGCAAGCTTCCGGTTCAAGACATAGTTTCATGGAATGCACTTATCATAGGAATTACTGGAGGTGGGCGGCAAATTGTAGAAAATGGTGAAACAAGGGAGGGGGCTATTGTGGGAGGAGGCCGCTTTTCTGGGAAAAAAGGAGGAGAGTGATCAGGAAGGGAAAAAAAACGATTGCTAATAAGGAGAGGACGCCAAGTTTGTGCGTTAAAAAAAAGAATTATTACCCATCTAATCTCGCAGAACAACAGGGGGATTATCAATTGCGATCCCAGCAGAAATGGGGATTCTTTCCTTCTTCTCCTCTGCTCTGCTCATCAGTAGAGGATTCCTGAACGTATTGTCCACGCCAGAGATACCAGCGCAAAGGGCTTCTTTGAAGTGACTCATGATATTTCACACCTCATATGTGCAGATTTCCTACATGCTCCTGGTGTGCAGAGACCATTACTTGTGAGGTTTTCAACTGTGATTCATGAGCGGGGCAATCCTGAGATACGGTTTTGCTGTGAAATTCTACACTAGAGAAGGAAACTTTGACATGGTGTGGAAAATGGTCCAAAATTGTTCGAAAGCTTCCAGATCTTGAAATTCAATGTTACTCTTGTTGAGATAGAAGTCCTCTTTATGCTCACTGTTCTTTCTTTCAGCAATCAAAGAGCTATCTGCACTTCTAAGTGGCAGAATTCTGGCAAAGTGCCTGGGGGAAGAAAAAGCAAGGACAGATTATGATGTGGAAATTATTGAACAGCCATAATAGATTCTGCTTCCAGATGATAACTGCCAATGATTGATACAATGATGATGATTGACATGTTACTTCTGGTATTGATTAAACACTCTTTCTACAGTACCTGCATGTTTACCACTCATTACTTCCAAAACCCCTGAGAAACCATTGATGGATCTGGTCTGATTTGCCATTAAATCACTCTTCTGTACCTGAATACAAAGATGTCTTCTTGATCCTATTCCAACCTCTTAGATCTTACTTCAGATTACTTTGTTCCTTTTGGGAGAGACAGGCTATTTATATGACATGAGTTTTTGTCAAGACGTTTATTAGAGATGCTCCCAATCAAATGTAGCTAATTGTATGTCTCATATTATCTAAAATTGAGCTTTCAAATTGAATCTGATCTCACTAATTGATCTTCTATCCTGAAATTAGACAAGGTCCTCCGTGGTCACGACTTTTCTCTCCAAAACCCTTCGATATCTTTGGTGAACCCGACGTGAAAGCGTCGCATTAAAAAAATTTCAGGATGGGAGATACTTCAGCATCAATTTCAGCCTCTTCTACGATTCTTGCTTTGTCCTCTACTTCAGCTCTGTCATTGACTGCTGCTTCAAGTACTTCAACGGATGATTTAAAGCAGATTTTGCAGAATATGTCTATGTATATGCAGCTTCAAAATCAGTAGACACAATTGTATATGCAGCAGCAGCAGCATTTGCATCAACAGTAGTTTTCTCAGCAATGGCAACTATATTTAGAGCAAGAGAATGCAATCAGGGCGACTAAGACGATTGAAGCAGTTGAGAATGAAAAGAAGCTATTTGATGGCCATAATGTATCGGCTTATTTGAAGATGTATGAGATCAAGATGGGATTTTTTGGAGTACCAACAGGACTTATGAGTAAGTATTTTCTCTGCCTTGTCACACCTGCCTTGAGGGTAAAAGTGACTGATCTTTTCCTTCAAAATTTGCATTGGCAAGATTTTAAGAAGGCCCTAAAAGAATAGTATTTCCTTGAGGACTTTGGGATGGCTACTCGGCAGTCATTCCGAGAGTGGGTCTACATGCTAAACAAAGGTCTAGCTGCTTCAGAATTGATACAAGAATTTGAAGAGTTGTATAGTCAGCTTGATGCCATTGAACAAAGATCATTGGATGTTGAGAAAGTTGAGCTTTTCTTGCAAGCTGCAGATCCTGCTCTTCAGGAAGAATTAGGAGAGCTTCTTGAGGATCGCACGAAGCCTATGGGTCTTAAAACGGATTGGCAAGATGCCCAGATGCGGTCTCGACTTTGACCAAGAGGCGGATATGGAAGACCCGCTTACAGAATGAATCCATGACACCGACGCTATCTTCTGCTCCTATGTCTGCTTCTACCCCTATCATTTCTTCTCTTCCTCATCTAGTTACTTGGCCTATGCCAATGCCTACTGTTTCTACTCCTCCTGTTCCTCCTGTTCCAAGACCGATGCCTGCTCCTTCTGCTCCAAAACCATCCGCTCCGTCAGTTCCTTCCTCTCTTGATGACATAATCAAAGGCATAACGGATTTGACACTGGAGTCAGTTAAAGCAAAATTGGTGGGAAAATTGAAAGAGCAGTTTGCTTCGACTGCGCCTACTATTTCTTCTAGTGCTCCTATTGTACCTAGGAGAGATTGAAGATGTATTTTGTGTGAAAGTACAGACCATCAGCATTGCAGGGATTGTGAATCTTTTCAAGATGCAAGGAGGAAGAATTTGGTATTTTGGGGACAAGATGGCAAGATCTGGTTGACTGAAACAGGAGCTCCGCTTGCTACCAATTTTGGGAAAGGCGGAATGAAGAAATTAGTAGATGATATGGTTGTGCATACTTCTTTTGTGGCAACTAGAGGAGATGCTTCTGCATATGCAGTCCAGATTGAGAAAGGATTAGAGAATCAGCCAGCATTACAGACCTATGCTATGGAGACGGCAAACAAGGGGAAAATTCAACAGACTGTTTTGACTAGTGCAGGTTCTAGCATCAGATCTGAGACAGGTTGGGATTCGCCTGTTGACAGGTACACTATTTATGCCTACTTGGCTAAGTCTCAGGGAGCAGATGTACTTGTTGAGGAGAAGCGTAAGAGGGATGAAGAGAATCCAAATGCAGCTAAAAAGACTAGAGGGGGTGAGTTTGTTATTCCACCTATTGTAGGGTCGTCTTTGAGACGAGGCCCAGAACAACAGATGGAAGATGCTCAAAAGAAAGAAAATAGACAAGAGCCTAGAGAGAGAAAGCAGCCAGGCTTTAGATTGATGTCCGATATTGAGACATCTACGGACATGAAGAAAATCTTTAATGATAAGATACTTGGCAGTGAGGTGACTTTTACTATTTTTGAGGTTTTGGGCATCTCGAAAAGAGAGTTTCAAGATCAGTTCCAAGAAGTCCTGAAGAGGAAAAGACATGCATTGCCTACTATTGATACACAGGGAGTTTTGATTGGGGAGTTGGATGAGGATGAGGATGAGGTTATGGTTGAGAATGCTTCTGTTTTTCTGCAGACAGAGAAGAGGGTTTAGCCTATGCATTATGTTGAAACTGATGAGCCTATCTTGGTATCGCGTAGTCACTTTTCGCGGAGTCATTGGGCTAGAGAAACTACAGAAACAATGGTAAAAATTGGAGAGAAACATGTGCCTTATGTTGCTTTGGTGGATCATGGTTCAGAGATTAATCTCATAGTTTGTGGAGTTTATGAAAGTAATAGATGGCCTATGGATGCAGAGCATGGGTGGCGTATGAGAGCCGCCAACAATACTGCAGGTGATTTGTATGCTGCCTGTCCCAGTGTCAGGATTTCTACTGGAGATGTAGAGGAGGATTTCCATTTCTTTGTGTAGGATTCATGCTCTTATCCCATAATTCTTGGACAGCCATTCATCACAGAGATGCGCATGGAGACGAAAGTAATGGATGATGGATCTGCTTATGTACGGATTCGAAGTAAAGATGGTATGAGAGCAGTTTAGTTTATGACTGTGTGTGTTAACCATGCAAGAAACAGGGATACTCTTCGAGATGCACCATTGCCCACTGTGAGGGATTCGGGTTTTCATTAGGTACTGCTGTCCCGCGAGACGACGGTGGTACAGAGTAGAGGAGATTGGAGTTCTCGCCTCCTGGTAGCAGTGTTTTCTCCTCCAGTTTTGTTGGAATTTCAGCAAACAGTTCGATGAGTTATTAGAAGATTTCTAAGTTTGCTAGAGTTGCCAGGCAGTACATATGCAGGAATGATAAAATTTTGAAAAATGCAGGTATTTTAGAGGATGATGAGCATATAGATGGGATGTATGATAGTATGGTTTGTGCAGATACGATGACGGAGATGGAAAATATGCTGAAAACTGATATGCAGAGTTGTCACAGTAATGTATCAGTGCAGTCTCTAGAGATGTTTCATGAAATTTTAGATTTTGTGTCACAGATAGAGTCAGAGGCTGAGGTGACTCAGCAAAAAGTATTGAGTGTTGAAGAAATTCAGCAAAAAAAGTTTCCGATTGATTATGATCAGCCTATAGAGACACAGAGGACTGAAAACTTTCAGCCAACTGAGTTTACTGTTGAAATATTTCAGCATCCAGAGTTTAGGGCTGTTCCTATGCAGTCCATAGAGTAGAGGGATGAGGATATTCAACCACCAGAGTGTTGAATTGCTGATTTACAACAAGATTTGAGTAATGCAGAGGATCATAATGAAGCCAGGGTTGACATGAAATACAAGACTGTGGATAAGAAGGTGAAGCAGGTAGCTGTACGCTTCCACCTGACAGTGATCAGCAAATAGAGAGGGCTGCCAAACAGCTAATTTTCAACAGAGACTCTTGCTGAATTAAAAATTGGAAATGGTGATTTCTTGCTACCCACAGAGAAGCAATGCTTTTAGGATATGCTTGAGCGACATGGAAGGGGGTTTGCTTTTTTCTCGCATGAGATTGGATGTGTGAATCCAAATATTATTGCTCCTATGGTGATCTTTACTATTCCTCATATTCCATGGAACCTCTGACCTATTCCAGTGCCTAAGGCACACCTGCCAAAGTTAATTGACTTGTGGAATGAGAAAATCAGGATGGGAATCCTAGATCTGTCATCTGCACCATACTCAAATAGGTGGTTTACGGTTCCAAAGAAGAATGGTACTCTCCGATTTATACAGGACATGCAGCCAGTAAACATAGTTATTATCAGAAATGTTGGTATAGGTCCAGTTGTGGATGAGTTTGCAGAAGCATTTGCTGGATGTGCCATCTATTCTTTAGGTGATCTGTATTCGGGATATGACTAGTTTCAGCTGGCTTTGGAAAGCAGGGACATAACCACTATGAGAACTCCTATTGGGCTTGTCAAGATGTGTACCTTGCCTCAAGGTGCCACTAATTCTGTTGCGCATATGATGAATGCCATGCATAAGGTCCTTCGTGAGTATATACCTCAGCTTACCATGCCTTTCTTGGATGATGTGCCCATTAGGGGGTGTGCAGAAGAAGAGAAGAATGAGAGTCTAAATGAGCAGGGATGCAGATACTTTGTGGCTGATCATATTTCAGCTTGTGAGAAGATTTTGGCCAGGTTAGAAGAAGTGACCTTGACACTATCAGGGCAAAAATCTGTTTTTGGAGTAAATGAGGTTGTCATTGTTGGACATATGTGTGGGTATTATGGCAGGAAACCTTCACTTGAGAAGATGAATGCTATAGGCAAGATTACGGAGTATTGTTCTACCACTTTAGAGGTACAGAGATTCATTGGAGCCTATGTGTTTTACATGATTTGGATTCCCCATTTTACACACATAGCAGATTGTTTATATCAACTGCTTCGAAAGGGGCAAAATTTTTTTTTGGGATGAGAGCCACACTAGAGCCATGCAAAAATTGAAGAAGTTATTGCAGATTGCTCCTACTCTCAGGAAAGCAGATTATAATTGGGGAAGGCCTATTGTATTGACAGTTGACACTAGTCCAATTGGCATAGGTTGGGCTATGGGTCAAGATGATGCAGATGGAAACATGTATGCTATTCGGTTTGGGGCGAAAGTCCTAAACGAGAGACAGAGGAGGTTTCTGCAAATCAAGAGGGAATTATTGGGAATTGTTACGGCTTTCAAATGTGACAAGGAGTACTTTATTGGAGCCTTAGTTGTGGTAGAGACAGATTGCTTGCCATTGATAGGTATGATTATGAGTTGCTCTACTTCGGATATAGCTATGCTGAGATGGATTGCATACATCAAGTCATTAAATCCAGAATCTAAACACATAGCAGGGAAGGATAATCCACTGGTGGCAGATATGCTGTCTAAAGCCAGATATGATGATGAGGAGACACTATTTGCAGAAGAGGATGATGCAAAAATTTCAGTCGCTATGGTTGATCATGTTTGTCATGTCTATGATATTGTGGCTTTTATAGAATAACTCTATGTTGGAGATTGGTTGCAAATTGGCAAATAGCTTAGTACACTAAGCAAAAGAGATGAATGGACAGATAAAGAGTTCAAGAAGATAAGAAGAAAAGCCTATGGTTATTTCCTCAAAGACGGATTTCTTTGGAAGCACCCGAAGAAAAGAGGTGGATTACCATTGCGGGTTGTCTGCGATAAAGAGACCCAGTTACAGGTGATGAGGGAGTTTCATAAGAGTCCTTGGGCTGGTCATAGAGGAGTGTGGGCTATTTATGAGAAAATCAAGGAGAAATATTGGTGGAAAGACATGTATAAAGATGTTTCTCACTTTGTAGAGACTTGCAGAGACTATCAGATGTATTCCGTAGTGCGTCATCGAGATGAGCTTTATCCGACCTATCCATTATGCGTTCATTACAAGTGGGTAGTTGACTTGGTTACTATGCCAATGGGTCTATGGCAGATGAGGTATATTGTTTTGGCTAGAGAGGATCTTACCAATCATGTTGAGGGTAGACCTTTGAGAACGAAGACCACTAGTGCAGTGTGTAAGTTCTTATTGGAAGAAATTTTTTGTAGGTATGCCTGTGTGGGTAAGGTCACTGCAGATCGTGGAGAATTGGATGCAGATGAAGCTAGGGAGTTTTTCTCTCAACTAGGAATCAAGTTGACTCTAACCACAGCATATAATCCAGAGGAAAATGGAAAGAGTGAAAGAGGGCATCCGTTGATAGTGAAAGCATTAGCCAAAGCATGCAGAGGAAGGTTTGGAGAATGGCCGAGACTTCTACCATTTGCTTTGTGGGCTGATCATACGACTCAGTGTTACCACAAGATATATGCCCGCAGAGTTGATGTATGGTCAGAAACCGATTATGCTGACTGAGACTTGTGCTTTGACTTGGTCAGTTTTACCTTGGCAGGAGGATTTGATGAGAGAGGAACTTTTAGCTCTTCGGATTCGGTATTTGGAGATAAGACCAGAGGATATTCAGCTAGCTATTGACAGGTTGAAGGTTGCTAGACTAAGAAATAAGGACAGGTTTGACAACAGGCATCGATTGCGGCCTAGAGCAATAGAAGAGGGAGACTGGGTATTAGTCTTTGATAGCAGCCTTGAAAACCAGCATATTGCACTTCGGAAGATGGTGAAAAGATGGTTTGGGCCGTACATAGTCAGACATGTCTTTGATAATGCAACATATGAGCTAATAGAATTGGATGGGACAGTGCTTAGAGTGCCTATTGCAGGAAAAAGAATCAAGATTTTCAAGAAAATAGATGATGAGGATTATGCACTGGAAGAATTTGCAAGAGAAGAGCAACGAGAAGAAACTCCAATAGAAGAGACAGATGATATGACAGATAATCTTGCTGATATACCGGAAATACAAATGAACAGATTGATCTATTCATGGATCTTGATGATAATGATCCTGGCTAGTTGGCCCATCCGGAGGATGTGCAGGATCAGAGGGGGTGGATATCGTACTGTTGCGCATTCGAGGTGTGGAATCCACCAAAAAGTTGTGTGTGACATTTGTTACTTTGTACATACTTAGTTGTTGTGTTTGCATTTTTGTTCTGCGTGCCAGTATAGTGGAGAGGGGTTTGGAAGTGAATATATTTGTGGGAAGCATAGTGGTGGATATTTTTGGAAAGTTTGGCTCAGTTTCAGAAGCACTAGAAGATCGATTACCATCTACCTTGGATCTTGCAATGGAGGTGAAGAGGAAGAAGAAACACTGAGCTTGTACATTCAAACTTTGCAAGGGGTTGTTGTTCATAGTCTTAAGGGGCACAAAGATATCGTGTATTGTGTGGCCTATTCAAGGGATGGTAAAAGATTTGCATCAGGAGGAGCAGATAAGACAGTGATTACTTGGATCTATAAAGCCTCGGGCATAGATCTGGCCAGATTTGCTAGTAGATCAGTGAACTACACTTGCAATCAATTTGTTAATAATGCAAATATATGCTGAAAGTATAAATCAAGTGAAGGCCATTTTGCAGCATATGTGGAACATGGCCTTGGTGATGAGGCACTAAAATGTTCTCAACAAATGCAACTTGAAGGTTGCAGCCTTGATCCCATCACATTCGTTTCCATCTTGAAGGCATCTAGTATCACAGGAGCTCCAGAAACAGGTTATCAAATACATAGAGAAGTAATTACTAGGGGATTTGGAACAGATGTGTACATGGGCAGCACACTGGTAGACATGTACATCAATTGTGGATCATTGGCAGAGGCATGCCAAATTTTTTATGCACTACCTGTTCAAGATGTAGTTGTCTGGTCTGCATTGATTGCAGGATATGCTGAACATGGTCTCAATGAGGAAGTACTGGAATGTTTCCAACATCTACAGCTGGATGGTATTTCTGCAGATGCTGTCACATTTATTATCTACTTGAAAGCATGTGGCAGTAGAGGAGCTGTAAAAGCAGGTCGAGAGATCCATGCTGAGATCAGGAAATCAGGATTAGAAACAGATCTTTTAATAGGAAACACGCTGATAGACATGTATGGCAGATGTGGGTTGTATGCAGAAGGGTGGAAAGTGTTTGACAAACTGCTTGTTAAAGACATTGTCTCATGGACTGTAATGATAAAGGCATATGTTGATAACCATGAGGGCAATTTGGCTTTACAATGTTTTGAGGAAATGAAAGAGTAGGGTATATCTGTGGATACTATCCTAGTTGTTCTCTGGTTAAAAGCTTGTGATACTACTCAAGCCTTGGAGACAGGTCGACAGATAAATACAGAGTTGAGGAAATCAGGGCTGGAAAAAAACATTTTTGTTGGTAACACATTGATTGGCATGTATGGGAAGTGTGGATCTGCAGAAGGACGAGAGGTGTTTGATCAGTTGCTTGTTTGAGATGCAGTGTCATGGGCTGCATTGGTTGCATCTTATGCTCAGCATGGGCTTGGTGCATAAATTTTAGATTGTTTTAAACAAATGGTAGTGGAAGGTGTGTCTATGGGTGCCGTTTAATCTCGCAGAACAACAGGGGGATTATCAATTGCGATCCCAGCAGAATTGGGGATTCTTTCCTTCTTCTCCTCTGCTACTACTGATCAGTAGAGGATTCCTGAACGTATTGTCCATGCCAGAGGTACCCTTTTACAAGGAAAAGAGCACTCTAGGGTCTTAGGAAAGTGGATCAACATGGAAAACCTCAACGTCTCTTTTTCTATGAAAATGTACATGTTATATATGGGTTTGTTTCAAGTCTTTGAGTTTTTTTTACCTACTACTTGGGTTTAAAAAGCTAGTTGTCAAGGGCAAAAGTTTAGTTGCAGTTTTCTTTTGTGGTGTAATCGTAATTTGAATGTATAAAGTGCATTTAAGAGGAATGTGAAAGGAGGAAACACACTTTGAAATCCAACTCAGACTGAAAGGAAAGTTTGAAGCATGGTTCAAGATCTTGAGAGAATTTTCCAAATAAGTTCCGAACGAAAGATTGTGAAGCAAGAAACCATGGAAGTGCACCTAACTAAGGGAAGCCAGGATCTTTTGAAAGAGATCGAGGAAGAAACTATCTAAGGGTTTAATCAAAGAAGCGTTTTGCCAAGGAAAGAGCCACAATTGTTCCCTACAATCCTAATGATTGAAATGTGAAACGAAAAAGTTTAACAAAACCCTCAAAAGATTCTTATTGGAGCATCTTTGCAATAATTTGATTTAGGAAAGACCCTAATAATTCTTCTACAGGAAAATCCTTGGCTTGTTTGAGGAAACATTGCAAGGAGCAAGTTGGAATTGTGAGTGGAAAGTTTCAAGACAACTTGACAATAAGAGGTGTCTTTCATGAGCTTCAAGGCATGAGAAATTATTAAAGAGCATAAAAATATATTTTGTCAATACTGAAAGATTGAGATTTCCTTAAATTGGGGAGGGAGCTCCTACTATGTTTAAGATCAAACATTTTATCGATAAACCCCATGGAGACATCAAGATGAAACTTGAGGTTAAGAACCTTGGCACAATTAAAGAAGTTCTAGCTATATCCATTGAAAAGAAACATAAACATGGAATAGATGAGAAAGAGGGATTATAGCAAAAGCTCCAAAGAAAAAAGACCCATGCTAAGGGCTAGAGAGAAAACCATAGAAGTAGATTGTAGCAATTTCTCATTGCTAGCTAGATAGGAAATGACTGTCACAAAAAATGGAGAATTTTCTAGAAGCTGGAACAATGTATAATATGAGTCTTGAAGCTATAAAAGGTAGATCTTGGAGAAGAGGGTTTGATGGTCCTATAAATTTGATTGGTTAAGAAGGAGTGAATAGAGTTGGAAGATAGGATGAAGGAGGCTATTATAGATATGTACCCTCTTCTTATAAATTTTCCAACAAAAAAAAAAGATTACAGAGTCAAATCTATGAGCCTATGACATCTCAAGGTCCATCAAATAAAGAAAAGTGTAAATGCGAGCTCATGCTCAACCGCCAAGATCCATATACCACTTATTGCTTCAAGCGAATACCTATGGCTATCTCTCACCTAGCCGATCTACCTTTGCTCCTACCGGGGTATAGTGAGCTTACCTCAATGACCGAATGAGTTTCCCCCTCCCTCAAGCACATAGGTAGCTCCATGATTTGAGATGTGAGCTAAAACATCCTCAAGCCTCCACCTCCAAGCTCCATCCTCCATAGCCACGTGCGAGACAAGAGAAGAGAAGAAGAGAGGAGATGATGGAAAGCTTCACCTCCAATATCCCTGACCCTCACACACTCACTCTCTTACACTCCCTCTATCAAGCACACACAAGCAAGCAAGAAGGAGATGATAAGAAGAGAAGAAGATGAGTCCACTTTGCCACACACCAAAGAATGATCTTCTCTATTCACTTTTTGGCTTTTATACATGCCCTAAATCCCTTGGGCACCGATCCCCTTTTTTACATGACCAGCCATTGTGGCAAGGTTCTATTTTCTCATTCCCTTCTATTTGCCCTATCTCTTTACCTATGCACGTTTACCTTTTATACAATCTGCACAGGTTGGATCCTGGTGCTCTTTCACAAAATTCTAAGGGACACCTTGCATTTAAAAATTCACCTTTGTCTTTGACTTGATTTTTGAGGCCGCCCTCATGCTTTTGGTTGTTCTTCATCTTGCTTCTTCCTTTGCATCTACATTCTTGACTTATTTTTTATCCGTCTCGAATTGGGGTTAACATTACCTGGTTCCTAGAGGAGTGCTAGTCCCATGGCACTTGCGGGTGTTTATTGATGAGGGCTTGATTCTTTGAAGGGTGGTTCCCAAGTTGATGGTGGCGCCTTATGTGGATTAGCACTGGGTGAGAAGCTTTGGCAAATGGTTGCACTGTTGGAGGCCAGGGGTATGTAGAGTGGATGGCGGGGCTTCTGATATTAGTGATTTGCAATATTCGTCTTTACCTAAAAAGAGATTAAGTGCGCCACCTATGGGGAGGTTCTACCTTACCATGTGGTGAATTTTCTTGTGCTAGTGGAATTGGAAGTTGGGTTGAGCCTAGGTGTTGACCCACACTTGAGGACCTAGTTTGTGTATAAGGGAGATGCGGTGGGTGTAGCTTAGGGTGACAGGTCTAACCATAGGCAAGTGTGACCTTCCTAGGTATGTATTTCCCTTCATGTGCCCTAAGCGTGATGTGTGGGGAATCAAAATAAGGGCTAGGGGGTTAGACATGGAGCTAGCCGACCGAGGCCATCGGACACACATAACTTGAGAACCCCTCGATGTAGTGACTATAGTCAATGTGGAGTTAATTTCTTTTCTTGTGATTTCATTCTCTTTTCATTTTGATTCTCTTCTTTCTTTTATTTTTCTTTTGCTTTTTGTTTTTTTAAATTTTATTGGGAGAGGGTGGAGTTGGGGGCTTACGAGATTTAATCAGGAATTTCCAGCTCTACATGTACCCTCTGAGGTTCACATGCATACTTGGAGAGTGGTAGTGGAAAGAAATGGATGATTTCAATGGGTGAAGCGGCTATCATTCATGTCTTCCAAGAGGGCTAAGAAAAATGAAGTTAGTAGAGCAGCTCGCATCATCAATCTAGCCATGGCACAGCTATCTATTCCATTGGGATCGAAAAAGAGGGGTGGAAGCGATGCTCTTGTGGTGCGGGATCCTGTCTAAGTAGTATCCTAAGAAATCTTAGATAATTACAGGTTCTGATGAAGGTGGGAATCGGGACAGGAAGAGAATTCGTCGATGAAGCAGACTATTGAATCACATAGGTCCTCTAACATGAAAATGAGGGCCTCTTTGGGTTTAGTAGCATTGGCATTGTAGCTCCATGGAAAGTCATAGCGGCTGTGGATGCTTGGGTTAAAATCCACTCCTACCCTTCTCGAATATGGCATGAAGGTTGCATTATTCCTCTCAAAGGGTGGGGTGTTACAAAAAGCTATCCATGTATCCATGTTTACATAAAAAATGTGCCTCCTCCATGTGGGTTCGCATCCATGGACCTTCACAGCCCTGGGCACTTCAAAAACTTTATCTTGCCAAAAATCTACATCCTCGGTCCCTCATAGGGTGGGATTCTGCTTTGTCTTCTTGTCTCCTAGCTTGCTTCCAACATTAGTCCCCTCTTTCACCACCTTGACTGGTAGTACTCTATGCAAGTGGGTGGGGAATTGAAAAGTAAAGTCGAAGGGCTCCCTAGCACTCTCCCGTTGCTCCCAAATCATAAGTTTAGCATTAAATATTGCTGAAACGTCATCTTGGCTTGGTGGGATAGGCATAGTGGGCACCACTACTGACTGGGCATTCAATCTTCTCTTTACATGCTCCACCATCTGTTGTCTCTTCCTTTTAAGCTCCGCTTTTCTTTCAACAGAGGTGTCCACCTATTGTTGTTGTTCTTCTGCGCCTGGGGAAGGAATTTGTGGGACAATTTCTTATTCATGAGGTCCCGTGTCAAAGCTTGTGCTAGCCTCTTCTCCTTGTTGGTCTTCCTTTTCTGTCCCCCTCAACAAACCTAGTGCATCAACTTCTTGTGGGGTCACGCTTGCTTGTTGTAGTAGATAGTTTCATTGCTCCTCAAGGGCAAGGCTCGCACCTACGGGTTGCGCTGACATCTATAGGCCTGCTCTTAGGGGCTTGCATGCAATCCCTAGCTTCTTCTTTATGGAGTCAACGACCTCCCCTTCCTCCATTTGAATGACATCTAGTAGTGTGTTCAAGAAGGTGCATTGCTAGGCTTCAAAACTCACTTGGGCGGCATGTGCCTTGCTCTTAGCTAGCACTTTGTTCTTTTCCACCTGAGCGAGACGACACCCCAAAACTTTGACTCTTATCTCATTATGGTTTGCCTAGTCTTCTGCTCTCTTCTTCATTTCCGCAAAGGCTTTCTCCTTGCCTTTGACTAGTATCATCAACCTTTGCTCTTGATCTTCAATCTCTCTTTCCAGCCTCTGTTCCTCCTATTGCTCCGAGGTTGCCTCTCTTTTCAAATTCTCTATCTCTTCTCGGTACCTACGTGCCCTTTCCTCTCTTGCCACCTCTAACTCTTCTGGGCTTTATGCAACTTTTCCATCTCCCCTTTCAGATCTTCATAGAGCCCTACAAGCTCATCACTCATTATGGTATCGTAGGCTGACTAGGCTTGAGTCTCTTCATCCAGCCTTGCGTGCCAATTGGTTTTTTCTTTGTCCTTGGCTTGCAGTTGCTCCTTCAGCTCACTTATCTCCCTTTGGCACATGGCTACTTGACAAGTTTTCTCTAATTGGGATGCATCCATGGCCTCCTTTTCTGCCTCTAGTTCAGCCACCCACTACTATCTTCTTATCCTCCTTTTCCTTCTCTAGCTCTGAAAGAAGCTCCTTAACGTATTTTTCATAGTCTCTGCAGGTGTGTGGCAACTTTGTCATGGGAATGGAGGTTGTGGAGGTTTCCACCTTCTACCTCTTGGAATCTTGCCTAGACTCGGTTTATGCTCTGCCATCGGTGTTTTAGTTCCTGGTATGGGGGTATCTTCCCCCATTCCTTGGGCCATTTCTTTATTAACAAACTACTGTACCCGAGCCATGAGGTTGCTAGCATGCACTTTGGCTATGGAGCTTAGAGTGGATATAGTTGTTGGGTCGTGGGCACTAGGAGAGTAGGGATGGGATCGATTGGGGCCTTGCCCTTGCCTTTTTTCACTACGGGTGGCGTGATCTCTAGTGCTTGTGTGCTTGAGCTAGGGTCTTCATCTCTAGTCGGCTCTCATGGCACACAACTCATCCTGTCTACACTGCTCCTCTATAGATATACGTGTTTCTAGAACCATGTCTTCATCTTCCTTCCTTTTAAACTCTTCCTCTTATTCAGTTGCCTTCCCTTTTCTCTCCTCCTCAGATTTTCTTGATTCTTCTTTCAGCCTCTCTGACTCCTCGTTTTCTTTCTTCTTCCTCTCTTCCTCTTTCTTCTTAGACTCTTTTTTAGCTTTTTGTAAGTCTAATTTTTCTTTCTTCCTGCTTTCCTCCTCATCCTTCTCTTGCAAATCCTTCTTCTTTGGCTTTCGTTGGGCTTCTTGGCATTTATTTTTCTCCTTCCTCATCATCACTCACTGTCCTTTCACTAGAGTGTGGCTACTATTCATTGTGGAGGTGACCTCTCTAGTGTTTCTCCAATTCCTTCTCCTTCACCCTGTCCTTCCCCCAATGCTTCGCTTATTACAGTTGTCAAAACCCCACCGAATCCGATGGTAGAGGCCTTTGAGGATGACACTTTTCTTTTTGCCCTGGTAGTAGGGGACTCTCCTCCTAGCAGTCTTCCTCCCTCCTGTAGCTAGTTCTTTTGCTGAAGACTCAATGGTCTTCCACACAAAGCCATTTACATTTACTTCATCAATGGATCTTGCTGCAATGCTCTCCAGCATAGGCACATTGATTCGGCTCATTATTGAGTTGTACCTTTGGCTAGAGAATAGTGTGTGCATCATTTTGGCTTGGAGTTGGATTTCGGGGTTGGGGATGTTTGCCAAGTTGATGCCATCATTTATGTGGACCATCAACTTGTCCATTCCTAACATGGCATACACATCTCTCTTCAGCTGCCTTTCCACCTTATCATTGGCTAGACCCAATGCTTTCTCCACCAACTCTGGAGTCAATTCGATCTCGACTTGGCGGGTTTCTTCTATTTTCTGCACTGTCATGGTACCGTGGCTCCTACCAAAGGTCCGAAGGAACTCCACACACTAGCTGTAGTCCACTCCTTGACCAACTACCTCCATGTACTTTTGCAGATGGCATTGTTCGACAATCTGCTTCACTGCTTGTTGCTCCCTGGCAACATCCTCCAAATTCAAGACAGGGCCTGGACTTGAACTGGTTAAAGGCCCTTATTTTCACGGAAATGCCATATTTTGCTTGCTCTTCTTGTGAAAATGGCAACTTGCTGGCTTTCTCTTGGCCTGTCATCATGCTGGGTGCCTGTCATGAATCCGTGTTCACCATTAGTTCTTTTCAAAACAATTATATGCAGAGGAAAAAGATCAGATGCTAATGGAATTGAAATTCTTAATTATAGAATTAAACGTCTCCCTCAAGTAGTCCATACATTCCAAATTTTATGACCCTTTTTCTTAGCCATGAATTGGTTTTGATTTGTTTTCATTTTCTTTTGCATTTTATTCTTATTTCCACCTTACCCCCTTCCCCTGCAGAAATAAGAAGAATTATATCCAAGATTCACAAGTCAATGGAAAAGGTTGATAAACCCGAAAGCCAAAGGAAAAAAATGAAAGGAACAATCAGAGTGGTAAGTGTAGAAGAGCTTCCCAATATATTGTTGAGATATTTTGCAATCACACCTACTTCAGTCCCTTTGTAAGGAGCAATGAGGGCTCATGACCAAAATCCCATACATGCACAGTAGGAGAAAGTGCCACCACTCAATTCCTATAAAGCATTGTACTTGCACTCGTTTTCTAATGCAATGATAGTACTCTTTTCTTTCCAGTAAAGTGTCTATGTCAATGTACACACACAAGCTTGTGTTTATGAGTCCAAGTCTCAATCTTGGAACCTAATTTAGTTGTGTGACAATTTTTCCTTGTCTGGGTCAATGTCTTCATGAGTTTCTTCTTCCTCTTTCAACCTCCATAGCTTTCGCAACTGCCATGCTCTAGATCCCGCATATTTTAATACGGTATCAAAGACCAGTTGGGCATGCTTCTCCAGCTCCATTCTACTCTCATCTAGCTTAGCTTTAGCTTAGTCCAGATCAAGTCTAGGAGCTCATCTCCCACTCCTTCTTCTCCAAATTTCGACCTTGTGGCAGCCATAGCCACCCTGCACATATCCTGCTTCAAGCCCTTACAACTCTTCAACCAGAAGAGATCTTGATAAACTTTCTTTTGGATAAGTGTTGTTTTGCTCCTAGAGCTTCTCTGTATCACCTTAGAACTTGACATTGCCCTGTCCACTAATCAACATTGTCATTTTTCTCAGGATCTATCATGTGGCCTCCATAGCCAAGCAATACCTAGGCATCTTGGAGCCTATGGATCTCACACTACAAGACACCATTCATCATGATGTCTTCTCGGGAAATCTTCCTCAACATCAGGCGCATCTCTATGGCACATCATGCTGCAACATTGGCCATCATATGCTTCAGCATTGCTGAAGATTCACCACGTTGTCAAAATATGTGCCCATGTTGATCGAATGCTTTGATCCATCTCTGTGCAGCACGATTTTAGTTGCCATCATAGGAGAATGATAGCCCATGAAGTAAGCTTCATCCTCATATAAGAAATTTTCAAAATGATCAAGTATAGCTCCCACAATCAGTAAAAAACCAAGGCTAGGTCAAAACCCTAATCTAGGAAGCCATAGCAAAACTTCACCAAGCTCAAAAATCTCATCATTTTCTCTATCCTGCCACTTAGAACAAACCACTACCACTCCAATCTACTATCCCAGTATCAAATCAAGGAGGAGAAGAGCTTGGATTCATTGACAGAAGATCAACGACCCCGAACTAAGAAGATTTGAGTTCCCGGACATAGTCTTTACATAGTGTGTTTTCACATTGTCATTACTTGTGTCTCTTGACACACTATAATCTGCTCTTTCACTGATAAAATCTAAGAATTATGGAGTTATTTTCTATTGCTCTAGCCATTTAACATGGGCAAAGACTCTCCAACTTCTCGCTTCAAAGGATTCGGATTTCATACCTGGCAGACCCACATCAAACTCATCCTGATGAAGAAGGGCCTCTGGGCCATTACTACTGGAAAAGAAAAGAAGCCTCATGATGTGGACCTTGCAGTCACTTGGAAAAAGAATGATGATAAGGCTCATGCCATTATGAAATTGGAGCTAGACGATAGCTATATCCACCATGTGGATAATTGTGACACTTTACAGGATACATGGAAGAGATTTGACACCTTGTTTAGGGCATAATCTAAATCATCAAAGTATGGTCTCCTGATTGAGTTTTCCAGGCTTGAAATGAAGTCTAGAACATCACTTGCCACACATTTGAATTACATGGAAGGACTTCTAACCCAACTTGTAGGAATCAACATTAAAATGGAAGAAGATGTTTGCATCAGCGCTCTACTTAAAAGTTTACCTCCTGAATATAATAATATATCAACAACTCTAATCAATATGCCAAACCCTGAACTTGTTGATATCGAGGCATCACTGTTAGAGGAGGAAAAGAAGCTAAAAACTAAGGAAGAACCAAGCATCTCTAGAGATGAACATGCATTATATGTTGGCAACAGGTACAAAGGCAAGAGGGATCAACTCTTTTGTGACTTCTACAAAAGGACCGAACACATTGAGAAGTTCTGCCAAGCCAAAAAGAGGTCTCAAAAGGCGTATCTAGTTGCAGTCAAAGAAGAAGAATAAAACGGACCAAAGAAAGAAGAAGAAGAAGTAGACCACCACGAGAAAGACAAACCTCATCAGTCCTTCTATTCAGATAGACTTTTTTAGCTTTGTATTTCCTAGCCCTAATGCTTCAGACATAAACTTGTAAACTCCTCAGTTAGCCTTCTACTACAGCCTCTGTACACTTTGTGAGGCCCCTGCTACAGCCTCTAGATGACCACCATGTTTGTGGTATCCATACTTAGCCTTTTCTGCGATAGCCTCTGGTGTTTTGCCTTGTTTATGGTGTGCCAACACTTTACAAGTGTTGCTCTCACTAAAGCCTCTACACACTTTGTTCTTCTGATTGTGATTGAGGAGGGGTGTTGAGACATTTGTTGGGTCTTGACTTGTATATCAGATGAGGTATATATGATTAGATGGAAAAAAGGTGACATTTGTGGATCTAGCCTTTGGGTTAGATACGGTAGTTATGATGGTAGCAATTGGAGGCACAATCCATCGAGTTGCCAGGTAGGTGTGGGAGTTATCAGGGACCCCTATTTTGGGATCTAGGGACCCCCAAAGTGGTCCTTCGCTGGGGGGATCTTAGGGGGGTCAACAAGCCCCTTGACAAGGATCGGAGAGTAGCACCCTTGGCCCCTTGGCCCAACCTTAAAGAAAATATTTCTTGGAATATTCCCTAGCCGACTAATGAAGGTTCATAATATGGTTGGACATGTCGACTAGACTACAAGCAAAGCCCCTCAAAATCCATCACCAATCTATCTTTCACCCAATCAGAGTTCTTCCAGCTATTCTTAAGGCCTTTGTCTATCATTTTTTTGGATCACCATCTAAGCCTCATAGTGAAAGCACAAGGATGACTAAATCTATCTTTGTATCAATTGGTTTGAAATTAAAGTACTTTTTTTATTCTCATAGTTGTTGTATGGTCTCTACTCCTTGCTAAGATTTTGTTTATTACGTCGTGTAGTTTCTGCATGGTAGGGGGCTCTAAGGAGTAAAGAGTTCTTGAGAGGCAAGGGCTTCAATATGAAAGATAAGAAATTTCATTTGCTACATCAGGTAGTGGTGCTGGCACATCAAGTGGTAGTGGTATTGTATCGATAATTCAAACACTTAGGATTGGTCCACCAGCCTTCAATGAAGGCAAGTTAGATGGTAGAAACTACACTTTGTGAAAGTTTAAAATTACAACTATCATTGATTCTTATAAGCTTCTTAAGATAATGATGAGGGCATACCCCTCTTGGAAATAATGCAAAATGTCCTACTAAGGATACAGGTACTTTTTCCTTTATTTTTCAAATGGTGATTTCAAAAATCCTTCATTGGCCATGAGGTGAGGTTCATTAAGACAAGTGTAAAAATCATTTACAGTTCTAGCAAAGCTATTGGCAAAGAAGAAATAAGGAACAACATGTATTAGCTCAGTGCTCTTACAGCCAGTGTTGGTGTGGGTGCAAGTAAGCCTCGGTATGAAAGATTTGGTCACATTGATTTTGCAGTGTTAAAAGAGATGCTTAAGCAATGTATGATTGCTCACCTACTTGCACTAGCTGAAATAAAGGACAAGAAAGCAAGATTATAGTGAGGGATCCTCTAGAGTTAGTGCATGCTGACTTGTATGGTAATAGGCCTACACATGCATAATTTGGGAGGATCCTCTTGTTTTATGTTGATTGTTGACGACAATAGTAAGAAGATGTGGGTGTAAATCCTTCGTGATAAGGCTCAAGATTTTGGTAAGTTTAAAGGATGTCTAAAACTTGTTGAGAATGAAATAGGGCAAAGTGTGAAGAAGTTTAAAATAGATGATGGTGCTAAGCTCAAATCAAAGGAGCTTGAAGTCTTGATCACGTATTAAACACGTTCAAATCCAGTATCACTATGTGCGTGACTTGATCGAGGATGGGATAGTAGAGGTTATCTACTATCCAAGGAAGGATAATGGAGCATATATCTTCATCAAAGCTCTTATACAAAGGATCTGCTTCGAGTTTATCTTTAGAGACTCACCATTAGGCTGAGGATGTAGTTCAAGGACATTGAGGGGGGATATTAGATATCCTCAATGGCTAACCTTCGTAAGGTGCCACATCAATGGTCCATGATAGTCTAAGTTGTAAGGCCCTCATTATAGGGAGAAGCCATGTGTGAGCATGAATATTGGTTGGGTCTGGACTTGTATTTTAGATAAGGTCAATGTGGTTGGATGGCAAAAAGGTGACCTTTGTGGATCTAGTCTTTGGGTTTGATAGAGTACTTATGCTAGTAGCAACTAGAGTCATAATGTATTGAGTTGTGGGGTGTGGAACTTATCAAGACCCTTATTTTGGGGTGTCAAGGTAGTGCCCCTAGTCCGCGGCCGTCGACAGTCCAGGGAATATTCCCTCACTAACTAGGGGAGGTTCATAATATAGTTAGAGAGGCTGATCAGACTATTCTCTCAAGCTTTAAAAGGAAGATCCTTCCAAAGCTATCATCAATCTATCTTTCAACTAGTTTGAGTTCTTCCAGCTATCCTTAAGCTCTTCGCCTATTATCTATATAGATCACCATCTATGCTTCAAAGTAGAAGCACATGGGTGGATAGAACCATCTTCGTATTAGTTTGTTTGAACTTAAAGCAGTTTTTATTCTCCTTATAGTTGTTATGTGTTCTCTACTCATTGCTCAAACTCTGCCCGTTGTGCCATGTAATTTCTACATATGTTTCACCCCTTGCTGTAGAAATAAAATTGAAGTATGAAATCAAAGGACGAGGAAGTGGGTAAAGTTGAGGTCTCTCTAATGATATAAAGAAGAGGGATAAATGTAATTGAGAAATAGAAGATGATAATAAAAGTATGGAAGGTGATTAGCTTGGCAAAGTTGAGCTCTCTCTAATGATAGAGAGAAGAGGGATAAGCGTAATTAAGAAATCAATGAAAACGTATGTTGAAAGAGATAGGAAATTAGATTCCAATAGAAGATAAAAGAGGTCTTTTGCTTTTATTTAAGAGATGAGAAAGAAATCTCCAAACTTTTAAAGTAAGAGATGAAAAAGAAAAGCAAGAGATTAAATTATATGGAAATCTGAGAAGAAGAGAGTCAATTGGAAGAGAATATAAATCCTTTTATCACAGTGGACTCACTATAAAGTTGGAAAAAGAAAGCTTAGAATGTAAGCAAGAGAGAATCGTTTTAAAAAAACTCTTCAGTCAATAGTTCTTAGTACATGTATAAAGTTAATGTTAGTGCTACTTAGGTAAGTTTCATAACCTTCTTTTTGGGATTTGGACTTAAGGAACATCGAGGTCTCTTGGTAAGAAAAATTTATGAATGTTTATAGTTTACTTAGTTATTTAAAAATACCTTTGATGTTCTTAAATATTTACATAATTATTGGATTTAATAATTAAACCTTGGGTGAGCATGTGGAAAGTGGCAAGCCCAATCTTAATTACTAACTCTTATGGATGGGTGGACACACTCAATCAAGTAACTTCTCAATCAAAGAAATTTTAGGAAGAATCATAGGAGCATAATCACCTTTAGTAGGATAGAACCCAGGCTAATACTATCTTAGGGGAGTGAGCTGAAATAATGCTAGGTTAATGGACGCAACTACCCCTCTCTAGAATTAAGTAATTTTTGGCTACTTGCATATTTCATTGGTTGCAAAGTGACAAATCTTAGATGGGTATTTAGAATACTATGAGGATGACTCTCTAGGCTTTCTTTATAGACCATGTTTTCGCTAAGATTGTTCTTCAACATAGTTGCAAACCTTTCAAGTAAGTTGCATGTTTCTCCTAAGGAGATTCCCTTGGATTCTCTAAAAAAACTTAAGAGAATGACTCATTTTTAAAAATTGGGTAAAAAATAACATATAAGTTTCTAATAATTTTAATTTTGTGCATTTCAAAATAAAAACTACTATGACACAAGGATGTTGATTTATAAACTAGATCATTTTTAAAGGATTTTTTTTCTAGGCAAGGTAGTATCTTAATATCATAAAGTTTATATAGCATAAATTTATATTTTTTCTAGAAATTAATAATAAATTAGGCATGATACATTATAATTATCTCAAAACCTAAAAAATTAATTAGCAAAATTTTGATACTTAATTGACAAGAAATTTATTCATATATATCAATCTTGTATGAAAAAATGTGAAAATAACAATTTTCAAATGCTAATATGGGTTAATAACTTCATATGCAAGAAGAGGTGTCCAACTTCTCATGGCTACTCAATAAATCTAACAATTTGCATTGTCCAAGAATGCATAATTTGATGTCAAAGAGCTAGATGGAGACTCTTGAGTTTTACATGTCTGTGGATGCTCTTTAGGTTTTCATTTTATACATGAGGACTTTGATGGAGACTCTTGAGTTTTACATGTCAGTGGATCCTCTTTAGGTTTTCATTTTATACATGAGGACTTTGAAGATAGAGCATGTTTTTGTTCAACACCTAAGGGTCCCTACCTCCTTCATTATTATTTTGCCTCAATGCTTGTGCGGTCTTACTTTGTTCAGTAGAAGCATCACATGGGAAAAATGCTATCTTGCTTGGGGTTTGATACGTTAATGTGTTACCCAATTTGCTACCACTATCTCTCTTGCCACCAATTTCAATTTTGGTACTCTTCTTTGTCATGGTAGAGAGGGGAGGAGAATCAAATGGACCGGAGATATCCTATTTAAGAGTATACTCCCATGTTCTCTTTGACTTCTTGCTACTTTCTTCTTGACTCCTCTCTGTGACAAAAATGATTTAAAATTAGTGCAATAATTGCTCAATGTCTCTATTGTCCTTTGTCCATGGATGTGTTAGATGGGTACCTCACCTCTTTTGCAAGAAAATTTTTGAGAGATAGAGTTCTTGTGGTGGTCCTCTTTTCTAAGGCTTTCTAAAATGATCGTATTTTTTTACAATGTCAAGTAAGCTTCAACATATCCTTAAAATATTCCATCTTACAAAAGGTCTCAACCTTTATTTTCTAAGGAGGCATCTTTCTTTCCCTCTTGAATGATGCACATATAAGTTCCCTACCATGTAATCAATTCAAATGTCTTCAAATGAGGTAAAATTTAGAGGCTATGTGCCAGATTCATCTTAACACCCAACGTTGAAGGTTTCACAATTAAAAATCCATATATGCTCTCTATCCATAGTGATAAGGCCCTTTGCAACCATAAGATGATTGTCTTTTTTAGAGATTTTTTTTTTGAAACCATTGGATGCTTTTCATGTAAGTGATACCAAGGGCAATGGAATGTCAGTCAGGCCCACATTTTCTTAAAAATGCCTCCCCGTCCAAAAATAGATTACTCATATACATACTGTCATCGTAGTTGCCCATGTTACTCTCAACATGCAGCTCGATCAGCGTTCCTATTGTCAGAGGTGAGAGTGCATGACCCCTGAGTTTTATAATTATAGAGGGGGTGAGACTTAGACTTAACTCCTCTACATAGCTTGTTCAAATCAACTAAAAGTTGCAGCCATTGAGATTAAGCTGTGCTATCAGCTTTGCAACTAATTGGTTACAATAAAAAAGGCAATCATCCCATGGCACATCCCTCCATATTTTGTCACCTATGGTGCTTCTAGGAGGGACATGTGAAGGGGAGACACTTTTGCACATTCTCCCTTAGGTGAATAGTTATGATTTTTCTACATGAAATCTCACTTGCAACTCAATTTTTCTCATCCTACCAATAATAGAAGAGAATAGTTAGCCATTGAGTTATAGAGGGAGTATTTTACACATTGGAGATTGTGATCATCTCCCTTTTTGTCATCTTTTGGTACCCCCATAAAGGATTCAATATATTTTTATTTAAGAACTCAAGGAAACCTTCAATTGTATGAAGATGATGAGCTTATCGAGTCGAGTGTTTATGGGTAAGGAAGATCCAACGAAGTGGCTTGCACATTGTGAATGGTTTATGTTTATGAGTCACATGGTAACTCATGAAGAGAAGCTTTATGATTTTCGTCTAGTTATGCAGGGAGAAGTGAAGATTTGGTATGAAGCTTTGGATGATGCTGTGAAGCAAGATTGGGATAAACTAACAAGTTCTCTTGTATCACACTTTGCTCATCATGAAACAGCAATACAAGTTGATGAGAAGCTTCAACGTCTTCATCAAAATCCAAGAGAGGATTTCCAAAGTTTTCTACATCGATTTGAAGCTCTTTAGTTGAAGATAGGGAAGAATACTCATATTTAACATGAAAACAACCTCAAGCTTGACAAGTTTAAGGCTTGTCTTCACCAAACAGTTTGTGAAAAGGTGGAATTGGAAAAACCACATGTGCACGCCCAGAGCTCAGACATGAGGTCTACATTGTTGGAAACCTTATTTGCAACTCTCCTATGTCTGTTTGTGTCTTTGTACCAAGCCTAAGTAAAGAAAGTGGTTCTATGTTGCCTAGTCAAACATGGGATCTATATTCTTGGACACCTTCTCTCTGGCTCTCCTGTGTCTGTCTATGCCTTTGTGTTCACCCTATACTACGGGTCTCTATATAAAAGGGCCACCCTTTTTAGCGGGTCAGCCCCTACCCCATTATATGGGCGTCCTCTCCATTAAATGGGTCTATAGATTTGTACATAAGACTCCACTTCAATGCAAAATATCTCATCACTCTTCTCCTCGGACTTGTCTAGCCACTCCTTGATTTTTGAATCGATGACTATGGCATGAGACAAGTAACCTGTGCATCATGGTCATGCATCCTCTTACATCCTTGCATTGTTGCCTCCTAGCTATTCCTACAAGTGGCATCCATGGCTATGGTACTAGACAAGCATCTTTGAGGAGATCTATAGGATGAGAAGCTTTCTATCCACACTTGAGTTTTTTGGGTTGATGCGGAGTTATGAATATATCTACCCATCTAGGTCACTTTTCGAGTGCTCACCCATGGATTCCTCTTCTGTGAGTGTTGACCCACTTAATAGATAGTTGTAGGTGACAATGTAAGGATGAAAGAGGATGCACGCTAGGACAAATTGGTACCTCATCCAGTACCATAGCCATCGATCCCAAAGTCAATGAGTGGCTAGACAAGTTCGAGGAGAAGATTGATTAGATCCTTGTGGAAGCCATGATAAAGACCTTGTAAAAAGTCACACTTTTAAGCCTTAGAATGCATAAAATGATGTGCCCTAGTAGACATATACAATGCAAGGATGAAAGAGGATGCACCACTAGGACAAACTAGTTTCTCATCTAGTACCACAACCATTGATCCAAAAGTCAATGAGTGGCTAGACAAGTTCAAGAAGATGACTAATTAGAACCTTGGGGACGCCATGATAAAGGCCTTGTAAAATGTCACACTTTTAAGCTTTGTGGATAAAATGATGTGCCCTAGACATATACATAAGGGTTTGGGAAGCACACATCACAATAGGATCATCCTAGCATCAATAAACATCACCTTTGACTACTACTCAACATGCTACTCTTCAACATTGAACAAGGCATCATGCTGCATTTGCTAGGGCCCCCAAGATAATTACAACCATAGCTACACTCAGAATATTATGAAGGATAGATTATGGGTTGTGATCATAGATTACACTTCATCCTTAGAAACAATGAATGGTGGTAGATAAAAGAGTTTTTTTTTTGGCATTCAAGATTAGGGCCTCCCTAGAAATGATTGCTTCTAGATTTTGTATCATCTCAAAGATAAGATAAATCATTTGAGTGAACCAGATAGTTTGAATATACGGATGAACCCCACTGTCTCTAAAAGAATTAGAGTATGAGCAATACCCTTTTACAAGGAAAAGAGCACTCTAGGGTCTTAGGAAAGTGGATCAACATGGAAAACCTCAACTTCTCTTTTTCTATGAAAATGTACATGTTATATATGGATTTGTTTCAAGTCTTTGAGTTTTTTTTACCTACTACTTGGGTTTAAAAAGCTAGTTGTCAAGGGCAAAAGTTTAGTTGCAGTTTTCTTTTGTGGTGTAATCGTAATTTGAATGTATAAAGTGCATTTAAGAGGAATGTGAAAGGAGGAAACACACTTTGAAATCCAACTCAGATTGAAAGGAAATTTTGAAGCATGGTTCGAGATCTTGAGAGAATTTTCCAAATAAGTTCCGAACGAAAGATTGTGAAGCAAGAAACCATGGAAGTGCACCTAACTAAGGGAAGCCAGGATCTTTTGAAAGAGATCGAGGAAGAAACTATCTAAGGGTTTAATCAAAGAAGCGTTTTGCCAAGGAAAGAGCCACAATTGTTCCCTACAATCCTAATGATTGAAATGTGAAACGAAAAAGTTTAACAAAACCCTCAAAAGATTCTTATTGGAGCATCTTTGCAATAATTTGATTTAGGAAAGACCCTAATAATTCTTCTACAGGAAAATCCTTGGCTTGTTTGAGGAAACATTGCAAGGAGCAAGTTGGAATTGTGAGTGGAAAGTTTCAAGACAACTCGACAATAAGAGGTGTCTTTCATGAGCTTCAAGGCATGAGAAATTATTAAAGAGCATAAAAATATATTTTTTCAATACTGAAAGATTGAGATTTCCTTAAATTGGGGAGGGAGCTCCTACTATGTTTAAGATCAAACATTTTATCGATAAACCCCATGGAGACATCAAGATGAAACTTGAGGTTAAGAGCCTTGGAACAATTAAAGAAGTTCTAGCTATATCCATTGAAAAGGAACATAAACATGGAATAGATGAGAAAGAGGGATTATAGCAAAAGCTCCAAAGAAAAAAGACCCATGCTAAGGGCTAGAGAGAAAACCATAGAAGTAGATTGTAGCAATTTCTCGTTGCTAGCTAGATAGGATATGACTGTCACAAAAAATGGAGAATTTTCTAGAAGCTGAAAGAATGTATAATATGAGTCTTGAAGCTATAAAAGGTAGATCTTGGAGAAGAGGGTTTGATGGTCCTATAAATTTGATTGGTTAAGAAGGAGTGAACAGAGTTGGAAGATAGGATGAAGGAGGCTATTATAGATATGTACCCTCTTCTTATAAATTTTCCAACAAAAAAAAAAGATTGCAGAGTCAAATCTATGAGCCTATGACATCTCAAGGTCCATAAAATAAAGAAAAGTGTAAATGCGAGCTCATGCTCAACCGCCAAGATCCATATACCACTTATTGCTTCAAGCGAATACCTATGGCTATCTCTCACCTAGCCGATCTACCTTTGCTCCTACCGGGGTATAGTGAGCTTACCTCAATGACCGAATGAGTTTCCCCCTCCCTCAAGCACACAGGTAGCTCCATGATTTGAGATGTGAGCTAAAACATCCTCAAGCCTCCACCTCCAAGCTCCATCCTCCATAGCCACGTGCGAGACAAGAGAAGAGAAGAAGAGAGGAGATGATGGAAAGCTTCACCTCCAATATCCCTGACCCTCACACACTCACTCTCTTACACTCCCTCTATCAAGCACACACAAGCAAGCAAGAAGGAGATGATAAGAAGAGAAGAAGATGAGTCCACTTTGCCACACACCAAAGAATGATCTTCTCTATTCACTTTTTGGCTTTTATACATGCCCTAAATCCCTTGGGCACCGATCCCCTTTTTTACATGACCAGCCATTGTGGCAAGGTTCTATTTTCTCATTCCCTTCTATTTGCCCTATCTCTTTACCTATGCACATTTACCTTTTATACAATCTGCACAGGTTGGATCTTGGTGCTCTTTCACAAAATTTTAAGGGACGCCTTGCATTTAAAAATTCACCTTTGTCTTTGACTTGATTTTTTAGGCCGCCCTCATGCTTTTGGTTGTTCTTCATCTTGCTTCTTCCTTTGCATCTACATTCTTGACTTATTTTTTATCCGTCTCGAATTGGGGTTAACATTACCTGGTTCCTAGAGGAGTGCTAGTCCCATGGCACTTGCGGGTGTTTATTGATGAGGGCTTGATTCTTTGAAGGGTGGTTCCCAAGTTGATGGTGGCGCCTTATGTGGATTAGCACTGGGTGAGAAGCTTTGGCAAATGGTTGCACTGTTGGAGGCCAGGGGTATGTAGAGTGGATGGCGGGGCTTCTGATATTAGTGATTTGCAATATTCGTCTTTACCTAAAAAGAGATTAAGGGTGCCACCTATGGGGAGGTTCTACCTTACCATGTGGTGAATTTTCTTGTGCTAGTGGAATTGGGAGTTGGGTTGAGCCTAGGTGTTGACTCACACTTGAGGACCTAGTTTGTGTATAAGGGAGGTGCGGTGGGTGTAGCTTAGGGTGACAGGTCTAACCATAGGCAAGTGTGACCTTCCTAGGTATGTATTTCCCTTGATGTGTCCTAAGCGTGATGTGTGGGGAATCAAAATAGGGGCTAGGGGGTTAGACATGGAGCTAGCCGACCGAGGCCATCGGACACACATAACTTGAGAACCCCTCAATGTAGTGACTGTAGTCAATGTGGAGTTAATTGCTTTTCTTGTGATTTCATTCTCTTTTCATTTTGATTCTCTTGTTTCTTTTCTTTTTCTTTTGCTTTTTGTTTTTTTAAATTTTTTAGGGAGAGGGTGGAGTTGGGGGCTTATGAGATTTAATCAAGAATTTCTAGCTCTTTATGTACCCTTTGAGGTTCACATGCATACTTGGAGAGTGGTAGTGGAAAGAAATGGATGATTTCAATGGGTGAAGTGGCTATCATTCATGTCTTCCAAGAGGTCTAAGAAAAATGAAGTTAGTAGAGCAGCACGCATCATCAATCTAGCCATGGCACAGCTATCTATTCCATTGGGATCAAAAAAGAGGGGTGGAAGCGATGCTCTTGTGGTGCAGGATCCTGTCTACGTAGTATCCTAAGAAATCTTAGATAATTACAGGTTCTGATGAAGGTGGGAATCGGGATAGGAAGAGAATTCGTCGATGAAGCAGACTATTGAATCACATAGGTCCTCTAACATGAAAATGAGGGCCTCTTTGGGTTTAGTAGCATTGGCATTGTAGCTCCATGGAAAGTCGTAGTGGCTGTGGATGCTTGGGTTAAAATCCACTCCTACCCTTCTCGAATATGGCATGAAGGTTGCATTATTCCTCTCAAAGGGTGGGGTGTTACAAAAAGCTATCCATGTATCCATGTTTACATTAAAAAATGTGCCTCCTCCATGTGGGTTCGCATCCATGGACCTTCACAGCCCTGGGCACTTCAAAAACTCTATCTTGCCAAAAATCTACATCCTCGGTCCCTCATAGGGTGGGATTTTGCTTTGTCTTCGAGGTTAGTTTGTCTCCTAGCCTGCTTCCAACATTAGTCCCCTCTTTCACCACCTTGACTGGTAGTACTCTACGCAAGTGGGTGGGGAATTGAAAAGTAAAGTCGAAGGGCTCCCTAGCACTCTCCCGTTGCTCCCAAATCATAAGTTTAGCATTAAATATTGCTGAAAAGTCATCTTGGCTTGGTGGGATAGGCATAGTGGGCACCACTACTGACTGGGCATTCAATCTTCTCTTTACATGCTCCACCATCTGTTGTCTCTTCCTTTTAAGCTCCGCTTTTCTTTCAGCAGAGGTGTCCACCTATTGTTGTTGTTCTTCTGCGCTTGGGGAAGGAATTTGTGGGACAATTTCTTCTTCATGAGGTCCCGTGTCAAAGCTTGTGCTAGCCTCTTCTCCTTGTTGGTCTTCCTTTTCTGTCCCCCTCAACAAACCCTAGTGCATCAACTTCTTGTGGGGTCAGGCTTGCTTGTTGTAGTAGATAGTTTCATTGCTCCTCAAGGGCAAGGCTCGCACCTACGGGTTGCGCTGACACCTATAGGCCTGCTCTTAGGGGCTTGCATGCAATCCCTAGCTTCTTCTTTATGGAGTCAACGACCTCCCCTTCCTCCATTTGAATGACATCTAGTAGTGTGTTCAAGAAGGCGCATTGCTAGGCTTCAAAACTCACTTGGGCGGCATGTGCCTTGCTCTTAGCTAGCACTTTGTTCTTTTCCACCTGAGCGAGACGACGCCCCAAAACTTTGACTCTTATCTCATTATGGTTTGCCTAGTCTTCTGCTCTCTTCTTCATTTCCTCAAAGGCTTTCTCCTTGCCTTTGACTAGTATCATCAACCTTTGCTCTTGATCTTCAATCTCTCTTTCCAGCCTCTGTTCCTCCTGTTGCTCCGAGGTTGCCTCTCTTTTCAAATTCTCTATCTCTTCTCGGTACCTATGTGCCCTTTCCTCTCTTGCCACCTCTAACTCTTCTAGGCTTTATGCAACTTTTCCATCTTCCCTTTCAGATCTTCATAGAGCCCTACAAGCTCATCACTCATTATGGTATGGTAGGCTCACTAGGCTTGAGTCTCTTCATCCAGCCTTGCGTGCCAATTGGTTTTTTCTTTGTCCTTGGCTTGCAGTTTCTCCTTCAGCTCACTTATCTCCCTTTGGCACATGGCTACTTGACAAGTTTTCTGTAATTGGGATGCATCCATGGCCTCCTTTTCTGCCTCTAGTTCAGCCACCCACTACTATCTTCTTATCCTCCTTTTCATTCTCTAGCTCTGAAAGAAGCTCCTTAACATATTTTTCATAGTCTCTGCAGGTGTGTGGCAACTTTGTTGTGGGAATGGAGGTTGTGGAGGTTTCCACCTTCTACCTCTTGGAATCTTGCCTAGACTCGGTTTATGCTCTGCCATCGTATTGAGTGTTGAAATGACTTGTTTTTTGGCTGATTTTTGTTGTTTTTGAGAGCTGAATGGTTGATTTTATGAGATGATTGATTGGTTTGGAAGTGGTTTGAGAGTGTTTTGGATGATATTTATTGTGTTTTGGAAGTTCATGATGTTTATTGGTGGTTCTATGATGTTCTGATAGGTTCTGTATACCTTCTGTTTTGCTCTGTTTTGGTCTGTTTTGTTCTGATTGTCTTCTGTAAGGAGGGATGGAGTGTTGATTGATGAAGATTGAGATCTTGTGAAAGCTTATTGAATGGTTTGTGAAAGTTTGGAATGGTTTTAGTATGAGTTATGTGGTTTTGATGACCTTTTGTAACCTTCTGTAGGTCTTCTGTAGAGCTTCTGTCTCTGTTCTGTTTCTGTTCTGTACTGTAGCTGTTCTGGTACTGTTCTGTGACTGTTCTGTATGCTTCTGTATGTGTTCTGTAGAATGTATGTGTAGCTTGGGAAAGTTTTCTAGCCTTGGAAAGAGGTGAATACAAGTGCAAAAAGAGCTGGAAGAAGTGGAAGAAGTAGCTGGTGAAGACTCAAGTGAAGATTAGAGTGAAGTGACAGTAGTGAGCTATGAAAAGACATTGTAGTGGCTCTGGTGACTCTTCATATCAGACATACCTCTTGGGAGGGGTATCCACGACCTAAGAAGTATTTTTGAGAGTGATTTTGAGAGATTGTAGTGAGGATATGATGTATTATTGATGGAGAGAGAGAGAGAGAGAGAGAGTCAGAGATAGCCAAATCTACTGAAACAGAGTGATTGTATATGAGAGATTGAGAGAGAAGACTATGAAGATATTGAAGATGAATACTATGTGATGTATTTCCATTCCAAGATGGTGTATTCCTTTGCTTTCTTTGTTCTATTGATGGATTTTATGAAGATATTGAAGAATATGGTTGATTCTATCAAATCCGTGGGAGATCTACATGATGCTGCATGAAGATTTGTTGTGCCTGGTGTTCTTTTCTTCATTGTGATCATATGAAACATAATAAACAAGCTCGTTGGTGTTACAAGATAGATTTTCTTGCAAGATAATTCTCTTTTCCTTGGTGTTCCTCTCGGGGCTCCATGTTTTTGGTGCGCAGCCGGGGAAACTCGCCATCAACAAGCACCAGAAGAGGTTGAAAATGAAGGAAATGGCATTGCCAAGAAGAGAAGAATTCAATGGATGTTTGTAAAGTTCCTTCTTCCACTGAAGAGTTGGAATTTCTCATAATCAAAGCCACTTTCCACAAGAAGTTCATCCCACAATGGCGGAAACACATCACCATCGTGATGCATGCTCTATGTGGTGGACAGTTTCCTCTTTCTGTTGAAGCAGCAGAAACTTGCATCTTGGTGGCCAACTGTTTGGGAATAACTAAAGAGAAGAAACAGAGAGAATGACCATCAATGGAAGATTTGGCATTCATTGAGAAGTTTCCAGACAACATCAAGTGGGAGATTGTGAAGAAGCTTCAGGAGTCTTGGTCTGTAGAGGTTCACAAAGACAAGAAGGAAAAGAGTTGGAATTTGTTCGTGGATGCTCAACAGCAAGATACATGGGATGCTTGGTGCACTGATAATCTTCTGTTTGTTCAATTAGCAACCCACTGGAAGTTGGTAGACAGAGTGTTTTTCACAACATACACTGTTGAAACCATCAGAAGCTGGCATTACTATGATGCTGGCACCACCACAATGCTTAGACGGATGCATTTTGACACCTTCAGAACCGAATACCTTCCTCTGTGCAGTGGCATGAAAGCAAAATTTAGGGACGTTGAAAAGAAAGAAGTAGAAGAAATGTTGGCAAGAGAGTCCTCCAGAGACTGAAGCCTTCTGTTAACCCTCTGTGGAGCACTAACAACATAATGGAGCCAACCCCCTGATGAATGACGCAATAAAGAGGCAAGTGTTAGAACGAGTCCAGAGGTACGTGAGAAGAGAGAAAGCAAAAATCAAGGCTGAGAACGAGCTCGCAGCAGAAGCCGCCTTTGACGCCCTTGCGGAACTCTTTACAGAAGCCCCAATGGCACATCAAGCCCTTCCTCCTCCTGCTGGAGGTCCACTTCCAAGCCAGATCCGTCCTGGAAATATTGATGACAGGCCAGCGAATGTAGTCCCATTGCCAGTTTTTAAGGGAGAGTACAATGAAGACTCTGATCTTCACGTAGCAGAGTCTATGGTAGCATGTGTGGCTAACAATGCCAGAACCCTTGAGCATTGGTTAGCAATATTCCCCACCACTTTCAAAGGCGCGGCGTTTCAGTGGTATGAGAGACAAGCAGCAGGAACTTTTGGCACATGGGACAACCTGAAGTTGGCCTTCCTCACTAAATTCAGGCGTGAAGGTTTTGAAGAGCGGATGAGAGAGGAATTCATGAACCTAAGTCAGCCCTCTGGAGAAAGAGTAGAAGCTTATGTCTCACGAATGGAATCCATCCTGAAGAGATGGACTAACTATAATCTAGATGATGGCATTCAGAAGGGGGTGTTTCTCAGAGGATTACAACCAGAAGTCCGTAAGTTTGTGGAGCTGCAAAGACCAGCCACCCTGCAAGCTGCAACAGAAGGTGCAAGATTGTACGATGAAATGGAAGCTAGATTAGCGATGAATACAGGAAGAGGAGTCCTACCTTCTCTGATGCCAGGAATGATGTATCCACCAAATGCAGTTCCTGGGATTGTTTCCTATCCCTACCAACAGATACCCCCGGTATCATAGCACAATGCACCAAATCCACAGTGGCCACAATCCATGCCTCAAATGATGGTTCAACCACAACAACAATGGTCCCAACCAATTTCCTCCATGACAAATCAGCAGCAACAGTGGAACCCTACCAACTAGAGTCAACAGCCAACAGTTCAAACAAGAGCTCTGAATCAGAACCAGAACAAAGACCCCTCTGTACCAGCCCAACCCGTTTATGCAGTGATTACACAGACTCCTCAAAACCCTCCTGCCAGTACGTCCGGAGGAGAAAGCTTGAAGGATTACTTATCCAACTCAGTTGCAAACATCAAAAAGGAGTTGATGGATGTAATTACAGAGCAGCTACAGACGCTGAAAGTGAATACCGCTAGCATATCCAACATTGCAGGAGCAGGAAGAGATGTGATGTGGTCAAATACTTGGTGTGGTAAGTGTCATCAAGCAGGCCATTTAGCCACTGAATGCACACGAAAACCAACCATTCCTGGAGCCTTCTGTTCCTACTGTTTGCGGAAGAACCATACAGAGGACATTTGCTCTCTGAAGGAGATGCATGATAGGAGAAGGAAGGAAGAAGACGCAAGATTCAACTTGCTGGAATCCAAAATGACAACACAGGATATTGGACCCAAGCCTAGAGAGTTTGGCCCTAATTTCGGACCTAGAATATTTCCTTCTCAAAGTTACAGAGGAAGACAGTTTGGCGGTGGTCAGAGATCAAAAGTGGAGTGTTATAGATGTGGAGAAAAGGGACATATCTCACCAAACTGTCCAAATCCTCGAAGGTCAGTGGATTATAAGCCCTTATGCAGTCGATGCAAAGGAGAAGGCCACACTGCAAAAGACTGTCCAAGCCCAGCCCCAGTGAAAAACAGTGCTACTGATAGTCCGGCCAAGGCCCAAGAGCCTACCTCCAATTTAGTGGAATTGGAAGTTGCTGCCATCACGCGTGCAATGCAGAAGGAACCACCTATCCAGAAAGAAAATAACCCTCCTGCCAGAACAGTGAAGTTCAATCTTCCACCAGAAGAACAGAACAGAACAGAGCCTGACAGTGCCGTACAGAGCCCTACAGTGCCACAGAGAGTTACAGAGACAAGAGCAGAGGTCCAGGAGACAGAAGAGGAGGAAGTGCCACAAGTGGTAGAAGACGTTCCCATGATGCCTCTGTTGGAAGAAAGAGGGAAAATGAAAATGGGTGTTGCCCCATTCCCTAACCGATTAGAGAAGCCAGTGGATCCTATTAAGGAATACGATCTGGTCAGAGATCTAGATACCTTTAAACCAAACCTCACATTCCGACAATTATTGATGTTGTCTCCCAGTTGTCGGAAAAGGTTTAAAAGTATACTGACAAGAAGACGTGGTTTAAGGATTGCTCCCTCAACAGCAACAAAGTCCAACAAGGCTCCAAAGCCTGTCAAAGAAGTGGACGTAGCTAACGTCTTTCTAGATCCGGGTACTCCAGAGACTGGCGCGTGGATAGAAGGCTACTTCATTGCAAATGCACTGATTGATGGAGGCTCATTAGTAAACATTATGATGGATGTGACAATGAAGGATCTAGGCCTACAAGGTGTGCAACCTACCCAATGGCTCATCAGACTGGCGGATCAGAGCAGAATCAAGCCTTTGGGCATTCTCCCATATGTGAAGACTACAGTGGCTGGAAAAGATTATTGGCTAACCTATCTGGTGGTGAAGCCAAATTCTTATGGTACATCCTACCCTCTGTTACTGGGCAGACCATGGCTTTTTGAAGCCCGAGCAAGGACGACCTTGGATAGAGGGCCCAATAAAGTGGTGCTGAAACTGTATAGTTCTCAAAAAGGACATGGATCCACCTCCTTGGAATTATCTTCTGATTCCCCTAATGAGGCTACGGATGGAACATCAGCAGACAAAGATGCTGTCAAACAGATCCTTCCCAAGAAAACAGTGACACGTTCCTTAATAGTGGATACTGTAAGCCGACTTCCAAAAGATACAAAGCCATTATCAATGGGTGAATACTTCCTGCATGACCCAGGAATGACTTCTGAAATCACTTCTGACAGTGAGATAGAAGCATGGATGTACTACTCTCCCTGTTACATGGCCATAGCAGAAGCAGAGACAGAGGCAGGAGAGGAAACAGAGAATTTGTTCTTCTGTTACAGAGCGCCTACAGAGACAGAAGCAGAGACAGAAGCAGAAGCAGAAGCAGAGACAGAGACAGAAGAGGATGAATATGATATGGACAAAGAAGGTTATGAAAGTGAGCCAGAAGAATCTATCCCACCTGCAGAGGATATATTTGAAGAAGAAGTTTCAGAAGCATCAGAAGTAGACGAGCTCATGCTATGGGACAGAATGACGATGGTACCATTTGGTCTGGTAAATGGATCTTCTTATATGCAAAATTTCTATAAGACGTGGGTTAAGAAGAACAAGCCGTCTTTTAGCAATGGCTCATGCCGCCCTCACCCATCCTTGCCAAAGAAAGATGATGATGATGCACCGTGCCAACGAGCACCAGTCCCACAAACCCAACAGGCATCAGAGGGTCCCTGTTATGTGACGTTCTTGGATGTGTCATCTTCAGAAGAGGAGTCTTCAAACCAAGAGGTAATTAATTTTGAAACCAAACCCGAAACAGCTCTAATCCCATTTCAACATCTCAAGGAGAAACCTAAGTCTCCACCAAAAGAAGAAGTTGGTTCTAGTGGGACATCAGAAGAGGACACCACTCCCTTGAAGGAGTCGGATCTGTATCCAGAAGCAGTCCGTGGGACCTTCATCCGTGAAGTGGAAGGTGAAAGGCAGTTAACTTTTGTGGATGCAGAAGGCACTGAACGCCACTTGAAGGTGGGTAGCAGTCTCCCAGAAGAGGAGTTGTCAACCTTGTACAACTTGTTGAAAGAAAATTTGGACGTGTTTGCATGGTCCTATAAAGACCTAAAGGGGATTGATCCCACAATATGTCAACATCCTATTGACTTGGAGCCTGATGCCAAGCCAGTACGGCAACGACAGAGGTGAAGGAACCCGAATTATTCCACATTGGTGAAAGCGGAGCTGCTGAAGCTTCTGGAAGCCGAGTTCATCTATCCAGTGGCAAATAGTGAATGGGTTTCACCCATCGTGGTTGTACCCAAGAAGAATGGAAAATTGCGAATATGTGTTGACTTCCGAAAGCTCAATTCTAAAATTAAGAAGGATCACTTTCCTATCCCTTTCATAGACCAACTGTTGGACACAGTGGCAGGACATGAGCATTATTCCCTTTTGGATGGATTCAACGGATAAAACCAAGTGCAGATAGCAGAAGAAGACCAGTCCAAAACAACCTTCACCACAGAATGGGGGACCTATGCTTACTGAGTGATGCCATTTGGGCTCTGTAATGCCCCTGCTACTTTCCAATGAGTCATGATGGCTGCATTTCAAAATCATCTGCACGACTTTATTGAGGTATATTTGGATGACTTCTGTGTCTATAGTTTGATCCGTGAACATTGGGAACACTTGGAACAATGCTTTGACTGATGCCGGGAGTATGGGATTTCCCTCAACCTCGAAAAATGCATTTTTGGGGTCTCTTCTGGAGTTCTGTTGGGCCACATTGTCTCTGCACAAGGGATATCAACAGACCCTGCAAAGATCGAAAAGATTGCAGCTCTGACAGTACCCACCAACCTCAAACAGTTGAGGGGATTCTTAGGCCATGTGGGTTACTACAGAAGGTTCATAGCCCATTTTGCAACAAAGGCAACATCCTTGCACAAGCTTCTGAGGAAAGATGCAGAGTTTACTTGGACGGAAGAATGTGACAAAGCCTTCCACACTCTGAAGCAGTGTCTGATTGAGGCACCCATTCTGCAACCTCCTGATTGGACGAAAGAGTTCCATATACACACTGATGCATCAATTGAAGGCTTAGGTGCTGTCCTTTGCCAGAAGGGCTCCTCGAAGTTGGATCAACCGATCTATTATGCAAGCCGAAAAGTCACTGATAGGGAACGTAACTATACAGTGACAGAGCTTGAGTGCTTGGCAATGGTGTTTGCCCTAGAGAAGTTTCGCCCCTACCTCCTATCCACCCACTTTAAATTTTATGTGGATCATGAGGCCCTATCCTTCCTGATGAACAAAGCAGATGTGAAAGGACGAATGATGAGATGGCTCCTTTTATTCTAGGAGTTCGACTTTGAGGTGATTACTAAGCCTGGTCGTTCCCATGTTCTGGCTGATCATCTGTCACGTATCCCACAAACTGCAGATGAGGAGCAAGATGACCCAGACCTCCCTGATGCTTCCCTATTCCTGGTAGAAACTGTAACTCCCTGGTATACAGACATTGCCAATCTGCTGGCAACCCAACAGTATCCTCCTGGTATTTCTAGTCGGGAAAGGAAGAAGCTCATGTTAGAATCAGCCTCCTACACCCTACTAGGTGGCACACTGTACAAGAAAGGCAAAGATGAAGTGCTCCAAAGATGTGTTGCAGGAGATGAAATTGGGATTGTTCTGAAGGCTTGCCATGATGAGCCATGTGGAGGCCACTTTGCAGGAGAAGCTACAGCCAGAAAGGCTCTGCTAGCAGGATATTGGTGGCCTACAATTTACAAAGATGCCTATGATTATTGTAAAAGATGTGATGCTTGTCAAAGAATGGGGAAACCCACCAAGACAAGTGCCATGCCACTGCAACCTATCCTTCCTTTGAAGCCTTTTGAGAAGTGGGGAATCGACTTCTAGGTCCAATCGATCCTCCTACCAGAAGGAAACAGAACCGATACATCCTCGTATGTACGGATTATGTCACAAAGTGGTGCGAAGCTAAATCTCTAAAGTGGGATGATGGTAACAGCGTGGCCCTGTTCATGTACGAGAATATCATCACCCGTTTTGGCAGTCCCTTAGAGCTGGTAAGTGACAGAGGCACTCATTTCCTTAACAAAGTCATGGAAGAGTTGACAGAGTTGTATAAGATCCGCCATCGCAAGTCCACTCCTTATTACCCCAGAGCCAACGGCCAAGTCGAAGTCACCAATCGCATCCTCTGCTCGATTCTGACAAGAACGATTGCCGCACATCGTCATGATTGGGATGATCGACTTACAGAGGCCCTCTGGGAGTACAGAACCTCCCATAAAGCAGCAACAGGTACAGAAGCTGTTTTTCCTATTGAACTGGAATTACCCTCTTTGAGAGTGGCTATCAAAGAGCATTTGGGGGACGATGATTCACTGCAACGCCATCTCCTGCACTTGGAATGTTTGGACGAAATTCGTAGGATGGCTCTACAGTGCATGGAAGCCACGCAAGCTCGACGCAAGGCTTACCATGATAGCTTCATCAAGCACAAGGAGTTCAAAGAAGGTGATTTGGTCCTAGCCTATGATTCACGATTTGGCAAGTTTCCTGGAAAGCTCCAACAGTGGTGGATGGGCCCCTATAAGGTACTTGCCGTTAACCCTAATGGCTCTATCCAAGTGCAGACCATTGATGCCTCTGATGATCCCTTTCTGATCAATGGATATCGCCTGAAGAAGTACTTCCCTCCTTGGGGATCTTGAAAATTACGGTCACTTGATCTTTTCCCTCATTGGCGCGGCACTGTATTTCTTAGGATGCTACTTCTGATAGCCATTCTTCAGCCACTCTTGATGCGGTGGACGCAATCCTCTGTCCCCTCAAACCCCCTTCCAGCCTTGATCTTTTATCCTCTATTTTCTACCAGCGACAGTGGCGAGGTTGGTTCTGATACATGGTCTCTCTATCCTTCCCTTGCTTAATTCGAAGAGAAAAAAAAAAGAAGAAAAAAAATATATACATATCGGTCATGGGAGAAAAGGACTTAGGTCCCTGTCATGCCGACCTATTCTTCGAGAAAAGGTGGAAACACCCTCGGGAATAGGGGAAAATTAAAAAAAAAAAGAGAAAGAAAAAAAAACAAACAAAGAAACGAAAAAAAAAAAAAAAAAACAAATCTGTTATGGGAGAAAAGGAAGCAATTCCCTGTCATAGTAGGCCTCGTTCCAAGAAAAGGTGGTAAACACCCTTGGGCGGGAAGCTGGCTATGGAAAAGGTGGCAACACCCAGCAGTCCAGAAAGTGGATTCATTGATTAATATCCCTAGGATCCCATTCCGAAGCTACCTCCCTTGGTACGCTGTGTCCTGGGTCTCTCTGCAGAGCATCTAATTGTCCTTTAGCAGACGACATGTTCCTATCTAACACAATGTTCGATTTGATGGCTACCTCCCTGGTTACCCCTCTTCAACAACTGACGACATGATCTTCATCGACAAACAATCAAGTGATGTGAGCTTTCATCCTAATCGGATGGGGACGTGAGTAGGGGTCGCCCTCTGTAACTTTCAACAATGAGTGGGACAGAGGGTGGGCCGAGAGACCAGTCTTTTCCCTTCAAATCAAATGAAAGGTGAGAAGTGTGAATGAAGTGTTGCACGCACGGGATGGGCCTCTCAATGCACAAGGCACGATTTGTTCTTGTGCACTGCACTATAAGGCTCCCTGGCCTTCCTTCTCGCACCGTATGCCGGCACAGGGCGGGATGCACCGTTGCACCATCGAATGCGCACAAGGCATACAACCTTTGCACAAGTGATCGTGAGGATTACCTCAATGGGTTTCAGGAAAAGGCTGCCCTCCTGTATCTCTCAACAGAGCGTGAGACATAGGGGGTGGGCTGAGTGTGACTGGAGTTTCTTCAATCAATTACCGAGAGGTGAGATTGAGGGACGTTACGATACTTGGAGTCAGGTATGTTCCGGTTTCCCTGTGCACCCACGGGATGGGTCTTTGCCATTATCACAAGACACATCACCCTGTTCTGTACACTGCACTGTAAGACTCCCTTGCCTTCCTTCTTGCACCTATGCCAGACGGGTTGGACGCACTCATGCACCATCAACTGTGCACCCTGGCATACTCCCTCTGCACCATTCCCCTGTTGATTCCTCAACCGGGTACAAGATATGGGTTTCAATCCTTATTCCTCAAGTGATATTAGTCATGGGGCGAGTGACTGTTCTTTCATTCCATATGAGTGACTGTGAGTTGAGTGCAATATCCCTCATCATCGACGAATTTCCTGCGATTCCTTCAACCAGCTACCTCCCTAGGTGCTGCCGCATGGTCCCTTCTATGATGGACGTGTGCCGAGAAGATGCCTTGGTACCTCCAGAAGCCAACAACAACACAGGAAGTGCCATCGACAATTGACCTTGATCCTCAACAAAATGGGCCAAGTTTTTCTAACCCTACACCTTCTGTTTCCCCATGATGTTCATGTTTTAAGTGTGGGAAAGTTAGTGGATGGTCTGTGGCGTGATCCTAGGTCCCTGTTGCTCGGTTAACCCTATCCGTTAAGGTCTTAAGTGTGGGGACGCGTCCCTGCGCGTCTACATTGCATACCCTTCTACATATGCCTTAACCTGCTCATACATGTATGCCATGACTTGCTGTTACCCTGATGGGGTCCCTTCCCACCCGGCCGTTCATTTTTCACCCACCCTTGGGGCTGTTCCCTTGTAGTTTTCCTTCATTCCCTAATTTTGAGGATCTGCCATGTGAATGCATCCTACGTTTACCGAAGTCCACATCCAACCTTATAGTCCTGTTCCTCTCTTTGAACTGACCATTTTTCCTTTTTACCTACCCTTGTTCCGGTGTACGGTTTTCGTGTTATTAATTTTTGAAGCATTTTGCGCAAATTAGCCGGTTTTCCATATGAACACGCTTTTCTTGCTTCAAAACCATGATCTGACATCATAGCCCTACCAAGCACTTTTCCCCTGACATTTTTCCTTTTTATGCTGTGTCATTTTGATGCACCGTTTGTCCAATATTAATTTTCCGGTTTTTTACAACTTTTTCGTGCGTCTTTTTGATATTTTTCCATGAGAACCTACCCTGTGTGCCTCGGAATTCCAATTTGATTTGACAGCCGTGTCCCCGTGTCTTCCCCCACCTTTTTCCTTTTTCCTCCCCCCTCTTTCGACTTCCGGATTTTTACTTATTAATTTTTCAGTGAGTTTTCAGGTGTATTTTTGGAGTTTTTCGCATGTGAACCCCTCCTACTTCCACCGGAACTGCGGTTTAACGTGATAACCCTGTGCCACTCCTTCCTACGGACATTTTTCCTTCTTACTGCATGTCATTCCGGCAAACGGTTCGTCCGATATTAATTTCCGATCCCATTTTCGGGGTTGTTTTTTGGGTTTTCTCCACGTGAATGCGTCTTATCTTCGTCGGAATTATGTTTTGATGTGATAAGATTGTCGGGCACGTCTTTCTGCACAATTTTCCTTTTTTTTGCACCTCATTCCGATGCACGGATCTTCCGATATTAATTTTTAATTGCGTTTTTTGATCCGTTTTTTTTGTGTTTTTTGCAAGTGAAGGGCCTGTCTTTCTCCCGGAACCCCCGTTGCCTATTTTTCCTGTCATCCCCCTGCAGTCTTGTCCACTTTTTGTTTTTACGCCATTTCGTTTTGACGTCTGGATTGGGAGATATTAATTTTTCTTTATTTTTATGTGTTTTTGCGCGCCCGTCCCGCGCGTTGTCGTATTGCTGCGCATTCGAGGTGTGAAAACCACCCAAAAGTTGTGCATGAGATTTGTTACTTTGTACATATTTAGTTGTTATGTTTGCTCTTTCATTCTATGCCGAAGATGGAGAGTTGTTGGATCGCATTCTCTCACGGGGCGAAAGATACTCTGAGGAGGATGCAAAGGTTATTGTGGTGCAAATTTTGAACATAGTATTCTTCTGCCACTTGCAAGGTGTTGTTCATCGGGATCTGAAGCCAGAGAATTTTCTTTTCACAACGAAGGTTGAAGCTGCATCAATGAAGGCTATTGATTTTGGTCTATCGGTTTTTGTCAAGCCAGAGGAGAGACTTAATGACATCATGGGAAGTGCCTACTATGTTGCACCTCATACAGCACAGAGGCTGATGTTTGGGAGCATTGGAGTTATTACTTATATTCTTCTTTGTGGAAGTCGGCTTTTTGGGGGCTTGCACTGAGTCGGGGATATTTCAGGCTGTAGAGAGCTTTATGGGCTGTTTTTTTTGCTTTTTCGGAGAACCTTAGCTTGGAATGGGGCTTAATTAGAAAATAGGAAAATGACAAAAAGGGAGGATCAATGCTGGATGGATTGGAGGGAAATCCGAAAAGGAGGGAAAATAGAGGAAAAGGAGCTTGACAATTTGGGGGAAAGGATCCGAGGAATCAGGATGTTGAAGACGAAGAGGATGATTTTCTGTATGGGAGGGGGGGAGAAGTAAGGACGACTGGATGGTATTGTAAGCCGGCCTGGTGCATCTATGGAGGCGAGTTAGGCCGTGTTGGGGCTCTGGGTCATCATGAGGCCGGAGCCTCGTGTTGAGGAGATGTGGCCTTGCGTGGGGGCCTATTGAGTATGCTGCAACTCTGGGCAGCTGATTGTTGTTCACGAGAAGGGTGCTTCCAGCCCAGGTGGCTTGTCAATGGCAGATTGAAGTGCAGTTTATGGAATGGAGTGGCCGTGGCAAGATCGGGAGCTGTGAGTCTTCGTCGACATGATTCTCACAATGAGCTTTTGAGCAGGGCGACTTGCTCATCGACGGGCCTGCTTGCGGTGTCGAGACAGGAGGAATCACAGAAATTTAAAAAGCTTGCTTTGCTTACGTCAATAAAGGCAGTGATGACATGATTAAAAAGCTTGCTTTTCTCAAGTTTTTCAGGGAAAGCTACGGGAAGAAGGAGTGCTGTATATAAAAAACCGAAGGTGACGAGAGGGGAGAGCTGGGGAAGATGAAGCATCGGAGATGGCAGAAGAAGAACGAGAGCAAAATACAAAGCATCAGAGGAGTTTGAAGAAGGACAAGGCTACGACAAAGCATCGACAACAAAGAAGGAAGTAGAGATGATGATGTAGAAGACAAAAACGACATTCAAGCGGAGAAGAAGGATCGAGTTGCAGATGCGCAGGAGAGACGAAGGGCTGAAGCCTTGCGCAGGAGAGAATTAAGGGGTAAAAAAACGGATTTTTTTTTGGAGGCAGAGGAAGGACGATGCCGAAAGAGAATAGAGAGGAGACGTCGATACTTTGGAGGGAGAAGAGGTATTGAATTCATGCTATTCTGCTGATGATACTGTGGGATTTGTAGCAGAGACAAAAGAACTATTTGAAGCTCCATCTTTTATGAGCCTTGTGGATCCTGAATCTAATGCTCTGTTCAAGGCATCGATGCCTGTATATCAATCCAGCAGCACTTCAATTGACTATGGCACTGGAGAAAAGTGGGAGGCAAATTTTGATTTAGTGTTTCCGTCTTCTCAAGGGATTACAAGAACATCATCCTTGTGTAGAACAAATATAGCTGGTGGACAAAGTTATGATTCAACATTTTCTCAAAGAGGTTTAGATAGTCCAGATGCAGTTCAAAAGAAGGGAACTTGGTCTGCAGCTGCTTCTCCTAAATCCAGACCATCAGTTTTCCTCTTCCCCAAGCTAAGCCCATGGTGAAGAAGGTGGCAGATAAAGTTCGCTCAACACCAACTGAGATGCTGAATACTGTTCGCAAAGTATTGAGCCCAATTTTCATGACACATACCTTAAATTTTTGGATAAGATAAACTCCAAGGTTTTACATAAGGAGGTGGTAACCATGTATGAAAACTACAAGGTTCTTTAAAAGTTACAGAAACAGCCCATCATAACAATATAATATCACCTATTCATCCTATTCAGCTTGGAGTAACCCTGAAAACTTGATGATTGAGCTCACTATAAAGAGAGTCATATACCATCAGTGGATTACAAGAATGTTATTGGTATACTTTACTTATATGACATGCTGAAGATAAAACAGAATTTATTGATTGAAATCTGGAATTATTGTATGGTTAATATATGACTCAGAGTTGAATGCTAGAACCATCTCTGACATTGGATTATTTATTTGTTTGATCTTCCATCTTGATATATATCAAGGTCTTCTGAAGACGCGACTATGCTTTCGTAAACCCTTCGACAGCGTGAACGCGCCCGTTTTCAATTTTACGCGTCTTAACGCGCCCCGGTCGCATCCACGTGCCTCGTCCCCGCATCCGAGCGCCCTTTCAATCCTGTCACAGCAAATTTTTTTACCCCGCCCCGTGCACGCGCGTGGGACGGGGGTACGCCTCTCTTGCCTGGGCCCCCCGCCCATTTTCTCCCTTGGGCACCCCCCTATGGACCCCCCTGCCCCATCCCTTGGGTACCCTAACCCATGGGCCCCTGCCCATACCCTCCCACCCTTTCCACCCCCCCATACCCTTACCTATCCCCCCACCCTTCTCTCTCCCCGACCCTCCCCACCCCAACTACCTTTCCCTCTCCCTCTGCGTGTCCCCCCCTCCCTCCCTCCATCTCCATCTCCCTGCTCCTACCCTTCCCTCCTCCTCCTCTGTTCCATTCTCCTCCCCTCCTTCTTCTCCTCCCTCTCCTCCCCTCCTTCTTCTCCTTCCTCTCCTCCCTTCCTCCTTCTCTCCTCCCTTCTCTCCTCCCTCACGACGCCCTCCTTCCCTTCCCTCTTCCCCTCGTCCTCTTCTGCAGTCGCCGGCGCCCTTCTCTGCCAGCCCTGCAGTCGCCGGCGCCCTCCCCTCTCCACCCTGCAGCCGTCGCCTCCAGGTGCGGGACGACGACGCCCTCCTGTGGCGTCCTGCAGCGCCGCCTCTGTGGACCGCTCCGCCTCTGCTCTAGCCTGCCGCCATCACCCGACGTCAACCGCCCCACCTTTGCTCCAGCATGCCATTGCCCGACGTCGATCGCCCGCCCCTACTCGCCGTGCGAATGCCGTCGCAGCGCCCGTCACAGCTGCCACGTGAGCCCCGCCGCCGCTCCACCGTGCAGCCTGCCGCCGTGACGACGTCAACCGCCCGCCTCTGCCACGACCTCTCGCCGCATTGACCTCCTCCCACCCTGTCCGCCCTGCCACGTGCCCCCAGTTCAAACCCCTTCCCCCCCCCCCCCATACAAGCCCCCCTTCCCCCCAAACACACACACCAACCCTCCCACCCCCATTACCCCACCCAAGCCCCCCATCACACACTCCCCACCCACCCCCAACCAGGCCCCCTTTTCCCCCCAGCACACACACTCTCCTCTTCACCCCCACACACGCCCTTGTTCCCACCACTACACATATACACCCACCCTACCCCCACACTAATCCCCATTCCCCTAGCAACCACATCCACCCCCATTTCCCTACCTTAGCCCTCATTCCCCCAGAACACACCCCTTTCCCCCCCCCATACAAGCCCCCCTTCACACCCCCCATTAAGCACACACCTACCTCCTCTAAGCCCCCCTTCCCCCCAAACACACACACCAACCCTCCCACCCCCATTACCCCACCCAAGCCCCCCATCACACACATAACCACACCCCCCCCCACCTAAACCCCCCTTCCCCCCTTGCAACCAAACCCAGCTACCCCATCTAAGCCCTTTCCCCCCACCATTCCACACACACACTCTACCTCCTGCAAGCCCTTGTTCCTCCCCACCATTACACCTCCACCTAACCCCCACCCGCGCCCACAAACACACACAACCCCCCTACCCCGCTGTAAACCCCCTGTTCTCCCGGAGCAGCTCACCACACCCAAACCTCCATAAACCCCCGTCCCACCTGCAGCCACCCTCGAGCCGTCGACACACGCGCAGGTGTGTACGCACGAGTGCATGATCGCGATTGCTTGTGCGTGTTCGTGTGCGGGATCGTGTGCAGAAGATCATTAGCCGGTTGCTAACACGCAGCTGCCACACAGCCTATTTCTGGGTATTTTCCCAGATTTTTAATTCAAACACACGAAACCTTTCAAAAAAAAAAAAAAAACAAACAAAACCATTGACAATTTAAAAGAAAACATTAAAAAACACTTAAAATTTTGAAAAAAAAAAGAAAAATCTAGACACATTCCAACTATTTCTGCAACCAATTGCCTATTTTTTCTAACCTGTCAATTTCAAGAAAAAACTTCAACCTATTTTTATAAAAAAATTCAACATTCTTTTAAAAATACTCAAAACCATGAAAAAATCTTTAAAAATGCTTAAAAATTCCAAATTAATTTCCGAAAATTTCCTAAAACTTCCATTACCATTTTTACTTATTTTTGACATATTTTGTAAGCTGAACAACTACTTCATGTAACACCTAAATTCATTAAAAAAAACAAAAAAAAAACATAAAAACTCATTTTTCATCCACATACCCACTAACCATCTAGGAAAAAAAAATCTAGATATTTTTGGATTGAGGAGAGCGCATTCTTTGCATTTTCATACACCCAATACCAGGTATTTCCCTTTTTTTTGTTATGTTTTTTAAAACAAAAAAATAATAATAATAACAAAAGCTCCCCAAAACCCATGGTTAATATAAAACTACAAAACTCCACCAGGAAAACCAACCACAACAAACAAACGAAACCCATAATTAACATAAATGACACCTGACTACTACCATGGCACGCGCATTCGCGTTATATAACTACACCGTATTTTTTTAATTAAAATAAACCCGCCGTTCACTTAGCACGCGCTACGTGCGCTACAGAGCACTTTAATTTTTAATTAAAATGAACCCGCCGTCACAAGAGCACGCGCTGGCAAAAAAGCGCTCCACATCACCTTAATTTGTAATCCATGAACTTCCATTTAGAGACCCAGTCTGGGTATCGAAGTCCGGGATTCGAATTAACGCACCGTTTTCACCTAATAATTGGTAATTAAATTTATAATAAGGAACCGCTGTTTTCTTGCTAAGGTTTATCACTTAATAAAAATTCACCCATTCTTAATAAATTATTAAAATCAACCCTTCATTAAATTAATTCCCCCTCACTGCACTTAATTTCCCTTTTTAATGAACCGTTTCGTGGGATGGGTATGCGCAGTCATTGGAGTTATTTCCATGGTTAACCACTGGTTTATCAACGATGTAGTCTTGATATGTGTCGGATGTGGTATTGTTTTGGTTTCCTGTCTTTGATACGGTTACGGGTACGGTATGCAGTTTTTTCTTTCATTGCCTGATACGGGGTTCTGGGTGTTTGTCTGATGCATAGCATGAAGCTTTCGGTCGCATTTGTCTCAAGGTCATGTCGAATTTTTTCTAGGCTGTGGATTGCTTGGGGTTAGTTGGTTGAGTCACGTTTTATTGTTTTGGTTATTCTCTTATCCTTGGATTTTTGTCTATTGCTTTGCAGGCATTCTCCTTGATTGTCTGTGTTTGTGGTGTGTGTGTAACCATCTGAATGGCGCCTTCTCATGCTCCTCCCCCTATCCAGTACGTCCCATTAGTTAGTAGGGATTACTCTTCCCTACTTACTTTTGAGCCTCTCACGAAGATGGGACTCGCTGCTTTTGTGGCTACCTCCTTTCCATTGCTTCCAGAGGATCCGTCGTTATGTGATGAGTTTCTAACCTCCTATAGCAAGAAGACAGGACTAGTCCAGGGAATTTCTATGACTTTGACACCTCGAGGCTTAGGGAAGGCTCTGTCTCTTCCCTCCAAAGGTGAACCTTTTGTTACCACTCGTCAGCTTTTCTCTAATGAAGAGATTCTGAAGCTGTTGCAAAAGCAAACAAGGGAAATGCTGGATGTTAAGAAGGTGATCAACACTTCAGGAGTTTCCTTTTCCATGATCACTGATCCCATATGGAAGACGATCTGTCATTTTCTCCAGGATAGGTTTATGCCTGCCAAAATGCCATCCCAGTACTTGTCCAAAGAGCTTTTTACAGCTTCCAGGATGGTGTTGAAAGGAGTTGCTATTGATTGGAGCACTTACCTCCTCACTAAAATGGATCAACATTTCGTCAAAGTCACCAGGGGTAATGTTACCAATGTCACATATGGATCATATTTGTCTGCCTACTTGACCTATTCAGGTTTACCGAAGACTGTGCCTCCACCTCCTCCATCAGATCCCGTACCTCCTCCTCCACCTTCAGATGAGTCCGAACCCATTGACATAGAGGATGATGATTCTCCGCCTCCCCTAGTCATCCAGCGCAAACACTTGAAGAGGATAGCGGATAAAGCTCCTTCCGTACTTCCTTCAGTACCCATTCCTGCTACCTCTGGCAGTGATCTTCCTGGGTATCTCACTTGTAATAACCTGTTCAGAGCACATCGAGAAGGATCATTGGACATATCAGTTCCCTCACTGAACAGTCTAGTCTCAGGAGATGCAATTCCTTTCCTCTGTAAAGATATTGAGAGTTCCATTGAGTTGTCAGTGGGTGACAGCCTGTGTTCAACAGCTGTACGCGTCTTTTTATGAAGAACTCATGCAGTCTAAGGACCAGTTGCATAAGGCAACATCCGAGTTAGCTTCTGCTAAGGATACCCTAGCAGATTTGTTTAAGCAAATGGAACAACAAACCCAACTGGTTGCCACCCAAAGCGATGAGATCTCTTCTTTGAAGATCCAGTTACTAGAGGCTCAATCCCAGGTTACTAGCCTTTCAGAGGAGAATGAGAGGATGTCCAGAGAAGCACAGGAGTTTCAAGCTATCTTAGATGACAAACTTTCAGCTTTACAGATTGCTAATGACACAGTGGCCTCCCAAGCCTCTCAAATCCAGCAGTTGCAAGATCAACTGGCAAAATCCCACTCTGTTCCTCCAAGCCCTAATGTTCCATTGATTCCTTCTCTTTCACAGCAGGACTTGGCTGCTCTTCAGAGACAGGCTACTTTGTGTCCTCTATTCCAAGATAAAGTGGAAAGATTGCAGTCCAGAATGGACTTGTTATGGTCTACATTTGAGCAGTTTCAGGAATATGTTCCACCAGACCATTCTTTCTTTGTCCACTACCACTTACAGAAGTTGGTCTTCTACATGAAGCTTTCCACGATGGATTTACCTCTTCCAGAGAATGGATGGAGTGGGGCTTGGTCTGCTGAGTTGCTGACAGAGGTAGTAAGGATGGTGTTTGAAGATTCTGTCACGCCAGATACCATGTTGATGTCCTACATGTATCTACGAGGAGACTTGTTAATTCCAGATGAGGTGGATATGGCATGGTATGTGGGGGATGTGGTCTTACAGGCTGTTTTGTATGTCAACCATTTGGAATTGCGCATAGCTGACATGTTCCAGAGTTACTCCTCCAAAGTGGCTGATTGTCATGATAATTCGTGGCATCCCATGATTGATTCTGTGGTCTTGAATCAAAGACAAAACACAGCTCCTATCTCTGCCCAGAGTACTAATCAACTGAGGATGGATCTCTTAGCCTATCTTTCAAAACATAATCCGTTTGATGCTTCCTTCTTTGATGCCTATCATCGACGATCTCTCTTAGGACCTTCTGTTCCTACCCTCCTCTATTACCAACAAATGGCTCACTGCTATGCTATATATCTTTCCCTTTGTCAATCTAATTCCACAATTATTTTACCCCTTCTTTTCCAACCTTCATCTTTCCCTCAAATTCCCATTTTTACATACTGTTCCTTTATTGAGGATAGGGTATTTTCCCCTTCTCCACCCTATCCTTCTCCATCCATTCATGTACCCTCCACATTTCCTATTTATCAGTTAACACCCTTCCTTGGTGATTCCCTCCAAATTTCTGCCACTCCTTCTTTAACCTTTTCTTCCTTTTATGATTTTGCCTATCCCTCCCTTCATCCCCTTCCCTTATTCCACTACCCTCTCCTAACACTTCTATATCTCAACCACCTCAGTTGGTTAGTGACTGTGACGGGTTTGATAATCAGATTTCCAGGAGAACGGGATGGAGTTCGAATGATTCCCTTACAAGACCTCAGATCAATTGGCCAGTAATTCCAGGAGAATGGACAGCTTCCAGTCAAGCTTATCAGAACTATGTTCATTTTGCTCAGCAGTATTCCCAGTCTGCGGATCCCTTAGTGAGATTAACTGCTCACTTTGCTTGGTACCTGGCGTATATGCATAGGCACTCTCATAATGATTCCAAGCCTATTCCAAAGTTGTGCATGAATGTCAATGTGAGCATTGATTCCCAACAGCTGGATATTTTGTATTTTCATGCCCTTTGTTTGCCTAGCAGATACCTGGTCCTGTTGGAAAGGATGCGCTGTCTTCAGTTTTTTCAAAATCCTCCCCAAAACTTTGTAGATGAATCCTTGTCTATGGATCGTTTCCGAAAACATCAATCTTTCAAGAGGGATCATCTTCATTGATACCTTTCCAATGTATGGTGGATGCTTTTTAATGAAAATCTCTCTTTTTGGAGGAGTCATTCAGATGGTTGTGTTGTGTGTAGTGTTTGTGTTGTGAGTTCATTTATGTCAAACGAACGTGGTGGTTTCCTATTGGATTGGATTTCGTGTGCGAGTTACATTTTGGAGAATTGTTGTGCTGGGTCGTGGTTGCAGAGTTGAAGCTGATGCTGATGAAGAAGAAGAATCCTCTTATATCCTTTACAAATTTGTTGTGATTTTTTAGTTTGATGAGAAGTGTTACTGTAAAAAGGGTTTTCCTTTCTTTGTATTTTTATATCAGAAACAGGTTAAAAGTTGGGGTCGTGGTGGATGGATTCTTTTTGAAGAGATATTGACGATCAAAGTTGAGCTTTTCCCTGAACTTGTATTCCCTTTTTCCTGGGTCGCGAGGACGCTTCCTTATTAAGTGTGGGGATATGTTGAGTGTTGAAATGACTTGTTTTTTGGCTGATTTTTGTTGTTTTTGAGAGCTGAATGGTTGATTTTATGAGATGCTTGATTGGTTTGGAAGTGGTTTGAGAGTGTTTTGGATGATATTGATTGTGTTTTGGAAGTTCATGATGTTTATTGGTGGTTCTATGATGTTCTAATAGGTTCTGTATACCTTCTGTTTTGCTCTGTTTTGGTCTGTTTTGTTCTGATTGTCTTCTGTAAGGAGGGATGGAGTGTTGATTGATGAAGATTGAGATCTTGTGAAAGCTTATTGAATGGTTTGTGAAAGTTTGGAATGGTTTGAGTATGAGTTATGTGGTTTTGATGACCTTTTGTAACCTTCTGTAGGTCTTCTGAGCTTCTGTCTCTGTTCTGTTTCTGTTCTGTACTATAGCTGTTCTGTGACTGTTCTGTATGCTTCTGTATGTGTTCTGTAGAATGTATGTGTAGATTGGGAAAGTTTTCTAGCCTTGGAAAGAGGTGAATACAAGTGCAAAAAGAGCTGAAAGAAGTAGCTGGTGAAGACTCAAGTGAAGACTAGAGTGAAGTGATAGTAGTGAGCTATGAAAAGACACTGTAGTGGCTCTGGTGACTCTTCATATCAGACATACCTCTTGGGAGGGATATCCACGACCTAAGAAGGATTTTTGAGAGTGATTTGAGAGATTGTAGTGAGGATATGATGTATTATTGATGGAGAGAGAGAGAGAGAGAGTCAGAGATAGCCAAATCTACTGAAACAGAGTGATTGTATATGAGAGATTGAGAGAGAAGACTATGAAGATATTGAAGATGAATACTATGTGATGTATTTCCATTCCAAGATGGTGTATTCCTTTGCTTTCTTTGTTCTATTGATGGATTTTATGAAGATATTGAAGAATATGGTTGATTCTATCAAATCCGTGGGAGATCTACATGATGCTGCATGAAGATTTGTTGTGCTTGGTGTTCTTTTCTTCATTGTGATCATATGAAACATAATAAACATGCTTGTTGGTGTTACAAGATAGATTTTCTTGCAAGAGAATTCCCTTTTCCTTGGTGTTCCTCTCGGGGCTCCACATCGGTGTTTTAGTTCCTGGTATGGGGGTATCTTCCCCCATTCTTTGGGCCATTTCTTTATTAACAAACTACTGTACCCGAGCCATGAGGTTGCTAGCATGCACTTTGGCTATGGAGCTTAGAGTGGGTATAGTTGTGGGGGTCGTGGGCACTAGGAGAGTAGGGATGGGATCGATTGGGGCCTTGCCCTTGCCTTTTTTCACTACGGGTGGCGTGATCTCTAGTGCTTGTGTGCTTGAGCTAGGGTCTTCATCTCTAGTTGGCTCTCATGGCACACAACTCATCCTGTCTACACTGCTCCTCTATAGATATACGTGTTTCTAGAACCATGTCTTCATCTTCCTTCCTTTTCAACTCTTCCTCTTATTCAGTTGCCTTCCCTTTTCTCTCCTCCTCAGATTTTCTTGATTCTTCTTTCAGCCTCTCTGACTCCTCGTTTTCTTTCTTCTTCCTCTCTTCCTCTTTCTTCTTAGACTCTTTTTTAGCTTTTTGTAAGTCTAATTTTTCTTTCTTCCTGCTTTCCTCCTCATCCTTCTCTTGCAAATCCTTCTTCTTTGGCTTTCGTTGGGCTTCTTGGCATTTATTTTTCTCCTTCCTCATCATCACTCACTGTCCTTTCACTAGAGTGTGGCTACTATTCATTGTGAGGAGGTGACCTCTCTAGTGTTTCTCCAATTCCTTCTCCTTCACCGTGTCCTTCCCCCAATGCTTCACTTATTACAGTTGTCAAAACCCCTCCGAATCCGATGATAGAGGCCTTTGAGGATGACACTTTTCTTTTTGCCCTCGTAGTAGGGGACTCTCCTCCTAGCGGTCTTCCTCCCTCCTGTAGCTAGTTCTTTTGCTGAAGACTCAATGGTCTTCCACACAAAGCCATTTACATTTACTTCATCAAGGGATCTTACTGCAATGCTCTCCAGCATAGGCACATTGATTCGGCTCATTATTGAGTTGTACCTTTGGCTAGAGAATAGTGTGTGCATCATTTTGGCTTTGAGTTGGATTTCGGGGTTGGAGATGTTTGCCAAGTTGATGCCATCATTTATGTGGACCATCAGCTTGTCCATTCCTAACATGGCATACACGTCTCTCTTCAGCTGCCTTTCCACCTTATCATTGGCTAGACCCAATGCTTTCTCCACCAACTTTAGAGTCAATTCGATCTGGACTTGGCGGGTTTCTTCTATTTTCTGCACTGTCATGGTGCCGTGGCTCCTACCAAAGGTCCGAAGGAACTCCACACACTAGCTGTAGTCCACTCCTTGACCAACTACCTCCATGTACTTTTGCAGATGGCATTGTTCGACAATCTGCTTCACTGCTTCACTACTTTTGCAAATAAGGGCCTGGACTTGAACTGGTTAAAGGCCCTTATTTTCACGAAAAGGCCATATTTTGCTTGCTCTTCTTGTGAAAATGGCAACTTGCTGGCTTTCTCTTGGCCTGTCATCATGCTGGGTGCCTGTCATGAATCCGTGTTCACCATTAGTTCTTTTCAAAACAATTATATGCAGAGGAAAAAGATCAGATGCTAATGGAATTGAAATGCTTAATTATAGAATTAAACGTCTCCCTCAAGTAGTCCATACATTCCAAATTTTATGACCCTTTTTCTTAGCCATGAATTGGTTTTGATTTGTTTTCATTTTCTTTTGCATTTTATTCTTATTTCCACCTTACCCCCTTCCCCTATAGAAATAAGAAGAATCCTTCCTAGGATTATAGATTAAGGGGGTTCCACGCATGGTTAGTGTGCTTACTTTTGCATAAGCCAAGGATAAAAATTGGGGTTTTATTGCATTTGGGCATATTGGTCCATGTTGTAGGGTGGTCGAATGCTTTGAAAAATACGAATTCAGATTCCTCCCATGAGCAAGGTAGCATTCACACTTCCATTGCTAAAGGCTCATCCAAAAGACCTCAGTCTAGTCGATCGTAGCTTTCAGCAAGCATGGTAAACGTGGCATCCAAGCATCTGCGGAAAGCAACCAAGACATCGCATGTATTCTCACCTAAGTCTGTGGCCAAGGTTAGAATGGATCCCCTAAGGCTGACAAGTGATTGAGGTTTGGTTGGGCTTGACAGTTCAGTAGCTGACAGGTGCAACTCTGGTTGCGGTTCTGGTTGGGGTTGTGGCCTTTGTACACTTGGCATGGCCAGTGAGGTTGGTGGTGCACTACTAGATGCTTGGGCGGTGGTTGGGGTACTACCAGGGCAAGGTTGAGGTAGTTTAGGAGTAGCAGGCTACGATTTGGGTCTATAGACTTATTGAGTCTTGATGGATTTAGGTTTTCAAATGGCAATGGGCCTTGTAGCACAGCTAGAGGCTTTTGTGGCATTGATGCTTGATTCATCTTGATGTTTGGTGTGCTCATGCTTGAGGGTAGCGTTTCAATAGTGTCCTTGGCCATATTCACTGTAGGTATCCAAATCCAAGTATTATCTTCATAATAGCCTTACGCTCGCAATATGATTTCTTCTAGGCATCCTAGGTTTTGAGGGGAGGTTTCTAGCCTTGCAAGCTCATGGTTGGGTGCTCCTAAGCGGCAGTCTTGGATGTTTTTGTACCCATTTGAACTAGTATTCAAGGGTTTTAGATTTGTGGTTGGCTTTTTTTTGGTGCTAAGGTTTGGTGGGTGGTGGCGACAAATCACGATCCCCCTCCTTAGGCTTGATGGTGGATTTCTCTACCGATGGTGATGGAGTCGCATAGCCCTTGCTGAAAGCTACGACGATTTGTACGTTGCCGATGGCTAGGTGAATACACTATGACTAGTAGTCAACATCACAGTGGGCCTACTTCTTAAAGGTTTGTCCTAACAACGATTTTGCACCTACATCTTTCGTGTTTGGAAACACATAAAAGATCATGGGCAAGATTTTTGACTTGATAGAGACTGCAACTTTGCACTTTCCCAGAAGTTCATATGATCGGCCCCCAAATGGGCTAAGTTTGGCATTAGTGGGCTGTAGCTATGGTTTGCCAATTTGAGTCCAATGATCGTGAGTCGTGATATTAAAGTTAATGCCCTCATCGATCAATGCATCAATGGCGTGTGTCTCCTGGGTTGTAATGGTCATGTGTAGGTAAGCCAACGGAGCTACAACTTCCTCATCCTCATCTTTAATCTCCGTAATGGTGGCTACTCCTACATTGACAGGGGCTTCTAGCATAGGGGGTTCATGTAGTAGATGTGTGGGAGGGTAGTACTTTTTTATGTGGCTATCATTAAAGAAGCCTATGCCCTGACCGTCTAGGGTTTCAAGTTCTACATTACTAGTTTGGCGTATGGTGCGAACTCTAAAAGGTCTTAACCCCCTAAAATTCATTTTCTGCTTATGTCCCTTGACCGAGTAGAACAATACGAAGTCACCTTGTTTGAAATTTTACTGCTTGACATGCTTGTCAAACTAGCTCTTGCATCGTGCCTTTTTGCAGATCAGCGCATGGGTGGCTAGAAGTCAAGTTTTTTATAAGAGTTTTAGCTCAACTAGACATTCTGTCCATGCTTTCTTTCCCTCCCATATCTCTTGAATAGCGATTCTCAAGCTAGGAATGGAGAATTCCACAGGTAGAATTTCCTTAGTTTCATAGGTCAACCTAAAGGGAGTCTATCCCACAGCTACTTTATAAGCTATTCGATAGACCCACAAGGCTGCCATTAGCTTGTTATCCTAGTTTCTACAAGAATAAGAGAATACCTTGGTCAGGACATTTACTAGAGTCTTATTTTTCAATTCCACATCACCATTTTCTTGAGGGTAGTAGGGTGGGGATTTTCAATGGACAGGAGATGAGCAATCACCTCATTGATGAAGTGCATGCCTTGATCACTGACAAGTTCGATGGGGCAACCAAATCGAGAGATTACCTGCTCACATAAGAACTTAGCAGTGGCTTGTGCGTCATTCTTCTTGGTGGCTCGAGCTTTCGCCCACTTTGTGAGATAATTGGGGCAATGATGATGTATTTGGCTTGCAAATATTGAGCTGTGGGATTGATAGGCCCAATGAAGTCAATCCTCCATTTCTCGAATGATTGTCTTGCAATGATGGGACTTAGCTCCATTGTGTCCTTGAAAACTGGCACCTTGGTCCATTGGAACTCATCACATTGTTTCACAAATCATGTTGTATCTTGGAAAAGCGTGGGCTACCAGAGTTGAGACTATAGCACCTTGCGGGGTGTCGTATCTCCCCCCTAAAGTGTCCTCTGCGGCAATTCCACCGTGCACTGTCGTACTACTGTGCATCCGAGGTGTGGAATCCACCAAAAAGTTTTGTGTGTGACATTTGTTACTTTGTACATACTTAGTTGTTGTGTTTACATTTTTGTTCTGCGTGCTAGTATAGTGGAGAGGGGTTTGGAAGTGAATATATTTGTGGGAAGCATAGTGGTGGAGATTTTTGGGAAGTTTGGCTCAGTTTCAGAAGCACTAGAAGATCGATTACCATCTACCTTGGATCTTGCAATGGAGGTGAAGAGGAAGAAGAAAGACTGAGCTTGTACATTCAAAATTTGCAAGGGATTGTTGTTCATAGTCTTAAGGGGCACAAAGATATCGTGTATTGTGTGGCCTATTCAAGGGATGGTAAAAGATTTGCATCAGGAGGAGCGGACAAGACAGTGATTACCTGGATTTATAAAGCCTCGGGCATAGATCTGGTCAGATTTGCTAGTAGATCAGTGAATTGCATTTGCAATCAATTTGTTAATAATGCAAATATATGCTGAAAGTATAAATCAAGTGAAGGCCATTTTGCAGCATATGTGGAACATGGCCTTGGTGATGAGGCACTGAAATGTTCTCAACAAATGCAACTTGAAGGTTGCAGCCCTGATCCCATCACATTCGTTTCCATCTTGAAGGCATCTAGTATCACAGGAGCTCCAGAAACAGGTTATCAAATACATAGAGAAGTAATTACTAGGGGATTTGGAACATATGTGTACATGGGCAGCACACTGGTAGACATGTATATCAATTGTGGATCATTGGCAGAGGCATGCCAAATTTTTTATGCACTACTTGTTCGAGATGCAGTTGTGTGGTCTGCATTGATTGCAAGATACGCTGAACATGGTCTCAATGAGGAAGTACTGGAATGTTTCCAACATCTACAACTGGATGGTATTTCTGCAAATGCTGTCGCATTTATTATCTGCTTGAAAGCATGTGGTAGTAGAGGAGCCATAAACGCAGGTCGAGAGATCCATGCTGAGATCAGGAAATCTGGATTAGAAACAGATTTTTTAATAGGAAACACGCTGATAGACATGTATGGCAGATGTGGGTTGTATGCAGAAGGGCAGAAAGTATTTGACAAACTGCTTGTTAAAGACATTGTCTCATGGACTGTAATGATAAAGGCATACGTTGATAACCATGAGGGCAATTTGGCTTTACAATGTTTTGAGGAAATGAAAGAGCAGGGTATATCTGTGGATACTGTCCTAGTTGTTCTCTGGTTAAAAGCTTGTGATACTACTCAAGCCTTGGAGACAGGTCGAGAAATACATGCAGAGTTGAGGAAATCAAGGCTGGAAAAAAACATTTTTGTTGGTAACACATTGATTGGCATGTATGGGAACTGTGGATCAGTTTGCAGAAGGACGAGAGGTGTTTGATCAGTTGCTTGTTTGAGATGCAGTGTCATGGGCTGCATTGGTTGCATCTTATGCTCAGCATGGGCTTGGTGAATAAATTTTAGATTGTTTTAAACAAATGGTAGTGGAAGGTGTGTCTGTGGGTGCCATTACTTTGCTCTTTGTTTGAGAGCTTGTGCCACCTTAGGAGCTTTAGATACAGGCCGAGAACTCCATGTAGAGATATAAAAAGGGGACTGGATAAAGAGCTTCATGTTGGCAACACACTTGTGACTTTGTACAGCAGCTGTGGCTTGTTCATAGAATCACGGCAGGTGTTCAGCAAGCTTCTGGTTCAAGACATAGTTTCATGGAGTGCACTTATCATAGGAATTACTGGAGGTGGGCGGCAAATTGTTGAAAATGGTGAAACAAGGGAGGGGGCTATTGTGGGAGGAGGCCGCTTTTCTGGGAAAAAAGGAGGAGAGTGATCAGGAAGGGAAAAAAAAACGATTGCTAATAAGGAGAGGATGCCAAGTTTGTGCGTTAAAAAAAAGAATTATTACCCATCTAATCTCGCAGAACAGCAGGGGGATTATCAATTGCGATCCCAGCAGAAATGGGGATTCTTTCCTTCTTCTCCTCTGCTCTGCTCATCAGTAGAGGATTCCTGAACGTATTGTCCATGCCAGAGATACCAGCGCAAAGGGCTTCTTTGAAGTGACTCATGATATTTCACACCTCATATGTGCAGATTTCCTACATGCTCCTGGTGTGCAGAGACCATTACTTGTGAGGTTTTCAACTGTGATTCATGAGCGGGGCAATCCTGAGATACGGTTTTGCTGTGAAATTCTACACTAGAGAAGGAAACTTTGACATGGTGTGGAAAATGGTCCAAAATTGTTCGAAAGCTTCCAGATCTTGAAATTCAATGTTACTCTTGTTGAGATAGAAGTCCTCTTTATGCTCACTGTTCTTTCTTTCAGCAATCAAAGAGCTATCTGCACTTCTAAGTGGCAGAATTCTGGCAAAGTGCCTGGGGGAAGAAAAAGCAAGGACAGATTATGATGTGGAAATTATTGAACAGCCATAACAGATTCTGCTTCCAGATGATAACTGCCAATGATTGATACAATGATGATGATTGACGCGTTACTTCTGGTATTGATTAAACACTCTTTCTACAGTACCTGCATGTTTACCACTCATTACTTCCAAAACCCCTGAGAAACCATTGATGGATCTGGTCTGATTTTCCATTAAATCACTCTTCTGTACCTGAATACAAAGATGTCTTCTTGATCCTATTCCAACCTCTTAGATCTTACTTCAGATTACTTTGTTCCTTTTGGGAGAGACAGGCTGTTTATTTGACATGAGTTTTTGTCAAGATGTTTATTAGAGATGCTCCCAATCAAATGTAGCTAATTGTATGTCTCATATTATCTGAAATTGAGCTTTCAAATTGAATCTGATCTCACTAATTGATCTTCTATCCTGAAATTAGACAAGGTCCTCCGTGATCACGACTTTTCTCTCCAAAACCCTTCGATATCTTTGGTGAACCCGACGTGAAAGTGTCGCATTAAAAAAATTTCAGGATGGGAGATACTTCAGCATCAATTTCAGCCTCTTCTACGATTCTTGCTTTGTCCTCTACTTCAGCTCTGTCATTGACTGCTGCTTCAAGTACTTCAACGGATGATTTAAAGCAGATTTTGCAGAATATGTCTATGTATATGCAGCTTCAAAATCAGTAGACACAATTGTATATGCAGCAGCAGCAGCGTTTGCATCAACAGTAGTTGTCTCAGCAAAGGCAACTATATTTAGAGCAAGAGAATGCAATCGGCGCGACTCAGATGATTGAAGCAGTTGAGAATGAAAAGAAGCTATTTGATGGCCATAATGTATCGGCTTATTTGAAGATGTATGAGATCAAGATGGGATTTTTTAGAGTACCAACAGGACTTATGAGTAAGTATTTTCTCTGCCTTGTCACACCTGCCTTGAGGGTAAAAGTGACTGATCTTTTCCTTCAAAATTCGCATTGGCAAGATTTTAAGAAGGCCCTGAAAGAATAGTATTTCCTTGAGGACTTTGGGATGGCTACTCGGCAGTCATTCCGAGAGTGGGTCTACATGCTAAACAAAGGTCTAGCTGCTTCAGAATTGATACAAGAATTTGAAGAGTTGTATAGTCAGGTTGATGCCATTGAACAAAGATCATTGGATGTTGAGAAAGTTGAGCTTTTCTTGCAAGCTGCAGATCCTGCTCTTCAGGAAGAATTAGGAGAGCTTCTTGAGCATCGCACGAAGCCTATGGGTCTTAAAACGGATTGGCAAGATGCCCAGATGCGGTCTCGACTTTGACCAAGAGACAGATATACTCCTGTTGAGAAAGAAGTCCTCTTTATGCTGACTGTTCTTTCTTTCAGCAAATCAAAGAGCTATCTGCACTTCTAAGTGGCATAATTCCGGCAAAGTGCTAGGGGGAGTAAATTACTGAACAGCCATAACAGATTCTGCTTTCAGATGATAACTCCCAATGATTGATACAATGATGCTGATTGATGCATTACTTATGGTTTTGATTAAACACTCTTTCTATAGTAATCTTCCACTGCTTGCAACCAAGTTCTGCTTCACCAAGGCTTAAACAATTGGGTCAAACCTTTGGAATTGTGCGAAATTGACAATTACATGCATGTTTACCACTCATTACTTCCAAAACCCCTGAGAAACCATTGATGGATCTGGTCTGATTTGCCATTAAATCACTCTTCTGTACCTGAATACAAAGATGTCTTCTTGATCCTATTCCAACCTCTTAGATCTTACTTCAGATTACTTTGTTCCTTTTGGGAGAGACATGCTATTTATATGACATGAGTTTTTGTCAAGACGTTTATTGGAGATGCTCCCAATCAGATGTAGCTGATTGTATGTCTCATATTATCTGAAATTGAGCTTTCAAATTGAATCTGATCTCACTAGATTGATCTTCTATCCTGAAATTAGACAAGGTCCTCCGTGGTTGCGACTTTGCTTTCGAAAACCCTTCGACAGCGCCTCGACTAGTACGTGGTGCATTTCGTGCTCACACATGCATCTCCGCAACAATCTGTCTTGCCCTAGCTGATAGAGTTGGCCTATTATTAACTAATAGGGTTGGATTTTGAGAATGAGTTGCCTCAGTCAGGCCTTTTCTATGGGTTGGTCAAGTAGTCTATACTCAAGCACTTGAACCATGTTGTATGCCTAGTATGGTATCAAGTTGGTTCTAAACATGTCTCTTTCGCTAGTAGATAGGGTGTATAGATGTGCATCTAGCAATTTGTCTCCAATGCCCTATCATCTAACGACTTCTCACCTGGGTATGTAAGACATATGATTAGCCATATAGTGTTTCTTTCCCTTGCGTACGATGAAAAAGAAGTCAAATTCAAGAAGCAAAAGTAATCGTCGAGCTATATGCATCCTATAGCGCAAGGTTTGTTTACTAGATATAGCAAGGCTTGATGGTCAACAAAGAAAATAAAGGGCATAGCCAGAAGATAATGCTGGATTTTCTTTATGAAAAACACCATCACTAGCCCCTCTCCTTTGTTTGTGTGAGTAATTCATTTCTGTATAACTATGAGTTATTTGCTAGCAAATTTTAGTAGATAGTCGAGATTGTGGTCACCAAGCTAGCACAACACAGCTCCTAGTGTGGATTTCGATCACCAGGATGATTGTCCCTCTTGGTAGCAGCGTTTAACTTCTTTTAGTTGACGCACACTCTAATCTTTCCATTCTTCTTCAGTATGGTCACTATAGGCGAGACCCAATCTGTGTGCTCAATCTCATAAATGAAACGTGCCCTTAGCAGCTTGTCAATTTCTTTCTTGATAGAGTGAGCATGCTTGGGATTCATAGGGCACGATCGCTACTTTTGATCAGCATTGCATCGGGGGTCATGGGGATATTATGAGGTACGACACTTGGATCTACCCCTTTCAGCTCATCGAGGGACCAAGCAAAGACATCCATGTACTCTCACACAAGAGGGCAATGAGACTTTCTTCCTCTTCCTTGGTCAAGGAATCCGCAATAAAGACAAGTGAGGGTATCTCCCCTTCCTTAGGGAGATTAACCTCATTGACTTTGGTTAGCACCTCTATTAATTCGCTTGCTTGCCCTTGTCATTTGGCTCCTAGCAAGATCACTACCCTCTTGCCTTTCTTAAACTTAGTAAATTGCTTTGGCAAGTCTTGTGGTTTCCTTTGATCTTCAGCCTGTATATCCCTAGACTACTTGTGTTGTTCTTCCTTCAACCTTCGACGCCTTAGGTGGAGTGGCAGGTCCCCTTTGGTGCGTCTGGTCTTAGGTGGTTGTGGCACCTCAAGATCACTGTGTGAACTTACCTCCGACTCATCACCGGTCAACTTGTACAACAACTCAAATTTGACAAGAGAAATTTCCTATGATTTATAGAAATTCAAAGAATAAAGAGAATTTGAACTCATAAGGTGTTAGAAGGTTGAATTTTATTGGGTATCCAAACCAACAAGAATTAACCAAATCTTTGTACAAGGTCTTCAAAAACCCAAAGTTAGGGGTTTTTAGGATTTTCACAAAAAGCATCACACCATAAAGGTGAAGGGAGTGAGCCCTAAAGTGACAGCATGGAGCAAAAGCAAGAGCTATGGTGGAAGAAGCAAGAGTAAGAGAGAGAGACACACATAAGATATGGGAACTCTACTAATCACAATGTGTGATTACTCTTTCCTTTATTCAAATGTCATTGAAAGAATAAAGAATGAAGTGACAATGTGATGGGTATCCACCACTTGCAATGTATAAGTGTGCGGGTATGTAGGTACTGCCAGTGTAACTAATATACGAGTGGCTAGACATAGGCACCTTTATCCCCAACAACCTTCCACTTAAAGGAAAGTTTTCCCACTAATGAGGAGAGAATAAAAAAAAAGTGACAAAGTACAAATCTACATTATTACCACAAGATGAGAAAAGACGTCATCTCATCCAATGGCCATCAACTTCCTAAGGAAGGAAAAATGCTCCGCCGCTGCTGCTGAGAGACTTTTATTGAGCATATCTCTATGATTTTGATTACTTGAGATCTTGACAAGCTCAATAAACTTATCCTCAATGACCTCTTGAATAAAGTGGTAACACACCTCAATGTGCTTCATTTTCACATGAAAGACTGGATTCTTGGCTGAGTGAATAGCACTCATAGAACCTGAATATAGTGTAGGGATTGCATCAATAATACCAAGGTCTTTGCCACCACTAGATAGCCTAAGGAAAGGCTTCCCTTGCAAGTCTTAGTGGCAGCAATATAATCTGCCTCTATAGTAGATAGGGCGATGTATTTCTGCACCTTCGACATCCAAGAAACAACACCTTCAGCAAAGATAAAGACATAGCCAAAGGTGGACTTCTTCTTGCTATCTACATGTCCTCCACAATCAAAGTTAATGTATCCCATGACTCCTATATCCTAGCCACCATAATAGATGCACATAGCTGTTGTGCCCTTTAAATATCTTATGATATCCTTGGTAGCATCCCAATGCCATCTTCCAGGTGTAGCCATATAGCATGTCACAACTCCCATTGCAAATGCTATGTCACACGATGAGTGTTGCTAGTGTCCACCTGGGTTGTAGAGCTAGGTGTGGATATGGTGGTGGTAGTGGTGGCCACCAAGAGAGTAACGTCATATTCATTCAACATTTGGTGGATCTTCTCTGGGAAACCTCCCAGATCAAGCTCCTCATTACGTGCGCGATCTAAGATGTATCCTCTGTGCCCCAAAGGGTGGGGTTCTACACTCTCTCAACCAGTTGTTTCTCCCCAAGCCTTGCATTTGTACAAAAGGCATCTTGGCCATCTCAGCCTTCTACTCATCACATTGTGGAAAATCGGCTTGACTAACCTTCATGTGAGAAGGTAAAAGACAACCAATCCTACATATGAAACTGCTCAAGGACCTTTTGGATGTACTCCTTCTGCGATAAGTAGAGGATCCCCTTAGAGAAATTGTGCGTAATGTGCATCCCAAGAATATGTGAGGCCTATCGCATGTCCTTGATTTCAAATATCTTCTTAATTTGACCTTTCAAGGCATTCAACTCATCATGAGCTCTCCCAACAATCGACATATCATCCACATAAAGGATCAAAATCATAAGGTTGTCATTACGAGCCTCACATAATACCACTAGAGAGTTGCTATTACATATGTTGAAAGGAGAGGAAAATACAAAGTAGAGAATGGTGGTTGGTTCTCGGCGTGCCGACGGGTGGTACTTCTCTACTTTTCCTCATTTCTTTCACGTGCTTCGCTTGAATGCAATGATTATTCTTTTTCTTTTATTTCCTTATCTGTATTTATTACTCATTCTCCTATTTCTATGTAGCTAGGATGAATCAATCCAAATGCTTACAAGGGCCTTCTGACCTCAAAATTGGCGAGGCGGGTATTGCATTACTCGGTGTCTTTGTATACGCAAATGGTTACTTCAGGTACAATGCATGCGGCCTCTTCGTAGGAGCCAACTCAACCATCCATCTGTTTTTATGTATGAGTCAAACTAAAAACAGAAAACGGTGGGTGGGATCGTTGGCCGTGGCCGGGCAGCTAGGGGGTCAATTTTCTTCATTTCTTTCTTTTGCTTCCTTATTTTTTTATTAATTATTACTTTTCTTACTCTTCTCTTCTTGTGGTTTGTTGTTGTTGTGCTGTTCCGTTCGTTGTTATGTTAAGGTAAATAAGGTGGTGGCAGGGGGCCGTCCCAAGCCTCCCGCGACAAGGCCGAGCATCCCCGTCCATGCCTTACCCCTCGCGAGAGACAAGCTCTCGGACGGCGGGTGGCATGGAGAGCTCACTCGGCCAACGATGACTCCGTTGCATCGTATCTCCACCAACGCGGGGTCTGCAACAAGGAGAGCCCACCGGGGACAGACTAGCACAAAGAGTGCGCTTAATGGTGTATGGGCAAGTAGATGTAGCACCAGCACAAAGAGAATGAGAGAATGTGAGAGATGAATCCAAAACTAGCAAAGTATGTTAATGACATAGGACAAAGGCAAACAAAGATCTTAAAGAACAAAAGAAAAGGCTAAAAATGATGCAAAGAAAAAGGAGACAAAACTAGAAGCTCATTGAAAACGTTGTCATGCGACTAATATACCCCTAGGAGAGGGTGAAGAAGACTATAATTTATGATATGATTTAAGGGAAAGAAGAGCTAATATATCTTTCTCTTAGCTCATGGAATTATATCCAAGATGCACAAGTCAATGGAAAAGGTTGATAAACCCGAAAGCCAAAGAAAAAAAATGAAAGGAACAATCAGAGTGGTAAGTGTAGAAGAGCTTCCCAATATATTGTTGAGATATTTTGCAATCACACCTACTTCAGTCCCTTTGTAAGGAGCAATGAGGGCTCATGACCAAAATCCCATACATGAACGGTAGGAGAAAGTGCCACCACTCAATTCCTATAAAGCATTGTACTTGCACTCGTTTTCTAATGCAATGATAGTACTCTTTTCTTTCCAGTAAAGTGTCTATGTCAATGTACACACACAAGCTTGTGTTTATGAGTCCAAGTCTCAATCTTGAAACCTAATTCAGTTGTGTGACAATTTTTCCTTGTCTGGGTCAATGTCTTCATGAGTTTCTTCTTCCTCTTTCAACCTCCATAGCTTTCGCAACTGCCATGCTCTAGATCCCGCATATTTTAATACGGTATCAGAGACCAGTTGGGCATGCTCCTCCAGCTCCATTCTACTCTCATCTAGCTTAGCTTTAGCTTAGTCCAGATCAAGTCTAGGAGCTCATCTCCCACTCCTTCTTCTCCAAATTTCGACCTTGTGGTAGCCATAGCCACCCTGCACATATCCTGCTTCAAGCCCTTACAACTCTTCAACCAGAAGAGATCTTGATAAATTTTCTTTTGGATAAGTGTTGTTTTGCTCCTAGAGCTTCTCTATATCACCTTAGAACTTGACATTGCCCTGTCCGCTAATCAACATTGTCATTTTTCTCAGGATCTATCATGTGGCCTCCATAGCCAAGCAATACCTAGGCATCTTAGAGCCTATGGATCTCACACTACAAGACACCATTCATCATGATGCCTTCTCGGAAAATCTTCCTCAACATCAGGCGCATCTCTATGGCACATCATGCTGCAACATTGGCCATCATATGCTTCAGCATTGCTGAAGATTCGTCACGTTGTCAAAATATGTGCCCATGTTGATCGAATGCTTTGATCCATCTCTGTGCAGCACGATTTTAGTTGCCATCATAGGATAATGATAGCCCATGAAGTAAGCTTCATCCTCATATAAGAAATTTTCAAAATGATCAAGTATAGCTCCCACAATCAGTAAAAAACCAAGGCTGGGTCAAAACCCTAATCTAGGAAGCCATAGCAAAACTTCACCAAGCTCAAAAATCTTATCATTTTCTCTATCCTGCCACTTGGAACTACCACTCCAATCTACTATCCCAGTATCAAATCAAGGAGGAGAAGAGCTTGGATTCATTGACAGAAGATCAACGACCCCGAACTAAGAAGATTTGAGTTCCCGGACATAGTCTTTACATAGTGTGTTTTCACATTGTCATTACTTGTGTCTCTTGACACACTATAATCTGCTCTTTCACTGATAAAATCTAAGAATTATGGAGTTATTTTCTATTGCTCTAGCCATTTAACATGGGCAAAGACTCTCCAACTTCTCGCTTCAAAGGATTCGGGTTTCATACCTGGCAGACCCACATCAAACTCATCCTGATGAAGAAGGGCCTCTGGGCCATTACTACTGGAAAAGAAAAGAAGCCTCATGATGCGGACCTTGCAGTCACTTGGAAAAAGAATGATGATAAGGCTCATGCCATTATGAAATTGGAGCTAGACGATAGCTATATCCACCATGTGGATAATTGTGACACTTCACAGGATACATGGAAGAGATTTGATACCTTGTTTAGTGCATAATCTAAATCATCAAAGTATGGTCTCCTGATTGAGTTTTCCAGGCTTGAAATGAAGTCCAGAACATCACTTGCCACACATCTGAATTACATGGAAGGACTTCTAACCCAACTTGCAGGAATCAACATTAAAATGGAAGAAGATGTTTGCATCAGCGCTCTACTTAAAAGTTTACCTCCTGAATATAATAATATATCAACAACTCTAATCAATATGCCAAACCCTGAACTTGTTGATATCCAGGCATCACTGTTAGAGGAGGAAAAGAAGCTAAAAACTAAGGAAGAACCAAGCATCTCTAGAGATGAACATGCATTATATGTTGGCAACAGGTACAAAGGCAAGAGGGATCAACTCTTTTGTGACTTCTACAAAAGGACCGAACACATTGAGAAGTTCTGCCAAGCCAAAAAGAGGTCCCAAAAGGCCTATCTAGTTGCAGTCAAAGAAGAAGAAGAAAACGGACCAAAGAAAGAAGAAGAAGAAGAAGACCACCACGAGAAGGACAAACCTCATCACTCCTTCTATTCAGATAGACTTTTTTAGCTTTGTATTTCCTAGCCCTAATGCTTCAGACCTAAACTTGTAAACTCCTCAATTAGCCTTCTACTACAGCCTCTGTACACTTTGTGAGGCCCCTGCTACAGCCTCTAGATGACCACCATGTTTGTGGTATCCATACTTAGCCTTTTCTGCGATAGCCTCTGGTGTTTTGCCTTGTTTATGGTGTGCCAACACTTTACAAGTGTTGCTCTCACTAAAGCCTCTACACACTTTGTTCTTCTGATTGTGATTGAGGAGGGGTGTTGAGATATTTTGCAATCATACCTACTTCAATCCCTTTGTAAGGAGCAGTGAGGGCTCAGGACAAGAATCCCATATGCACAATTAAAAAAAAGGGCCACCACTCAATTCCTATAAAGCATTGTACTTGCACTCTTTTTCTAATGCAATGATAGTACTCTTTTCTTTTCAGTGAAGTGTCTATGTAACTATACACATACAATATTTGAAACGAGTATTTACGAGGCACCTATCAAGGTAAATTGTTATATAATTATATATGGTTTAGGATCATTTCCTTTTATATTAGAGAGGTACTATCTTAGAAATACATGAGTGATATAAGACTTGATAACAATATACGAAAAATGTAGAGTGCTAAGAATATTTTAAATGACAATAAGAAAGAAATTCACTCAAGATGATATAGAAGAGAAAAGGGATTTGTAAAGTTCAAGAGAAGAAGAAAAAGAAGATCAAAGCTCTGAGATCAAGAACCCCGATGTTTTTAGATATGTTCAATGCCGCACCCTTGTAAGGTGCCACCAAAGGTCCATGGTGCTCTAAGATGTAACATCCCCATTATGAGGGGAAGCCATGTGTGAGCATAGACATTTGTTGGGTCTTGACTTGTATATCAGATGAGGTATATATGATTAGATGGAAAAAAGGTGACATTTGTGGATCTAGCCTTTGGGTTAGATACAATAGTTATGATGGTAGCAACTGGAGGCACAATCCATCGAGTTGCCAGGTAGGTGTGGGAGTTATTAGGGACCCCTATTTTGGGATCTAGGGACCGCCAAAGTGGTCCTTCGCTGGGGGGATCTTAGGGGGGTCAACAAGCCCCTTGACAAGGATCAGAGAGTAGCACCCTTGGCCCCTTGGCCCAACCTTAAAGAAAATATTTCTTGGAATATTCCCTAGCCGACTAATGAATGTTCATAATATGGTTGGACATGCCGACTAGACTACAAGCAAAGCCCCTCAAAAGCCATCATCAATCTATCTTTCACCCAATGAGAGTTCTTCCAGCTATCCTTAAGGCCTTTGTCTATCATTTGTTTGGATCACCATCTAAGCCTCATAGTGAAACCACAAGGATGACTAAATCTATCTTTGTATCAATTGGTTTGAAATTAAAGTACTTTTTTTATTCTCATAGTTGTTGTATGGTCTCTACTCCTTGCTAAGATTTTGTTTATTACGTCGTGTAGTTTCTGCATGGTAGGGGGCTGTAAGGAGTAAAGAGTTCTTGAGAGGCAAGGGCTTCAATATGAAAGATAAGAAATTTCATTTGCTACATTAGGTAGTGGTGCTGGCACATCAAGTGGTAGTGGTATTGTATCGATAATTCAAACACTTAGGATTGGTCCACCAGCCTTCAATGAAGGCAAGTTAGATGGTAGAAACTACACTTTGTGAAAGTTTAAAATTACAACTATCATTGATTCTTATAAGCTTCTTAAGATAATGATGAGGGCATACCCAACACCCCAACCCATCCCTGGCCCATCAAATTTGAGTATCATGATTCCTCCAAATATAGATGCATTGTGTGACTTAGTTACACAGTATTCTAACTTTATTTTGACCTTGATTCAGCATACAACCAAGGCATCAAAAGCTTGAAACATAATGAGGAGAAAATAGAAAACACAAAATCAAGCATAGATTTAAAACTTGGAGACTCAACTAGTAGTAGAGAAGTTTGCTAAAGGAGAGATAGATGAAGCATTCATCATTGTGATCAAGAATTTATGTGACTAGATGGTTGATGTTAGGATATAAAAGACTAGTGAGGAGCTAGATTAGAGATGTCTTCAAATTTTCCCACTAAAGTTTAATGGACGAATAACTACCCTAAACACTCAAGTGAGATTCCAACCTTTGATGTTTAAGGAGTTTTGTACACTACAAATGGAGGAGGAGTTGCAGGTAAAAGCTCACAAGAAGATAGCAATAGTGGAGATGCTGCATTATCTACAAATGAAAGGCAAAGGTGATTTCTCTACGAATGGTGACAAAAAGAAGAAGGGTGGAAAGAAAAAGGTGTTGCATTTTCTATGAACATGAAAGGAAAAGATTATTTCTCTACGAATGGTGACAAAAAGAAGAAGTGTGGTAAAAAAAAGTTTCAAGAAGAGTGCTTCTACTACAAGAAGTAAGGATATGCGATTGTAGATTGCGTGTTAATAAGGCAGATGAAAAGAATAGCACCCTGAAGAGTAAAGGAAAGGAGAGAAGTCAATATGGCTGAACAAGAGTTGGATTTATTCATGGCAAGCATTGAGAAAGTTTGTTCCTTTAGTGCAAGAAATATCTACCATTGACTGATGGGTATTGGATAGTTGTGTCTCTTGTTGCATGACCAATAAGAAAGGTCTGATAGTTCTATAATGCCTTTGCAAGAATCCATTACTATGACTCTTGGAAATAATGCAAAATATCCTACTAAGGATACAGGTACTTTTTTCTTTATTTTTCAAATGGTGATTTCAAAAATCCTTCATTGGCCATGAGGTGAGGTTCATTAAGACAAGTGTAAAAATCATTTACAGTTCTAGCAAAGCTATTGGCAAAGAAGAAATAAGGAACAACATGTATTAGCTCAGTTCTCTTACAGCCAGTGTTGGTGTGGGTGCAAGTAAGCCTCGGTATGAAAGATTTGGTCACATTGATTTTGCAGTGTTAAAAGAGATGCTTAAGCAATGTATGATTGCTCACCTACTTGCACTAGCTAAAATAAAGGACAAGAAAGCAAGATTATAGTGAGGGATCCTCTAGAGTTAGTGCATGCTGACTTGTATGGTAAAAGGCCTACACATGCATAATTTGGGAGGATCCTCTTGTTTTATGTTGATTGTTGACGACAATAGTAAGAAGATGTGGGTGTAAATCCTTCGTGATAAGGCTCAAGATTTTGGTAAGTTGAAAGGATGTCTAAAACTTGTTGAGAATGAAATAGGGAAAAGTGTGAAGAAGTTTAAAATAGATGGTGGTGCTGAGCTCAAATCAAAGGAGCTTGAAGTCTTGGTCACGTATTAAACACGTTCAAATCCAGTATCACTATGTGCGTGACTTGATCGAGGAGGGGATAGTAGAGGTCATCTACTATCCAAGGAAGGATAATGGAGCATATATCTTCATCAAAGCTCTTATACAAAGGATCAGCTTCGAGCTTATCTTTAGAGACTCACCATTAGGCTGAGGGTGTAGTTCAAGGACATTGAGGGGGGATATTAGATATCCTCAATGGCTAACCTTCGTAAGGTGCCACATCAATGGTCCATGATAGTCTAAGTTGTAAGGCCCTCATTATAGGGAGAAGCCATGTGTGAGCATGAATATTGGTTGGGTCTCGACTTGTATTTTAGATAAGGTCAATGTGGTTGGATGGCAAAAAGGTGACCTTTGTGGATCTAGCCTTTGGGTTTGATAGAGTACTTATGCTAGTAGCAACTAGAGTCATAATGTATTGAGTTGTGGGGTGTGGAACTTATCAAGACCCTTATTTTGGGGTGTCAAGGTAGTGCCCCTAGTCCGCGGCCGTCGACAGTCCAGGGAATATTCCCTCACTAACTAGGGGAGGTTCATAATATAGTTAGAGAGGCTGATCAGACTATTCTCTCAAGCTATAAAAGGAAGATCCTTCCAAAGCTATCATCAATCTATCTTTCAACTAGTTCGAGTTCTTCTAGCTATCCTTAAGCTCTTCGCCTATTATCGATATAGATCACCATCTATGCTTCAAAGTAGAAGCACATGGGTGGATAGAACCATCTTCGTATTAGTTTGTTTGAACTTAAAGCAGTTTTTATTCTCCTTATAGTTGTTATGTGTTCTCTACTCATTGCTCAAACTCTGCCCGTTGTGCCATGTAATTTCTACATATGTTTCACCCCTTGCTGTAGAAATAAAATTGAAGTATGAAATCAAAGGACGAGGAAGTGGGTAAAGTTGAGGTCTCTCTAATGATATAGAGAAGAGGGATAAATGTAATTGAGAAATAGAAGATGATAATAAAAGTATGGAAGGTGATTAGCTTGGCAAAGTTGAGCTCTCTCTAATGATAGAGAGAAGAGGGATAAGCATAATTAAGAAATCAATGAAAACGTATGTTGAAAGAGATAGGAAGTTAGATTCCAACAGAAGATAATAGAGGTCTTCTGCTTTTATTTAAGACATGAGAAAGAAATCTCCAAACTTTTAAAGTAAGAGATGAAAAAGAAAAGCAAGAGATTAAATTATATGGAAATCTGAGAAGAAGAGAGTCAATTGGAAGAGAATATAAATCCTTTTATCACAGTGGACTCACTATAAAGTTGGAAAAAGAAAGCTTAGAATGTAAGCAAGAGAGAATCGTTTAAAAAAGACTGTTCAGTCAATAGTTCTTAGTACATGTATAAAGTTAATGTTCGTGCTACTCAGGTAAGTTTCATAACCTTCTTTTTGGGATTTGGACTTAAGGAACATCGAGGTCTCTTGGTAAGAAAAATTTATGAATGTTTATAGTTTACTTAGCTATTTAAAAATACCTTTGATGTTCTTAAATATTTACATAATTATTGGATTTAATAATTAAACCTTGGGTGAGCATGTGGAAAGTGGCAAGCCCAATCTTAATTACTAACTCTTATGGATGGGTGGACACACTCAATCAAGTAACTTCTCAATCAAAGAAATTTTAGGAAGAATCATAGGAGCATAATCACCTTTAGTAGGATAGAACCCAGGCTAATACTATCTTAGGGGAGTGAGCTGAAATAATGCTAGGTTAATGGATGCAACTACCCCTCTCTAGAATTAAGTAATTTTTGGCTACTTGCATATTTCATTGGTTGCAAAGTGACAAATCTTAGATGGGTATTAGAATACTATGAGGATGACTCTCTAGGCTTTCTTTATAGACCATGTTTTCGCTAAGTTTGTTCTTCAACATAGTTGCAAACCTTTCAAGTAAGTTGCATGTTTCTCCTAAGGAGATTCCCTTGGATTCTCTAAAAAAACTTAAGAGAATGACTCATTTTTAAAAATTGGGTAAAAAATAACATATAAGTTTCTAATAATTTTAATTTTGTGCATTTCAAAATAAAAACTACTATGACACAAGGATGTTGATTTATAAACTAGATCATTTTTAAAGGATTTTTTTTCTAGGCAAGGTAGTATCTTAATATCATAAAGTTTATATAGCATAAATTTATATTTTTTCTAGAAATTAATAATAAATTAGGCATGATACATTATAATTATCTCAAAACCTAAAAAATTAATTAGAAAAATTTTGATACTTAATTGACAAGAAATTTATTCATATATATCAATCTTGTATGAAAAAATGTGAAAATAACAATTTTCAAATGCTAATATGGGTTAATAACTTCATATGCAAGAAGAGGTGTCCAACTTCTCATGGGTACTCAATAAATCTAACAATTTGCATTGTCCAAGAATGCATAATTTGATGTCAAAGAGCTAGATGGAGACTCTTGAGTTTTACATGTCTGTGGATACTCTTTAGGTTTTCATTTTATACATGAGGACTTTGATGGAGACTCTTGAGTTTTACATGTCAGTGGATCCTCTTTAGGTTTTCATTTTATACATGAGGACTTTGAAGGTAGAGCATGTTTTTGTTCAACACCTAAGGGTCCCTAGCTCCTTCATTATTATTTTGCCTCAATGCTTGTGCGGTCTTACTTTGTTCAGTAGAAGCATCACATGGGAAAAATGCTATCTTGCTTGGGGTTTGATACGTTAATGTGTTACCCAATTTGCTACCACTATCTCTCTTGCCACCAATTTCAATTTTGCTACTCTTCTTTGTCATGGTAGAGAGGGGAGGAGAATCAAATGGACCGGAGATATCCTATTTAAGAGTATACTCCCATGTTCTCTTTGACTTCTTGCTACTTTCTTCTTGACTCCTCTCTGGGACAAAAATGATTTAAAATTAGTGCAATAATTGCTCAATGTCTCTATTGTCCTTTGTCCATGGATGTGCTAGATGGGTACCTCACCTCTTTTGCAAGAAAATTTTTGAGAGATAGAGTTCTTGTGGTGGTCCTCTTTTCTAAGGCTTTTTAAAATGATCGTATTTTTTTACAATGTCAAGTAAGCTTCAACATATCCTTAAAATATTCCATCTTACAAAAGGTCTCAACCTTTATTTTCTAAGGAGGCATCTTTCTTTCCCTCTTAAATGATGCACATATAAGTTCCCTACCATGTAATCAATTCAAATGTCTTCAAATGAGGTAAAATTTAGAGGCTATGTGCCAGATTCATCTTAACACCCAACGTTGAAGGTTTCACAATTAAAAATCCATATATGCTCTCTATCCATAGTGATAAGGCCCTTTGCAACCATAAGATGATTGTCTTTTTTAGAGATTTTTTTTTTGAAACCATTGGATGCTTTTCATGTAAGTGATACCAAGGGCAATGGAATGTCAGTCAGGCCCACATTTTCTTAAAAATGCCTCCCCGTCCAAAAATAGATTACCCATATCCATACTGTCATCGTAGTTGCCCATGTTACTCTCAACATGCAGCTCGATCAGCGTTCCTATTGTCAGAGGTGAGAGTGCATGACCCCTGAGTTTTATAATTATAGAGGGGGTGAGACTCAGACTTAACTCCTCTACATAGCTTGTTCAAATCAACTAAAAGTTGCAGCCATTCAGATTAAGCTGTGCTATCAGCTTTGCAACTAATTGGTTACAATAAAAAAGGCAATCATCCCATGGCACATCCCTCCATATTTTGTCACCTATGGTGCTTCTAGGAGGGACATGTGAAGGGGAGACGCTTTTGCACATTCTCCCTTAGGTGAATAGTTATGATTTTTCTACTTGAAATCTCACTTGCAACTCAATTTTTCTCATCCTACCAATAATAGAAGAGAATAGTTAGCCATTGAGTTATAGAGGGAGCATTTTACACATTGGAGATTGTGATCATCTCTCTTTTTGTCATCTTTTGGTACCCCCATAAAGGATTCAATATATTTTTATTTAAGAACTCAAGGAAACCTTCAATTGTATGAAGATGATGAGCTTATCGAGTCGAGTGTTTATGGGTAAGGAAGATCCAACGAAGTGGCTTGCACATTGTGAATGGTTTATGTTTATGAGTCACATGGTAACTCATGAAGAGAAGCTTTATGATTTTCGTCTATTTATGCAGGGAGAAGTGAAGATTTGGTATGAAGCTTTGGATGATGCTGTGAAGCAAGATTGGGATAAACTAACAAGTTCTCTTGTATCACACTTTGCTCATCATGAAACAGCAATACAAGTTGATGAGAAGCTTCAACGTCTTCATCAAAATCCAAGAGAGGATTTCCAAAGTTTTCTACATCGATTTGAAGATCTTTAGTTGAAGATAGGGAAGAATACTCATATTTAACATGAAAACAACCTCAAGCTTGACAAGTTTAAGGCTTGTCTTCACCAAACAGTTTGTGAAAAGGTGGAATTGGAAAAACCACATGTGCACGCCCAGAGCTCAGACATGAGGTCTACATTGTTGGAAACCTTATTTGCAACTCTCCTATGTCTGTTCGTGTCTTTGTACCAAGCCTAAGTAAAGAAAGTGGTTCTATGTTGCCTAGTCAAACATGGGATCTATATTCTTGGACACCTTCTCTCTGGCTCTCCTGTGTCTGTCTATGCCTTTGTGTTCACCCTATACTACGGGTCTCTATATAAAAGGGCCACCCTTTTTAGCGGGTCAGCCCCTACCCCATTATATGGGCGTCCTCTCCATTAAATGGGTCTATAGATTTGTACATAAGACTCCACTTCAATGCAAAATATCTCATCACTCTTCTCCTTGGACTTGTCTAGCCACTCCTTGATTTTTGAATAGATGACTATGGCATGAGACAAGTAACCTGTGCATCATGGTCATGCATCCTCTTACATCCTTGCATTGTTGCCTCCTAGCTATTCCTACAAGTGGCATCCATGGCTATGGTACTAGACAAGCATCTTTGAGGAGATCTATAGGATGAGAAGCTTTCTATCCACACTTGAGTTTTTTGGGTTGATGCGGAGTTATGAATATATCTACCCATCTAGGTCATTTTTCGAGTGCTCACCCATGGATTCCTCTTCTGTGAGTGTTGACCCACTTAATAGATAGTTGTAGGTGACAATGTAAGGATGAAAGAGGATGCACGCTAGGACAAATTGGTACCTCATCCAGTACCATAGCCATCGATTCCAAAGTCAATGAGTGGCTAGACAAATACCCTTCTGCATATGCCTTAACCTGCTCATGCATGTATGCCATGACTTGCTGTTACCCTGATGGGGTTCCTTCCCACCCGACCGTTCATTTTCCACCCACCCTTGGGGCTGTTCCCTTGCAGTTTTTCTTCATTCCCTAATTTTGAGGATCTGCCATGTGAATGCATCCTACGTTTACCGAAGTCCACATCCAACCTTATAGCCTTGTTCCTCTCTTTGAACTGACCATTTTTCCTTTTTAGCTACCCCTGTTCCGGTGTACGATTTTCGCGTTATTAATTTTTGAAGCATTTTGCGCAAATTAGCCGGTTTTCCATATGAACGCACTTTTCTTGCTTCGAAACCGTGATCTGACATCATAGCCCTACCAAGCACTTTTCCCTTGACATTTTTCCTTTTTATGCCGTGTCATTTTGATGCACGGTTTGTCCAATATTAATTTTCCGGTTTTTTACAACTTTTTCGTGCGTCTTTTTGACATTTTTCCATGAGAACCTGCCCTGTGTGCCTCGGAATTCCAATTTGATTTGACAGCCGTGTCCCCGTGTCTTCCCCCACATTTTTCCTTTTTCCTCCCCCCTCTTTCGACTTCCGGATTTTTACTTATTAAATTTTCAGTGAGTTTTCAGGTGTATTTTTGGAGTTTTTCGCATGTGAACCCCTCCTACTTCCACCGAAACTGCGGTTTAACGTGATAACCCTGTGCCACTCCTTCCGGCGAACGGTTCGTTCGATATTAATTTCCGATCCCATTTTCGGGGTTGTTTTTTGGGTTTTCTCCACGTGAATGCATCTTATCTTCGTCGGAATTATGTTTTGATGTGATAAGATTGCCGGGCACGTCTTTTTGCACAGTTTTCCTTTTTTTTGCACCTCATTCCGATGCACGGATCTTCTGATATTAATTTTTAATTGCGTTTTTTAATCCGTTTTTTTGTGTTTTTTGCACGTGAACGGCCTGTCTTTCTCCCGGAACCCCCGTTGTCTATTTTTCCTGTCATCCCCCTACAGTCTTGTCCACTTTTTGTTTTTACGCCATTTCGTTTTGACGTCTGGATTGGGAGATATTAGTTTTTCTTTAGTTTTATGTGTTTTTGCGCGCCCGTTTTAAATTTTACGCGTCTTAACGTGCCCCAGCCTCTCTTGCCTGGGCCCCCCGCCCATTTTCTCCCTTGGGCACCCCCCCTATGGACCCCCCTGCCCCATCCCTTGGGTACCCTAACCCATGGGCCCCTGCCCATACCCTCCCACCCTTTTCACCCCCCCATACCCTTACCTATCCCCCCCCACCCTTCTCTCTCCCCGACCCTCCCCACCCCAACTACCTTTCCCTCTCCCTCTGTGTGTCCCCGCCTCCCTCCCTCCATCTCCATCTCCCTGCTCCTACCCTTCCCTCCTCCTCCTCTGTTCCATTCTCCTCCCCTCCTTCTTCTCCTCCCTCTCCTCCCCTCCTTCTTCTCCTCCCTCTCCTCCCTTCCTCCTTCTCTCCTCCCTTCTCTCCTCCCTCACGACGCCCTCCTTCCCTTCCCTCTTCCCCTCGTCCTCTTCTGCAGTCGCCGGCCCCTTCTCTGCCAGCCCTGCAGTGGCCGGCGCCCTCCCCTCGCAACCCTGCAACCGTCGCCTCCAGGTGCGGGACGACGACGCCCTCTTGTGGCGTCCTGCAGCGCCGCCCTGCGCCGCCTCTGTGGACCGCTCCGCCTCTGCTCTAGCCTGCCGCCATCGCGCGACGTCAACCGCCCCGCCTCTGCTCCAGCACGCTGTTGCCCGACGTCGATCGCCCGCCCCTGCTCGCCGTGTGAATGCCGTCGCAGCGCCCGTCGCAGCTGCCACGTGAGCCCCGCCGCCGCTCCACTGTGCAGCCTGCCGCCGTGACGACGTCAACCGCCCGCCTCTGCCACGACCTCCCGCTGCGTTGACCTCCTCCCACCCTGTCCGCCCTACCACGTGCCCCCAGTTCAAACCCCTCCACACCCCCCCCCCCCCCCCCCCCCATACAAGCCCCCCTTCCCCCCAAACACACACACCAACCCTCCCACCCCCATTACCCCACCCAAGCCCCCCATCACACACTCCCCACCCACCCCCAACCAGGCCCCCTTTTCCCCCCAGCACACACACTCTCCTCTTCACCCCCACACACGCCCTTGTTCCCACCACTGCACATACACACCCACCCCACCCCCACACTAATCCCCATTCCCCTAGCAACCACATCCACCCCCCATTTCCCTACCTTAGCCCTCATTCCCCCAGAACACACCCCTTCCCCCCCCCCCCCCCCCCCCAATACAAGCCCCCCTTCACACCCCCCATTAAGTACACACCTACCTCCTCTAAGCCCCCCTTCCCCCCAAACACACACACCAACCCTCCCACCCCCATTACCCCACCCAAGCCCCCCATCACACACATAACCACACCCCCTACCTAAACCCCCCTTCCCCCCTTGCAACCAAACCCAGCTACCCCATCTAAGCCCTTTCCCCCCACCATTCCACACACACACTCTACCTCCTGCAAGCCCTTGTTCCTCCCCACCATTACACCTCCACCTAACCCTCACCCGCTCCCACAAACACACACAACCCCCCTACCCCGCTGTAAGCCCCCTATTCTCCCGGAGCAGCTCACCACACCGAAACCTCCATAAACCCCCGTCCCACCTGCAGCCACCCTCGAGCCGTCGACACACGCATAGGTATGTACGCACGAGTGCGTGATCGCGATTGCTTGTGCGTGTTCGTGTGCGGGATCGTGTGCGGAAGATCATTAGCCGGTTGCTGACACGCAGCTGCCACGCAGCCTATTTCTGGGTATTTTCCCAGATTTTTAATTCAAACACCCAAAACCTTTCAACAAAAAAAAAACAAAACAAAACAAAACCATTGACAATTTAAAAAAAACATTAAAAGACACTTAAAATTTTGAAAAAAAAAAAAACAGAAAAATCTAGACACATTCCTACTATTTTTGCAACCAATTGCCTATTTTTTCTAACCTGTCAATTTCAAGAAAAAACTTCAACCTATTTTTTTAAAAAAATTCAACATTCTTTTAAAAATACTCAAAACCATGAAAAATTCTTTAAAAATGCTAAAAAAATTCCAAATTAATTTCCAAAAATTTCCTAAAACTTCCATTACCATTTTTACTTATTTTTGACATATTTTCTAAGATGAACAACTACTTCATGCAACACCTAAATTCATCAAAAAAAAAAAATCAAAAACAAAAATAACATAAAAACTCATTTTTCATCCACATACCCACTAACTATCTAGGAAAAAAAAATCGAGATATTTTTGGATTGAGGAGAGCGCATTCTTTGCATTTTCATACACCCACTACCAGGTATTTCCCTTTTTTTGTTATGTTTTTTAAAACAAAATAATAATAATAATAATAATAACAAAATCTCCCCAAAACCCACGGTTAATATAAAACTACAAAACTCCACCACGAAAACCAACCACAACAAACAAAGGAAACCCATAATTAAGATAAATGACACCTGACTACTACCATGGCACGTGCATTCGCGTTATATAACTACACCATATTTTTTTAATTAAAATAAACCCGCCGTTCACTTAGCACGCGCTACGTGCGCTACAGAGGCACTTTAATTTTTAATTAAAATGAACCCGCCGTCACAAGAGCACGCGCTGGCAAAAAAGCGCTCCACATCACCTTAATTTGTAATCCATGAACTTCCATTTAGAGACCCAATCTGGGTATCGAAGTCTGGGATTCGAATTAACGCACCGTTTTCACCTAATAATTGGTAATTAAATTTATAATAAGGAACCGTCGTTTTCTTGCTAAGGTTTATCACTTAATAAAAATTCACCCATTCTTAATAAATTATTAAAATCAACCCTTCATTAAATTAATTCCCCCTCACTGCACTTAATTCCCCTTTTTAATGAACCGTTTCGTGGGATGAGTATGCGCAGTCATTGGAGTTATTTCCATGGTTAACCACTGGTTTATCAACGATGTAGTCTTGATATGTGTCGGATGTGGTATTGTTTTGGTTTCCTGTCTTTGATACGGTTACGGGTACGGTATGCCGTTTTTTCTTTCATTGCCTGATACGGGGTTCTGGGTGTTTGTCTGATGCATAGCATGAAGCTTTCGGTCGCATTTGTCTCAAGGTCATGTCGAATTTTTTCTAGGCTGTGGTTTGCTTGGGGTTAGTTGGTTGAGTCACGTTTTATTGTTTTGGTTATTCTCTTATCCTTGGATTTTTGTCTGTTGCTTTGCAGGCATTCTCCTTGATTGTCTGTGTTTGTGGTGTGTGTGTAACCATCTGAATGGTGCCTTCTCATGCTCCTCCGCCTATCCAGTACGTCCCATTAGTTAGTAGGGATTACTCTTCCCTACTTACTTTTAAGCCTCTCACGAAGGCGGGACTCGCTGCTTTTGTGGCTACCTCCTTTCCATTGCTTCCAGAGGATCCGTCGTTATGTGATGAGTTTCTGGCCTCCTACAGCAAGAAGACAGGACTAGTCCAGGGAATTTCTATGACTTTGACACCTCGAGGCTTAGGGAAGGCTCTGTCTCTTCCCTCCAAAGGTGAACCTTTTGTTACCACTCGTCAGCTTTTCTCTAATGAAGAGATTCTGAAGCTGTTGCAAAAGCAGACAAGGGAAATGCTGGATGTTAAGAAGGTGATCAACTCTTCAGGAGTTTCCTTTTCCATGATCACTGATCCCATATGGAAGACAATCTGTCAGTTTCTCCAGGACAGGTTTATGCCTGCCAAAACGCCATCCCAGTACTTGTCCAAAGAGCTTTTTACAGCTTCCAGGATGGTGTTGAAAGGAGTTGCTATTGATTGGAGCACTTACCTCCTCACTAAAATGGATCAACGTTTCGTCAAAGTCACCAGGGGTAATGTTACCAATGTCACATATGGATCATATTTGTCTGCCTTCTTGACCTATTCAGGTTTACCGAAGACTGTGCCTCCACCTCCTCCATCAGATCCCGTACCTCCTCCTCCACCTTCAGATGAGTCCGAACCCATTGACATAGAGGATGATGATTCTCCGCCTCCCCTGGTCATCCAGCGCAAACGCTTGAAGAGGGTAGCGGATAAAGCTCCTTCCGTACTTCCTTCAGTGCCCATTCCTGCTACCTTTGGCAGTGATCTTCCTGGGTATCTCACTTGTAATAACCTGTTCAGAGCACATCGAGAAGGATCATTGGACATATCAGTTCCCTCACTGAACAGTCTAGTCTCAGGAGATGCAATTCCTTTCCTCTGTAAAGATATTCAGAGTTCCATTGAGTTGTCAATGACAGCCTGTGTTCAACAGCTGTACGCGTCTTTTTATGAAGAACTCATGCAGTCTAAGGACCAGTTGCATAAGGCAACATCCGAGTTAGCTTCTGCTAAGGATACCCTAGCAGATTTGTTTAAGCAAATGGAACAACAAACCCAACTGGTTGCCACCCAAAGCGATGAGATCTCTTCTTTGAAGATCCAGTTATTAGAGGCTCAATCCAAGGTTACTAGCCTTTCAGAGGAGAAGGAGAGGATGTCCAGAGAAGCAAAGGAGTTTCAAGCTATCTTAGATGACAAACTTTCAGCTTTACAGATTGCTAATGACACAGTGGTCTCCCAAGCCTCTCAAATCCAGCAGTTGCAAGATCAAGTGGCAAAATCCCACTCTGTTCCTCCAAGCCCTAATGTTCCATTGATTCCTTCTCTTTCACAGCAGGACTTGGCTGCTCTTCAGAGACAGGCTACTTTGTGTCCTCTATTCCAAGATAAAGTGGAAAGATTGCAGTCCAGAATGGACTTGTTATGGTCTACATTTGAGCAGTTTCAGGAATATGTTCCACCAGACCATTCTTTCTTTGTCCACTACCACTTACAGAAGTTGGTCTTCTACATGAAGCTTTCCACGATGGATTTACCTCTTCCAGAGGATGGATGGAGTGGGGCTTGGTCTGCTGAGTTGCTGACAGAGGTAGTAAGGATGGTGTTTGAAGATTCTGTCATGCCAGATACCATGTTGATGTCCTACATGTATCTACGAGGAGACTTGTTAATTCCAGATGAGGTGGATATGGCATGGTATGTGGGGGATGTGGTCTTACAGGCTGTTTTGTATGTCAACCATTTGGAATTGCGCATAGCTGACATGTTCCAGAGTTACTCCTCCAAAGTGGCTGATTGTCATGATAATTCGTGGCATCCCATGATTGATTCTGTGGTCGTGAATCAAAGAAAAAACACAGCTCCTATCTCTGCCCAGAGTACTAATCAACTGAGGATGGATCTCTTAGCCTATCTTTCAAAACATAATCCATTTGATGCTTCCTTCTTTGATGCCTATCATCGACGATCTCTCTTAGGACCTTCTGTTCCTACCCTCCTCTATTACCAACAAATGGCTCACCGCTATGCTATATATCTTTCCCTTTGTCAATCTAATTCCACAATTATTTTACCCCTTCTTTTCCAACCTTCATCTTTCCCTCAAATTCCCATTTTTACATACTGTTCCTTTATTGAGGATAGGGTATTTTGCCCTTCTCCACCCTGTCCTTCTCCATCCATTCATGTACCCTCCACATTTCCTATTTATCAGTTAACACCCTTCCTTAGTGATTCCCTCCAAATTTCTGCCACTCCTTCTTTAACCTTTTCTTCCTTTTATGATTTTTCCTATCCCTCCCTTCATCCACTTTTTCTTATTCCACTACCCTCTCCTAACACTTCTATATCTCAACCACCTCAGCTGGTTAGTGACTGTGACGGGTTTGATAATCAGATTTCCAGAAGAAGGGGATGGAGTTCGGATGATTCCCTTACAGGACCTCAGATCAATTGGCCAGTAATTCCAGGAGAATGGACAGCTTCCAGTCAAGCTTATCAGAACTATGTTCATTTTGCTCAGCAATATTCCCAGTCTGCGGATCCCTCAGTGAGATTAACTGCTCACTTTGCTTGGTACCTGGCGTATATGCATAGGCACTCTCATAATGATTCCAAGCCTATTCCAAAGTTGTGCATGAATGTCAATGTGAGCATTGATTCCCAACAGTTGGATATTTTGTATTTTCATGCCCTTTGTTTGCCTAGCAAATACCTGGTGCTGTTGGAAAGGATGTGCTGTCTTCAGTTTTTTCAAAATCCTCCCAAAAACTTTGTAGATGAATCCTTGTCTATGGATCGTTTCCGACAACATCAATCTTTCAAGAGGGATCATCTTCATTGATACCTTTCCAATGTATGGTGGATGCTTTTTAATGAAAATCTCTCTTTTTGGAGGAGTCATTCAGATGGTTGTGTTGTGTGTAGTGTTTGTGTTGTGAGTTCATTTATGTCAAACGAACGTGGTGGTTTCCTATTGGATTGGATTTCGTGTGCGAGTTACATTTTGGAGAATTGTTGTGCTGGGTCGTGGTTGCAGAGTTGAAGCTGATGCTGATGAAGAAGAAGAATCCTCTTATATCCTTTACAAATTTGTTGTGATTTTTTAGTTTGATGAGAAGTGTTACTGTAAAAAGGGTTTTCCTTTCTTTGTATTTTTATATCAGAAACAGGTTAAAAGTTGGGGTCGTGGTGGATGGATTCTTTTTGAAGAGATATTGATGATCAAAGTTGAGCTTTTCCCTGAACTTGTATTCCCTTTTTCCTGGGTTGCGAGGACGCTTCCTTATTAAGTGTGGGGATATGTTGAGTGTTGAAATGACTTGTTTTTTGGCTGATTTTTGTTGTTTTTGAGAGCTAAATGGTTGATTTTATGAGATGTTTGATTGGTTTGGAAGTGGTTTGAGAGTGTTTTGGATGATATTGATTGTGTTTTGGAATTTCATGATGTTTATTGGTGGTTCTGTGATGTTCTGATAGGTTCTGTATACCTTCTGTTTTGCTCTGTTTTGGTCTGTTTTGTTCTGATTGTCTTCTGTAAGGAGGGATGGAGTGTTGATTGATGAAGATTGAGATCTTGTGAAAGCTTATTGAATGGTTTGTGAAAGTTTGGAATGGTTTGAGTATGAGTTATGTGGTTTTGATGACCTTTTGTAACCTTCTGTAGGTCTTCTGTAGAGCTTCTGTCTCTGTTTTGTTTCTGTTCTGTACTGTAGCTGTTCTGGTACTATTTTGTGACTATTCTGTATGCTTCTGTATGTGTTCTGTAGAATGTATGTGTAGCTTGGGAAAGTTTTCTAGCCTTGGAAAGAGGTGAATACAAGTGCAAAAAGAGCTGGAAGAAGTAGCTGCTGAAGACTCAAGTGAAGACTAGAGTGAAGTGACAGTAGTGAGCTATGAAAAGACACTGTAGTGGCTCTGGTGACTCTTCATATCACACATACCTCTTGGGAGGGGTATCCACGACCTAAGAAGGATTTTTGAGAGTGATTTTGAGAGATTGTAGTGAGGATATGATGCATTATTGATGGAGAGAGAGAGAGAGAGAGAGAGAGAGAGAGAGAGAGTCAGAGATAGCCAAATCTACTGAAACAGAGTGATTGTATATGAGAGATTGAGAGAGAAGACTATGAAGATATTGAAGATGAATACTATGTGATGTATTTCCATTCCAAGATGGTGTATTCCTTTGCTTTCTTTGTTCTATTGATGGATTTTATGAAGATATTGAAGAATATGGTTGATTCTATCAAATCCGTGGGAGATCTACATGATGCTGCATGAAGATTTGTTGTGCCTGGTGTTCTTTTCTTCATTGTGATCATATGAAACATAATAAACAAGCTTGTTGGTGTTACAAGATAGACTTTCTTGCAAGAGAATTCCCTTTTCCTTGGTGTTCCTCTCGGGGCTCCACATCGGTGTTTTAGTTCCTGGTATGGGGGTATCTTCCCCCATTCCTTGGGCCATTTCTTTATTAACAAACTACTGTACCTGAGCCATGAGGTTGCTAGCATGCACTTTGGCTGTGGAGCTTAGAGTGGATATAGTTGTGGGGGTCGTGGGCACTAGGAGAGTAGGGATGGGATCGATTGGGGCCTTGCCCTTGCCTTTTTTCACTATGGGTGGCGTGATCTCTAGTGCTTGTGTGCTTCTAGTCGGCTCTCATGGCACACAACTCATCTTGTCTACACTGCTCCTCTATAGATATACGTGTTTCTAGAACCATGTCTTCATCTTCCTTCCTTTTCAACTCTTCCTCTTATTCAGTTGCCTTCCCTTTTCTCTCCTCCTCAGATTTTCTTGATTCTTCTTTCAGCCTCTCTGACTCCTCGTTTTATTTCTTCTTCCTCTCTTCCTCTTTCTTCTTAGACTCTTTTTTAGCTTTTTGTAAGTCTAATTTTTCTTTCTTCCTGCTTTCCTCCTCATCCTTCTCTTGCAAATCCTTCTTCTTTGGCTTTCGTTGGGCTTCTTGGCATTTATTTTTCTCCTTCCTCATCATCACTCACTGTCCTTTCACTAGAGTGTGGCTACTATTCATTGTGAGGAGGTGACCTCTCTAGTGTTTCTCCAATTCCTTCTCCTTCACCCTGTCCTTCCCCCAATGTTTCACTTATTACAATTGTCAAAACCCCACCGAATCCGATGGTAGAGGCCTTTGAGGATGACACTTTTCTTTTTGCACTAGTAGTAGGGGACTCTCCTCCTAGCGGTCTTCCTCCCTCCTGTAGCTAGTTCTTTTGCTGAAGACTCAATGGTCTTCCACACAAAGCCATTTACATTTACTTCATCAAGGGATCTTGCTGCAATGCTCTCCAGCATAGGCACATTGATTCGGCTCATTATTGAGTTGTACCTTTGGCTAGAGAATAGTGTGTGCATCATTTTGGCTTGGAGTTGGATTTCGGGGTTGGGGATGTTTGCCAAGTTGATGCCATCATTTATGTGGACCATCAGCTTGTCCATTCCTAACATGGCATACACATCTCTCTTCAGCTGCCTTTCCACCTTATCATTGGCTAGACCCAATGCTTTCTCCACCAACTCTGGAGTCAATTCGATCTGGACTTGGCGGGTTTCTTCTATTTTCTGCACTGTCATGGTGCCGTGCATTGTTCGACAATCTGCTTCACTGCTTCACTACTTTTGCAAATAAGGGCTGGACTTGAACTGGTTAAAGGCCCTTATTTTCATGGAAAGGCCATATTTTGCTTGCTCTTCTTGTGAAAATGGCAACTTGTTGGCTTTCTCTTGGCCTGTCATCATGCTGGGTGCCTGTCATGAATCCGTGTTCACCATTAGTTCTTTTCAAAACAATTATATGTAGAGGAAAAAGATCAAATGCTAATGAAATTGAAATGCTTAATTATAGAATTAAACGTCTCCCTCAAGTAGTCCATACATTTCAAATTTTATGACCCTTTTTCTTAGCCATGAATTGGTTTTGATTTGTTTTCATTTTCTTTTGCATTTTATTCTTATTTCCACCTTACCCCCTTCCCCTGCAGAAATAAGAAGAATCCTTCCTAGGATTATAGATTAAGGGGGTTCCATGCATGGTTACTGTGCTTACTTTTGCATAAGCCAAGGATAAAAATTGGGATTTTATTGCATTTGGGCATATTGGTCCATGTTGTAGGGTGGTCGAATGCTTTGAAAAATACGAATTCAGATTCCTCCCATGAGCAAGGTAGCATTCACACTTCCATTGCTAAAGGCTCATCCAAAAGATCTAAGTCTAGTCGATCATAGCTTTCAGCAAGCATGGTCAACGTGGCATCCAAGAATCTGCGGAAAGCAACCAAGACATCGCATGTATTCTCACTTAAGTCGACGGCCAAGGTTAGAATGGATCCCCTAAGGCTGACAAGTGATTGAGGTTTGGTTTGGCTTGACAGTTCAGTAGCTGACAGGTGCAACTCTGGTTGTGGTTCTCGTTGGGGTTGTGGCCTTCGTACACTTGGCATGGCCAGTGAGGTTGGTGGTGCACTACTAGATGCTTGGGCGGTGGTTGGGGTACTACCAGGGCAAGGTTGAGGTAGTTTAGGAGTAGCAGGCTACGATTTGGGTCTATAGACTTATTGAGTCTTGATGGATTTAGGTTTTCAAATGGCAATGGGCCTTGCAGCACAGCCAAAGGCTTTTGTGGCATTGATGCTTGATTCATCTTGATGTTTGGTGTGCTCATGCTTGAGGGTAGCGTTTCAATAGTGTCCTTGGCCATATTCACTGTAGGTATCCAAATCCAAGTATTACCTTCATAATATCCTTACGCTCGCAATATGGTTTCTTCTAGGCGTCCTAGGTTTTGAGGGGAGGTTTCTAGCCTTGCAAGCTCATGGTTGGGTGCTCCTAGGCGGCAGTCTTGGATGTTTTTGTACCCATTTGAACTAGTATTCAAGGGTTTTAGATTTTTGGTTGGCTTTTTTTTGGTGCTGAGGTTTGGTGGGTGGTGGCGACAAATCACGATCCCCCTCCTTAGGCTTGATGGTGGATTTCTCTACCGATGGTGATGGAGTCGCATAGCCCTTGCTGAAAGCTACGACGATTCGTACGTTGCCGATGGCTAGGTGAATACACTATGACTAGTAGTCAACATCACAGTGGGCCTACTTCTTAAAGGTTTGTCCTAACAACGATTTTGCACCTACATCTTTCGTGTTTGGAAACACATAAAAGATCATGGGCAAGATTTTTGACTTGATAGAGACTGCAACTTTGCACTTTCCCAGAAGTTCATATGATCGGCCCCCAAATGGGCTAAGTTTGGCATTAGTGGGCTGTAGCTATGGTTTGCCAATTTGAGTCCAATGATCGTGAGTCGTGATATTAAAGTTAACGCCCTCATCGATCAATGCATCAATGGTGTGTGTCTCCTGGGTTGTAATGGTCATGTGTAGGTAAGCCAACGGAGCTACAGCTTCCTCATCCTCATCTTTAATCTCCGTAATGGTGGCTACTCCTACATTGACAGGGGCTTCTAGCATAGGGGGTTCATGTAGTAGATGTGTGGGAGGGTAGTACTTTTTTATGTGGCTATCATTAAATAATCCTATGCCCTGACCCTTTAGGGTTTCAAGTTCTACATTACCAGTTTGGCGTATGGTGTGAACTCTAAAAGGTCTTAACCCCCTAAAATTCATTTTCTGCTTATGTCCCTTGACCGAGTAGAACAATACGAAGTCACCTTGTTTGAAATTTTACTGCTTGACATGCTTGTCAAACTAGCTCTTGCATCGTGCCTTTTTGCAGATCAGCGCATGGGTGGCTAGAAGTCAAGTGTTTTATAAGAGTTTTAGCTCAACTAGACATTCTGTCCATGCTTTCTTTCCCTCCCATATCTCTTGAATAGCAATTCTCAAGCTAGGAATGGAGAATTCCACAGGTAGAATTTCCTTAGTTTCATAGGTCAACCTAAAGGGAGTCTATCCCACAGCTACTTTATAAGCTATTCGATAGGCCCACAAGGCTGCCATTAGCTTGTTATCCTAGTTTCTACAAGAATAAGAGAATACCTTGGTCAGGACATTTACTAGAGTCTTATTTTTCGATTCCGCATCACCATTCTCTTGAGGGTAGTAGGGTGGGGATTTTCAATGGATGATCAAGAAGGTGGACAGGAGATGAGCAATCACCTCATTGATGAAGTGCATGCCTTGATCACTGACAAGTTCGATGGGGCAACCAAATCGAGAGATTACCTGCTCACATAAGAACTTAGCAGTGGCTTGTGCGTCATTCTTCCTGGTGGCTCGAGCTTTCGCCCACTTTGTGAGATAATTGGGGCAATGATGATGTATTTGGCTTGCAAATATTGAGCTGTGGGATTGATAGGCCCAATGAAGTCAATCCTCCATTTCTCGAATGATTGTCTTGCAATGATGGGACTTAGCTCCATTGTGTCCTTGAAAACTGGCACCTTGGTCCATTGGAACTCATCACATTGTTTCACAAATCATGTTGTATCTTGGAAAAGCGTGGGCTACCAGAGTTGAGACTATAGCACCTTGCGGGGTGTCGTATCTCCCCCCTAAAGTGTCCTCTGCGGCAATTCCACCGTGCACTGTCGTACTACTGCGCATCCGAGGTGTGGAATCCACCAAAAAGTTGTGTGTGTGACATTTGTTACTTTGTACATACTTAGTTGTTGTGTTTACATTTTTGTTCTGCGTGCTAGTATAGTGGAGAGGGGTTTGGAAGTGAATATATTTGTGGGAAGCATAGTGGTGGAGATTTTTGGGAAGTTTGGCTCAGTTTCAGAAGCACTAGAAGATCGATTACCATCACCTTGGATCTTGCAATGGAGGTGAAGAGGAAGAAGAAAGACTGAGCTTGTACATTCAAAATTTGCAAGGGATTGTTGTTCATAGTCTTAAGGGGCACAAAGATATCGTGTATTGTGTGGCCTATTCAAGGGATGGTAAAAGATTTGCATCAGGAGGAGCGGACAAGACAGTGATTACCTGGATTTATAAAGCCTCGGGCATAGATCTTGTCAGATTTGCTAGTAGATCAATGAATTGCATTTGCAATCAATTTGTTAATAATTCAAATATATGCTGAAAGTATAAATCAAGTGAAGGCCATTTTGCAGCATATGTGGAACATGGCCTTGGTGATGAGGCACTGAAATGTTCTCAACAAATGCAACTTGAAGGTTGCAACCTTGAACCCATCACATTCGTTTCCATCTTGAAGGCATCTAGTATCACAGGAGCTCCAGAAACAGGTTATCAAATACATAGAGAAGTAATTACTAGGGGATTTGGAACATATGTGTACATGGGCAGCACACTGGTAGACATGTACATCAATTGTGGATCATTGGCAGAGGCATGCCAAATTTTTTATGCACTACTTGTTCGAGATGCAGTTGTGTGGTCTGCATTGATTGCAGGATACGCTGAACATGGTCTCAATGAGGAAGTACTGGAATGTTTCCAACGTCTACAACTAGATGGTATTTCTGCAGATGCTGTCACATTTATTATCTGCTTGAAAGCATGTGGCAGTAGAGGAGCCATAAACGCAGGTCAAGAGATCCATGCTGAGATCAGGAAATCAGGATTAGAAACAGATTTTTTAATAGGAAACACGCTGATAGACATGTATGGCAGATGTGGGTTGTATGCAGAAGGGCAGAAAGTGTTTGACAAACTGCTTGTTAAAGACATTGTCTCATGGACTATAATGATAAAGGCATACGTTGATAACCATGAGGGCAATTTGGCTTTACAATGTTTTGAGGAAATGAAAGAGCAGGGTATATCTGTGGATACTGTCCTAGTTGTTCTCTGGTTAAAAGCTTGTGATACTACTCAAGCCTTGGAGACAGGTCGAGAAATACATGCAGAGTTGAGGAAATCAGGGCTGGAAAAAAACATTTTTGTTGGTAACACATTGATTGGCATGTATGGGAAGTGTGGATCAGTTTGCAGAAGGACGAGAGGTGTTTGATCAGTTGCTTGTTTGAGATGCAGTGTCATGGGCTGCATTGGTTGCATCTTATGCTCAGCATGGGCTCGGTGAATAAATTTTAGATTGTTTTAAACAAATGGTAGTGGAAGGTGTGTCTGTGGGTGCCATTACTTTGCTCTTTGTTTGAGAGCTTGTGCCACCTTAGGAGCTTTAGATACAGGCCGAGAACTCCATGTAGAGATATACAAAAGGGGACTGGATCAAGAGCTTCATGTTGGCAACACACTTGTGACTATGTACAACACAGCTGTGGCTTGTTTACAAAATCACGGCAGGTGTTCAGTTCAAGACATAGTTTCATGGAATGCACTTATCATAGGAATTACTGGAGGTGGGCGGCAAATTGTTGAAAACGGTGAAAGAGGGGAGGGGGCTATTGTGGGAGGAGGCCGCTTTTCTGGGAAAAAAGGAGGAGAGTGATCAGGAAGGGAAAAAACAAATGATTGCTAAGAAGGAGAGGACGCCAAGTTTGTGCGTTAAAAAAAAAATACCCGTTTAATCTCGCAGAACAGCAAGGGGATTATCAATTGCAATCCCAGCAGAATTCCTGAACGTATTGTCCATGCCAGAGGTACCAGCGCAAAGGGCTTCTTTGAAGTGACTCATGATATTTCACACCTCATATGTGCAGATTTTCTACGTGCTCCTGGTGTGCAGAGACCATTACTTGTCAGGTTTTCAACTGTGATTCATGAGCGGGGCAGTCCAGAGACACGGTTTTGCTGTGAAATTCTACACTGAGAAGGAAACTTTGACATGGTGTGGCAAATGGTCCAAAATTGTTCGAAAGCTTCCAGATCCTAAAATTCAATGCTACTCCTGTTGAGAAAGAAGTCCTCTTTATGCTGACTGTTCTTTCTTTCAGCAAATTAAAGAGCTATCTGCACTTCTAAGTGGCAGAATTTCGGCAAAGTGCTAGGGGGAGTAAAAATCAAGGACAGATTATGATGTGGAAATTACTAAACAGCCATAACAGATTCTACTTTCAGATGATAACTGCCAATGATTGATACAATGATGTTGATTGATGCATTACTTATGGTTTTGATTAAACACTCTTTCTACAGTAATCTTCCACTGCTTGCAACCAAGTTCTGCTTCACCAAGGCTTAAACAATTGGGTCAAACCTTTGGAATTGTGCGAAATTGACAATTACCTGCATGTTTACCACTCATTACTTCCAAAACCCCTGAGAAACCATTGATGGATCTGGTCTGATTTGCCATTAAATCACTCTTCTGTACCTGAATACAAATATGTCTTCTTGATCCTATTCCAACCTCTTAGATCTTAGTTCAGATTACTTTGTTCCTTTTGGGAGAGACAGGCTATTTATATGACATGAGTTTTTGTCAAGACATTTATTGGAGATGCTCCCAATCACATGTAGCTGATTGTATGTCTCATATTATCTGAAATTGAGCTTTCAAATTGAATCTGATCTCACTAGATTGATCTTCTATCCTGAAATTAGACAAGGTCCTCCGTGGTTGCGACTTTGCTTTCGAAAACCCTTCGACAGCACCTCGACTAGTATGTGGTGCATTTCGTGCTCACACATGCATCTCTGCAACAATCTGACTTGCCCTAGCTGATAGAGTTGGCCTATTATTAACTAATAGGGTTGGATTTTGAGAATGAGTCGTCTTAGTCAGGCCTTTTCTATGGGTTGGTCAAGTAGTCTATACTCAAGCACTTGAACCATGTTGTATGCCTAGTATGGCATCAAGTTGGTTCTAAACATGTCTCTTTTGCTAGTAGATAGGGTGTATAGATGTGCATCTAGCAATTTGTCTCCAATGCCCTATCATCTAACGACTTCTCACCTGGGTATGTAAGACATATGATTAGCCATATAGTGTTTCTTTCCCTTGCGTACGATGAAAAAGAAGTCAAATTCAAGAAGCAAAAGTAATCGTCGAGCTATATGCATCCTATAGCGCAAGGTTTGTTTACTAGATACAGCAAGGCTTGATGGTCAACAAAGAAAATAAAGGGCATAGCCAGAAGATAATGCTGAAATTTCTTTATGAAAAACACCATCACTAGCCCCTCTCCTTTGTTTGTGTGAGTAATTCATTTTTGTATAACTATGAGTTATTTGCTAGCAAATTTTAGTAGATAGTCGAGATTGTGGTCACCAAGCTGGCACAAGATAGCTCCTAGTATGGATGTCGATCACCAGGATGATTGTCCCTCTTGGTAGCAGCGTTTAACTTCTTGTAGTTGATGCACACTCTAATCTTTCCATTCTTCTTCAGTATGATCACTATAGGCGAGACCCAATCTATGTGCTCAATCTCATAAATGAAACGTGCCCTTAGAAGCTTGTCAATTTCTTTCTTGATAGCGTAAGCATGCTTGGGATTCATAGGGTATGATTGCTACTTTTGATCAGCATTGCATCGGGGGTCATGGGGATATTATGAGGTACGACACTTGGATCTACCCCTTTCAGCTCATCGAGGGACCAAGCAAAGACATCCATGTACTCTCACACAAGAGGGCAATGAGACTTTCTTCCTCTTCCTTGGTCAAGGAATCCGCAATAAAGACAAGTGAGGGTATCTCCCCTTCCTTAGGTAGATTAACCTCATTGACTTTGGTTAGCACCTCTATTAGTTCGCTTGCTTGCCCTTGTCATTAGGCTCCTAGCAAGATCACTACCCTCTTGCCTTTCTTAAACTTAGTAAATTGCTTTGGCAAGTCTTGCGGTTTCCTTTGATCTTCAGCCTGTATATCCCTAGACTACTTGTGTTATTCTTCCTTCAACCTTCGACGCCTTAGGTGGAGTGGCAGGTCCCCTTTGGTGCGTCTGGTCTTAGGTGGTTGTGGCACCTCAAGATCACTGTGTGAACTTACCTCCGACTCATCACCGGTCAACTTGTACAACAACTCAAATTTGACAAGAGAAATTTCCTATGATTTATAGAAATTCAAAGAATAAAGAGAATTTGAACTCCTCAGGTGTTAGAAGGTTGAGTTTTATTGGGTATCCAAACCAACAAGCATTAACCAAATCTTTCTACAAGGTCTTCAAAAACCCAAAGTTAGGGGTTTTTAGGATTTTCACAAAAAGCATCACACCATAAAGGTGAAGGGAGTGAGCCCTAAAGTGAAAGCATGGAGCAGAAGCAAGAGCTATGGTGGAAGAAGCAAGAGTAAGAGAGAGAGACACACATAAGATATGGGAACTCCACTAATCACAATGTGTGATTACCCTTTCCTTTATTCAAATGTCATTGAAAGAATAAAGAATGAAGTGACAATGTGATGGGTATCCACCACTTGCAATGTATAAGTGTGCGGGTATGTAGGTACTGCCAGTGCAACTAATATACGAGTGGCTAGACATAGGCACCTTTATCCCCAACAACCTTCCACTTAAAGGAAAGTTTTCCCACTAATGAGGAGAGAATAATAAAAAAGTGACAAAGTACAAATCTACATTATTACCACAAGATGAGAAAAGATGTCATCTCATCCAATGGCTATCAACTTCCTAAGGAAGGAAAAATGCTCCGCCGCTGCTGCTGTTGAGAGACTTTTATTGAGCATATCTCTATGATTTTGATTAGTTGAGATCTTGACAAGCTCAATAAACTTATCCTCAATGACCTCTTGAATAAAGTGGTAACACACCTCAATGTGCTTCATTTTCACATGAAAGATTGGATTCTTGGCTGAGTGAATAGCACTCATGGAACCTGAATATAGTGTAGGGATTGCATCAATAATACCAAGGTCTTTGCCACCACTAGATAGCCTAAGGAAAGGCTTCCCTTGCAAGTCTTAGTGGCAGCAATATAATCTGCCTCTATAGTAGATAGGGCGATGTATTTCTGCACCTTCGACATCCAAGAAACAACACCTTCAGCAAAGATAAAGACATAGCCAAAGGTGGACTTCTTCCTGCTATCTACATGTCCTGCACAATCAAAGTTAGTGTATCCCATGACTCCTATATCCTAGCCACCATAATAGATGCACATAGCTGTTGTGCCCTTTAAATATCTTATGATACCCTTGGTAGCATCCCAATGCCATCTTCTAGGTGTAGCCATATAGCATGTCACAACTCCCATTGCAAATGCTATGTCACACGATGAGTGTTGCTAGTGTCCACCTGGGTTGTAGAGCTAGGTGTGGATATGGTGGTGGTAGTGGTGGCCACCAAGAGAGTAACGTCATATTCATTCAAGATTTGGTGGATCTTCTCTGGGAAACCTCCCAGATCAAGCTCCTCATTACGTGCGTGATCTAAGATGTATCCTCTGTGCCCCAAAGGGTGGGGTTCTACACTCTCTCAACCAGTTGTTTCTCCCCAAGCCTTGCATTTTTACAAAAGGCATCTTGGCCATCTCAGCCTTCTACTCATCACATTGTGAAAAATCGGCTTGACTAACCTTCATGTGAGAAGGTAAAAGACAACCAATCCTACATATGAAACTGCTCAAGGACCTTTCGGATGTACTCCTTCTGCGATAAGTAGAGGATCCCCTTAGAGAAATTGTGCATAATGTGCATCCCAAGAATATGTGAGGCCTATCGCATGTCCTTGATTTCAAATATCTTCTTAATTTGACCTTTCAAGGCCTTCAACTCATCATGAGCTCTCCCAACAATCGACATATCATCCACATAAAGGATCAAAATCATAAGGTTGTCATTATGAGCCTCACATAATACCACTAGAGAGTTTCTATTACATATGTTTAAAGGAGAGGAAAATAAAAAATAGAGAATGGTGGTTGGTTCTCAGCGTGCCGGCAGGTGGTACTTCTCTACTTTTCCTCATTTCTTTCACATGCTTCGCTTCAATGCAATGATTCTTCTTTTTCTTTTATTTCCTTTCTATCTAGCTAGGATGCAAGTATGAATCAATCCAAATCCAAATGCATCGTATCTCCACCAACGCGGGGTCTGCAACAAGGAGAGCCCCCCGGGGACAGACAAGGTAGGCGACGCTGCTCTCCGCACAATTTATACTCAAAGCCTGGATTGCATGCCGTTGCATGGGATACGCGGGATGCAACAGTGTTGAAGGATAAGGCATCCTACCATCCCACGTAACTAACGGTGTTATATATGGGTTCGTTGCAGAACGTTGCAAAATGATTGCATAGTCAAATCCATGAGCTATAACCACTCAAGGTCCATCAACTAAAGAAAAGGATAGGAGTGCACTTAATGGTGTATGGGCAAGTAGATGTAGCACCAGCACAAAGAGAATGAGAGAATGTGAGAGATGAATCCAAAACTAGCAAAGTATGGTAATGACATAGGACAAAGGCAAACAAAGATCTTAAAGAACAAAAGAAAAGGCTAAAAATGATGCAAAGAAAAAGGAGACAAAAATAGAAGCTCCTTGAAAACGTTGTCATGCGGCTAATATACCCCTAGGTGAGGGTGAAGAAGACTATAATTTATGATATGATTTAAGGGAAAGAAGAGCTAATATATCTTTTGCTTAGCTCATGGAATTATATCCAAGATGCACAAGTCAATGGAAAAGGTTGATAAACCCGAAAGCCAAAGAAAAAAAATGAAAGGAACAATCAGAGTGGTAAGTGTAGAAGAGCTTCCCAATATATTGTTGAGATATTTTGCAATCACACCTACTTCAGTCCCTTTGTAAGGAGCAATGAGGGCTCATGACCAAAATCCCATACATGCACGGTAGGAGAAAGTGCCAACACTCAATTCCTATAAAGCATTGTACTTGCACTCGTTTTCTAATGCAATGATAGTACTCTTTTCTTTCCAGTAAAGTGTCTATGTCAATGTACACACACAAGCTTGTGTTTATGAGTCCAAGTCTCAATCTTGGAACCTAATTCAGTTGTGTGACAATTTTTCCTTGTCTGGGTCAATGTCTTCATGAGTTTCTTCTTCCTCTTTCAACCTCCATAGCTTTCGCAACTGCCATGCTCTAGATCCCGCATATTTTAATACGGTATCAGAGACCAGTTGGGCATGCTCCTCCAGCTCCATTCTACTCTCATCTAGCTTAGCTTTAGCTTAGTCCAGATCAAGTCTAGGAGCTCATCTCCCACTCCTTCTTCTCCAAATTTCGACCTTGTGGCAGCCATAGCCACCCTGCACATATCCTGCTTCAAGCCCTTATAACTCTTCAACCAGAAGAGATCTTGATAAACTTTCTTTTGGATAAGTGTTGTTTTGCTCCTAAAGCTTCTCTGTATCACCTTAGAACTTGACATTGCCCTGTCCACTAATCAACATTGTCATTTTTCTTAGGATCTATCATGTGGCCTCCATAACCAAGCAATACCTAGGCATCTTGGAGCCTATGGATCTCACACTACAAGACACCATTCATCATGATGTCTTCTCGGGAAATCTTCCTCAACATCAGGCGCATCTCTATGGCACATCATGCTGTAACATTGGCCATCATATGCTTCAGCATTGCTGAAGATTCGTCACGTTGTCAAAATATGTGCCCATGTTGATCGAATGCTTTGATCCATCTCTGTGCAGCACGATTTTAGTTGCCATGATAGGAGAATGATAGCTCATGAAGTAAGCTTCATCCTCATATAAGAAATTTTCAAAATGATCAAGTATAGCTCCCACAATCAGTAAAAAACCAAGGCTGGGTCAAAACCCTAATCTAGGAAGCCATAGCAAAACTTCACCAAGCTCAAAAATCTCATCATTTTCTAAAATACTTGTTTATGACATCTAATATCTCTTGCATTTCTTTCGGCTATATACCATAGTAATCTCAAATCCTACTCTAGATATTGAGAGCATGGGTTTGGTAGAAATATATAGCCAATGGTGTTGCATCTTCTACTATGAGTAGCAACACTTTATGCACTTGTGAAACCTTTTCATTGGATTTTAACTCAATAACTACATTATATTTTTCAAAATCAAAAAAAGAACAAGTCAAGTTATCCATAATAATATCCTCATCGAGGAAACCATGATCCTTAAACTTGTCACCCATGAAAATATCATATCTTATCAGTTTTAATCATGAATTCAGATCCCATTAAATAGTGCTTCCATTGACGTAAAGCTTGTACTACAGCTAGCAATTCCTTATCATAGGTAGAATACTTGAGTTTAGAGGGCTTAAGCTTGCGGCTAGAGTAGGCTATGGGGTGGGAATCTTGCATAAGGATAGCTCCTATTCCAGATCCACTAGCGTCAGTGACTACCAGGAAAAATGGCCTATTAAAGTCAGGGAGTTGCAATACAGGAGCATGTGTTAAGTCATGTTTTAATAAATCAAAAGACTTTTTTTAATTTTCAAACCAATGATATACAATACCTTTCTTTAATAATTTTGTCAAAGGTAATGCAAGCAATTAAAATTTTTTCACAATTTTTCTATAAAAGCTAGCAAGACCTAAGAAAGAAAGTAATTCATGCACATTTTTAGGTATCAGCCAATTCAAAATTGCTTCTATCTTTTTAGGGTCAACTTTAATACATTCAAAATTGCTTCTATCTTTTCTGATTTTGAAAAATATAATGTAGTTATTGAGTTAAAATCCAATGAAAAGGTTTCACAAGTGCATAAAGTGTTGCTACTCATAGTAGAAGATGCAACACCATTGGCTATATATTTCTACCAAACCCATGCTCTCAATATCTAGAGTAGGATTTGAGATTACTATGGTATATAGCCTAAAGAAATGCAAGAGATATTAGATGTCATAAACAAGTGCCCCTAGTCCACGGCCATCGAAAGTCCAGGGAATATTCCCTTGCTAACTAGGGGAGGTTCATAATATAGTTAGAGATGCTGATCAGACTATTCTCTCAAGCTATAAAAGGAAGATCCTTCCAAAGCTATCATCAATCTATCTTTCAACTAGTTCGAGTTCTTCTAGCTATCCTTAAGCTCTTCGCCTATTATCTATATAGATCACCATCTATGCTTCAAAGTAGAAGCACATGGGTGGACAGAACCATCTTCGTATTAGTTTGTTTGAACTTAAAGAAGTTTTTATTCTCCTTATAGTTGTTATGTGTTCTCTACTCATTGCTCAAACTCTGCCCGTTGTGCCATGTAATTTCTACATATGTTTCACCCCTTGCTGTAGAAATAAAATTGAAGTATGAAATCAAAGGACAAGGAAGTGGGTAAAGTTGAGGTCTCTCTAATGATATAGAGAAGAGGGATAAATGTAATTGAGAAATAGAAGATGATAATAAAAGTATGGAAGGTGATTAGCTTGGCAAAGTTGAGCTCTCTCTAATGATAGAGAGAAGAGGGATAAGCATAATGAAGAAATCAATGAAAACGTATGTTGAAAGAGATAGGAAATCAGATTCCAATAGAAGATAAAAGAGGTCTTTTGCTTTTATTTAAGAGATGAGAAAGGAATCTCCAAACTTTTAAAGTAAGAGATGAAAAAGAAAAGCAAGAGATTAAATTATATGGAAATCTGAGAAGAAGAGAGTTAATTGGAAGAGAATATAAATCCTTTTATCATAGTGGCCTCACTATAAAGTTGGAAAAAGAAAGCTTAGAATGTAAGCAAGAGAGAATCGTTTAAAAAAGACTGTTCAGTCAATAGTTCTTAGTACATGTATAAAGTTAATGTTCGTGCTACTCAGGTAAGTTTCATAACCTTCTTTTTGGGATTTGGACTTAAGGAACATCGAGGTCTCTTGGTAAGAAAAATTTATGAATGTTTATAGTTTACTTAGCTATTTAAAAATACCTTTGATGTTCTTAAATATTTACATAATTATTGGATTTAATAATTAAACCTTGGGTGAGCATGTGGAAAGTGGCAAGCCCAATCTTAATTACTAACTCTTATGGATGGGTGGACACACTCAATCAAGTAACTTCTCAATCAAAGAAATTTTAGGAAGAATCATAGGAGCATAATCACCTTTAGTAGGATAGAACCCAGGCTAATACTATCTTAGGGGAGTGAGCTGAAATAATGCTAGGTTAATGGATGCAACTACCCCTCTCTAGAATTAAGTAATTTTTGGCTACTTGCATATTTCATTGGTTGCAAAGTGACAAATCTTAGATGGGTATTAGAATACTATGAGGATGACTCTCTAGGCTTTCTTTATAGACCATGTTTTCGCTAAGTTTGTTCTTCAACATAGTTGCAAACCTTTCAAGTAAGTTGCATGTTTCTCCTAAGGAGATTCCCTTGGATTCTCTAAAAAAACTTAAGAGAATGACTCATTTTTAAAAATTGGGTAAAAAATAACATATAAGTTTCCAATAATTTTAATTTTGTGCATTTCAAAATAAAAACTACTATGACACAAGGATGTTGATTTATAAACTAGATCATTTTTAAAGGATTTTTTTTCTAGGCAAGGTAGTATCTTAATATCATAAAGTTTATATAGCATAAATTTATATTTTTTCTAGAAATTAATAATAAACTAGGCATGATACATTATAATTATCTCAAAACCTAAAAAATTAATTAGAAAAATTTTGATACTTAATTGACAAGAAATTTATTCATATATATCAATCTTGTATGAAAAAATGTGAAAATAACAATTTTCAAATGCTAATATGGGTTAATAACTTCATATGCAAGAAGAGGTGTCCAACTTCTCATGGGTACTCAATAAATCTAACAATTTGCATTGTCCAAGAATGCATAATTTGATGTCAACGAGCTAGATGGAGACTCTTGAGTTTTACATGTCTGTGGATGCTCTTTAGGTTTTCATTTTATACATGAGGACTTTGATGGAGACTCTTGAGTTTTACATGTCAGTGGATCCTCTTTAGGTTTTCATTTTATACATGAGGACTTTGAAGGTAGAGCATGTTTTTGTTCAACACCTAAGGGTCCCTAGCTCCTTCATTATTATTTTGCCTCAATGCTTGTGCGGTCTTACTTTGTTCAGTAGAAGCATCACATGGGAAAAATGCTATCTTGCTTGGGGTTTGATACGTTAATGTGTTACCCAATTTGCTACCACTATCTCTCTTGCCACCAATTTCAATTTTGCTACTCTTCTTTGTCATGGTAGAGAGGGGAGGAGAATCAAATGGACCGGAGATATCCTATTTAAGAGTATACTCCCATGTTCTCTTTGACTTCTTGCTACTTTCTTTTTGACTCCTCTCTGTGACAAAAATGATTTAAAATTAGTGCAATAATTGCTCAATGTCTCTATTGTCCTTTGTCCATGGATGTGTTAGATGGGTACCTCACCTCTTTTGCAAGAAAATTTTTGAGAGATAGAGTTCTTGTGGTGGTCCTCTTTTCTAAGGCTTTTTAAAATGATCATATTTTTTTACAATGTCAAGTAAGCTTCAACATATCGTTAAAATATTCCATCTTACAAAAGGTCTCAACCTTTATTTTCTAAGGAGGCATCTTTCTTTCCCTCTTGAATGATGCACATATAAGTTCCCTACCATGTAATCAATTCAAATGTCTTCAAATGAGGTAAAATTTAGAGGCTATGTGCCAGATTCATCTTAACACCCAACGTTGAAGGTTTCACAAGTAAAAATCCATATATGCTCTCTATCCATAGTGATAAGGCCCTTTGCAACCATAAGATGATTGTCTTTTTTAGAATTTTTTTTTTTGAAACCATTGGATGCTTTTCATGTAAGTGATACCAAGGGCAATAGAATGTCAGTCAGGCCCACATTTTCTTAAAAATGCCTCCCCGTCCAAAAATAGATTACCCATATACATACTGTCATCGTAGTTGCCCATGTTACTCTCAACATGCAGCTCGATCAGCGTTCCTATTGTCAGAGGTGAGAGTGCATGACCCCTGAGTTTTATAATTATAGAGCGGGTGAGACTCAGACTTAACTCCTCTACATAGCTTGTTCAAATCAACTAAAAGTTGCAGCCATTGAGATTAAGCTGTGCTATCAGCTTTGCAACTAATTGGTTACAATAAAAAAGGCAATCATCCCATGGCACATCCCTCCATATTTTGTCACCTATGGTGCTGCTAGGAGGGACATGTGAAGGGGAGACGCTTTTGCACATTCTCCCTTAGGTGAATAGTTACGATTTTTCTACATGAAATCTCACTTGCAACTCAATTTTTCTCATCCTACCAATAATAGAAGAGAATAGTTAGCCATTGAGTTATAGAGGGAGTATTTTACACATTGGAGATTGTGATCATCTCTCTTTTTGTCATCTTTTGGTACCCCCATAAAGGATTCAATATATTTTTATTTAAGAACTCAAGGAAACCTTCAATTGTATGAAGATGATGAGCTTATCGAGTCGAGTGTTTATGGGTAAGGAAGATCCAACGAAGTGGCTTGCACATTGTGAATGGTTTATGTTTATGAGTCACATGTTAACTCATGAAGAGAAGCTTTATGATTTTCGTCTAGTTATGCAGGGAGAAGTAAAGATTTGGTATGAAGCTTTGGATGATGCTGTGAAGCAAGATTGGGATAAACTAACAAGTTCTCTTGTATCACACTTTGCTCATCATGAAACAGCAATACAAGTTGATGAGAAGCTTCAACGTCTTCATCAAAATCCAAGAGAGGATTTCCAAAGTTTTCTACATCGATTTGAAGCTCTTTAGTTGAAGATAGGGAAGAATACTCATATTTAACATGAAAACAACCTCAAGCTTGACAAGTTTAAGGCTTGTCTTCACCAAACAGTTTGTGAAAAGGTGGAATTGGAAAAACCACATGTGCACGCCCAGAGCTCAGACATGAGGTCTACATTGTTGGAAACCTTATTTGCAACTCTCCTATGTCTGTTTGTGTCTTTGTACCAAGCCCAAGTAAAGAAAGTGGTTCTATGTTGCCTAGTCAAACATGGGATCTATATTCTTGGACACCTTCTCTCTGGCTCTCCTGTGTCTGTCTATGCCTTTGTGTTCACCCTATACTACGGGTCTCTATATAAAAGGGCCACCCTTTTTAGCGGGTCAGCCCCTACCCCATTATATGGGCGTCCTCTTCATTAAATGGGTCTATAGATTTGTACATAAGACTCCACTTCAATGCAAAATATCTCATCACTCTTCTCCTCGGACTTGTCTAGCCACTCCTTGATTTTTGAATCGATGACTATGGCATGAGACAAGTAACGTGTGCATCATGGTCATGCATCCTCTTACATCCTTGCATTGTTGCCTCCTAGCTATTCCTACAAGTGGCATCCATGGCTATGGTACTAGACAAGCATCTTTGAGGAGATCTATAGGATGAGAAGCTTTCTATCCACACTTGAGTTTTTTGGGTTGATGCGGAGTTATGAATATATCTACCCATCTAGGTCACTTTTCGAGTGCTCACCCATGGATTCCTCTTCTGTGAGTGTTGACCCACTTAATAGATAGTTGTAGGTGACAATGTAAGGATGAAAGAGGATGCACGCTAGGACAAATTGGTACCTCATCCAGTACCATAGCCATCGATCCCAAAGTCAATGAGTGGCTAGACAAGTTCGAGGAGAAGATTGATTAGATCCTTGTGGAAGCCATGATAAAGACCTTGTAAAAAGTCACACTTTTAAGCCTTAGAATGCATAAAATGATGTGCCCTAGTAGACATATACAATGCAAGGATGAAAGAGGATGCACCACTAGGACAAACTAGTTTCTCATCTAGTACCACAACCATTGATCCAAAAGTCAATGCTCCATCTCAATCCATGTATTTGGCCACTCTCTCATAAAGCCTCACGATCTAAAGATATGGCATCCTTAAGACCCTAGTGATTACACCATACTCAAGACACAAAGTTGCAATACAAGTTGGCAATTCGAACATCAAATATATAACCCTTTTTTTGTACAAAATTTGTTACTGGAAATGTAAAAGCATGAAATGATTTGATTTAGGAAAAACAAATAAATACTACAATTTGTATATAAGCTAGAGTGATGGTTATAAAGAAAAACACCTACCTACCAACCTCTTAAGGGTAGGATGCCTAGATAAAACAAGGTAGAAGAGGGAGCACACCTCATCAGATAGCCATGCATAGTGGGCTATGAATTTATTAGGAACTTTAACAAAAATTATTTTATCATTGTAGCCTCCCTGTAAAGTTGTAGAAAGAAATCTTATGATGTAAGTAAGAGAAAAGCCTTGTGAGAAGACTCTTCCAAAGTGTTTTCCCTTTTTTTTTGGGGGGGGGGGGGGGTGGGGGGGGGCGGGGGGGTGGATTGAAAGGAACATCGATGTCTTTGGGTAGGAAAATATTTTACATGTTTTTGTCATGTAATGGTAATTTATGATGTGTTGATATTCTTGCTAAAAGGAAGAGGTTGTGATGAACTTTGTTTGAAAAAGAAGAATTGAAAAGAGTTTCTTCTTGATCCTAAGCTTTGAATAGTTTTATATTTTAAAAAAATCTTGGATCCAAAAAATCAAGAGTTATTATAGCAGTTACAAATCCATAAAAACCTATTGAGAAAAAAGGAGCATGCTTTCCATGTGTGTCTCATGCCCCAAGCTAAATATTCTTGGTAATAAAAGCTACAACCAAACAAACAAACAAACAACAATTTAAAATAAAAATACAACAAAAGACCTTAGATCCTTACTTTGATCACTAGGAAGAAAACCTATGAAACAAAGTAAAATAAAGTCCAACCTAGAGACCATAAAGAGAATAGGAAAATATGTTCCAAGAATAGAGAGTGAGACCCTACACTCAGAATATTATGAAGGATAGATTATGGGTTGTGATCATAGATTACACTTCATCCTTAGAAACAATGAATGGTGGTAGATAAAAGAGTTTTTTTTTTTGGCATTCAAGATTAGGGCCTTCCTAGAAATGATTGCTTCTAGATTTTGTATCATCTCAAAGATAAGATAAATCATTAGAGTGAACCAGATAGTTTGAATATATGGATGAACCCCACAGTCTCTAAAAGAATTAGAGTATGAGCAATACCCTTTTACAAGGAAAAGAGCACTCTAGGGTCTTAGGAAAGTGGATCAACATGGAAAACCTCAACTTCTCTTTTTCTATGAAAATGTACATGTTATATATGGGTTTGTTTCAAGTCTTTGAGTTTTTTTTACCTACTACTTGGGTTTAAAAAGCTAGTTGTCAAGGGCAAAAGTTTAGTTGCAATTTTCTTTTGTGGTGTAATCGTAATTTGAATGTATAAAGTGCATTTAAGAGGAATGTGAAAGGAGGAAACACACTTTGAAATCCAACTCAGACTGAAAGGAAAGTTTGAAGCATGGTTCAAGATCTTGAGAGAATTTTCCAAATAAGTTCCGAACGAAAGATTGTGAAGCAAGAAACCATGGAAGTGCACCTAACTAAGGGAAGCCAGGATCTTTTGAAAGAGATCGAGGAAGAAACTATCTAAGGGTTTAATCAAAGAAGCGTTTTGCCAAGGAAAGAGCCACAATTGTTCCCTACAATCTAATGATTGAAATGTGAAACGAAAAAGTTTAACAAAACCCTCAAAAGATTCTCAAAAGTTTGTATGCAGAAGGGCAGAAAGTGTTTGACAAATTGCTTGTTAAAGACATTGTCTCATGGACTGTAATGATAAAGGCATACGTTGATAACCATGAGGGCAATTTGGCTTTACAATGTTTTGAGGAAATGAAAGAGTAGGGTATATCTGTGGATACTATCCTAGTTGTTCTCTGGTTAAAAGCTTGTGATACTACTCAAGCCTTGGAGACAGGTCGAGAAATACATGCAGAGTTGAGGAAATCAGGGCTGGAAAAAAACATTTTTGTTGGTAACACATTGATTGGCATGTATGGGAAGTGTGGATCAGTTTGCAGAAGGACGAGAGGTGTTTGATCAGTTGCTTGTTTGAGATGTAGTGTCATGGGCTGCATTGGTTGCATCTTATGCTCAGCATGGACTTGGTGAAGAAATTTTAGATTGTTTTAAACAAATGGTAGTGGAAGGTGTGTATGTGGGTGCCATTACTTTGCTCTTTGTTTGAGAGCTTGTGCCACCTTAGGAGCTTTAGATACATGCCGAGAACTCCATGTAGAGATATACAAAAGGGGACTGGATAAAGAGCTTCATGTTGGCAACACACTTGTGACTTTGTACAACACAGCTGTGGCTTGTTTACAGAATCACGGTAGGTGTTCAGCAAGCTTCCGGTTCAAGACATAGTTTCATGGAATGCACTTATCGTAGGAATTACTGGAGGTGGGCGGCAAATTGTTGAAAATGGTGAAACAAGGGAGGGGGCTATTGTGGGAGGAGGCCGCTTTTCTGGGAAAAAAGGAGGAGAGTGATCAGGAAGGGAAAAAAAAACGATTGCTAATAAGGAGAGGATGCCAAGTTTGTGCGTTTAAAAAAAATATATTACCCATCTAATCTCGCAGAACAGCAGGGGGATTATCAATTGCGATCCCAGCAGAAATGGGGATTCTTTCCTTCTTCTCCTCTGCTCTACTCATCAGTAGAGGATTCCTGAACGTATTGTCCACGCCAGAGATACCAACGCAAAGGGCTTCTTTGAAGTGACTCATGATATTTCACACCTCATATGTGCAGATTTCCTACGTGCTCCTGGTGTGCAGAGACCATTACTTGTCAGGTTTTCAACTGTGATTCATGAGCGGGGCAATCCTGAGACACGGTTTTGCTGTGAAATTCTACACTAGAGAAGGAAACTTTGACATGGTGTGGCAAATGGTCCAAAATTATTCGAAAGCTTCCAGATCCTGAAATTCAATGCTACTCTTGTTGTGATAGAAGTCCTCTTTATGCTCACTGTTCTTTCTTTCAGCAATCAAAGAGCTATGTGCACTTCTAAGTGGCAGAATTCTGGCAAAGTGCCAAGGGGAAGAAAAAGCAAGGACAGATTATGATGTTGAAATTACTGAACAGCCATAACAGATTCTGCTTCCTGATGATAACTGCCAATGATTGATACAATGATGATGATTGACGCGTTACTTCTGGTATTGATTAAACACTCTTTCTACAGTACCTGCATGTTTACCACTCATTACTTCCAAAACCCCTGAGAAACCATTGATGGATCTGGTCTGATTTTCCATTAAATCACTCTTCTTTATCTGAATACAAAGATGTCTTCTTGATCCTATTCCAACCTCTTAGATCTTACTTCAGATTACTTTGTTCCTTTTGGGAGAGACAGGCTATCTATATGACATGAGTTTTTGTCAAGATGTTTATTGGAGATGCTCCCAATCAAATGTAGCTGATTGTATGTCTCATATTATCTGAAATTGAGGTTTCAAATTGAATCTGATCTCACTAATTGATCTTCTATCCTGAAATTAGACAAGGTCCTCCGTGGTCGCGACTTTTCTCTCGAAAACCCTTCGATATCTTTGGTGAACCCGACGTGAAAGCGTCGCATTAAAAAAATTTCAGGATGGGAGATACTTCAGCATCAGTTTCAGCCTCTTCTACGATTCCTGCTTTGTCCTCTACTTCAGCTTTGTCTGACTGCTGCTTCAAGTACTTCGACGGATGATTTAAAGCAGATTTTGCAGAATATGTCTATGTATATGCAGCTTCAAAATCAGTAGACACAATTGTATATGCAGCAGCAGCAGTAGTTGCATCAACAGTAGTTGTCTAAAGGCAACTATATTCAGAGCAAGAGAATGCAATCAGTGCGAGTAAGGCGATTGAAGCAGTTGAGAATGAAAATAAGCTATTTGATGGTCATAATGTATCGGCTTATTTGAAGATGTATGAGATCAAGATGGGATTTTTTGGAGTACCAATAGGACTTATGAGTAAGTATTTTCTTTGCCTTGTCACACTTGCCTTGAGGGTAAAAATGACTGATCTTTTCCTTCAAAATTTACATTGGCAAGATTTTAAGAAGGCCCTGAAAGAATAGTATTTCCTTGAGGAATTTGAGATTGCTACTCGGCAGTCATTCCGAGAGTGGGTCTACATGCTAAACAAAGGTTTAGCTGCTTCAGAATTGATACAAGAATTTGAAGAGTTGTATAGTCAGCTTGATGCCATTGAACAAAGAGCACTGGATGTTGAGAAAGTTGTGCTTTCTTGCAAGCTGCAGATCTTGCTCTTCAAGAAGAATTAGGAGAGCTTCTTGAGGATCTCTCACGAAGCCTATGGGTCTTAAAACGGATTGGCAAGATGCCCAGGATGCGGTCTCGACTTTGACCAAGAGGCGGATATGGAAGACCCGCTTACAGAATGAATCCATGACACCGACGCTGTCTTTTGCTCCTATGTCTGCTTCTACCCCTATCATTTCTTCTCTTCCTCATCTAGTTACTTGGCCTATGCCAGTGCCTACTGTTTCTACTCCTCCTGTTCCTCCTGTTCCAAGACCGATGCCTGCTCCTTCTGCTCCAAAACCATCTGCTCTGTCAGTTCCTTCCTCTCTTGATGACATAATCAAAGGCATAACGGATTTGACACTGGAGTCAGTTAAAGCAAAATTGGTGGGAAAATTGAAAGAGCAGTTTGCTTCGACTGCGCCTACTATTTCTTCTAGTGCTCCTACTGTACCTAGGAGAGATCGAAGATGTATTTTGTGTGAAAGTACAGACCATCAGCATTGCAGGGATTGTGAATCTTTTCAAGATGCAAGGAGGAAGAATTTGGTATTTTGGGCACAAGATGGCAAGATCTGGTTGACTGAAACAGGAGCTCTGCTTGCTACCAATTTTGGGAAAGGCAGAATGAAGAAATTAGTAGATGATATGGCTGTGCGTACTTCTTATGTGGCAACTAGAGGAGATGCTTTTGCATGTGCAGTCCAGATTAAGAAAGGATTAGAGAATCAGCCAGCATTACAGACCTATGCTATGGAGACGGCAAACAAGGGGAAAATTCAACAAACTGTTTTGACTAGTACAGGTTCTAGCATCAGATCTGAGACAGGTTGGGATTCGCCTGTTGACAAGTACACTATTTATGCCTACTTGGCTAAGTCTCAGGGAGCAGATGTACTTGTTGAGGAGAAGCGTAAGAGGGATGAAGAGAATCCAAATGCAGCTAAAAAGACTAGAGGGGGTGAGTTTGTTATTCCACCTATTGCAGGGTCGTCTTTGAGACGAGGCCCAGAACGACAGATGGAAGATGCTCAAAAGAAAGAAAATAGGCAAGAGCCTAGAGAGAGAAAGCAGCCAGGCTTTAGATTGATGTCCAATATTGAGACATCTACGGACATGAAGAAAATCTTTAATGATAAGATACTTGGCAGTGAGGTGACTTTTACTATTTTTGAGGTTTTGGGCATCTCGAAAAGAGAGTTTCAAGATCAGTTCCAAGAAGTCCTGAAGAGGAAAAGACATGCATTGCCTACTACTGATACACAGGGAGTTTTGATTGGGGAGTTGGATGAGGATGAGGATGAGGTTATGGTTGAGAATGCTTCTGTTTTTTTGCAGATAGAGAAGAGGGTTTAGCCTATGCATTATGTTGAAACTGATGAGCCTATCTTGGTACCGCGTAGTCACTTTTCGCGGAGTCATTGGGCTAGAGAAACTATAGAAACAATGGTAAAAATTGGAGAGAAACATGTACCTTATGTTGCTTTGGTGGATCATGGTTCAGAGATTAATCTCATAGTTTGTGGAGTTTATGAAAGTAATAGATGGCCTATGGATGCAGAGCATGGGTGGCGTATGAGAGCCACCAACAATACTATAGGTGATTTGTATGCTGCCTGTCCCAGTGTCAGGATTTCTACTGGAGATGTAGAGGAGGATTTCCATTTCTTTGTGCAGGATTCATGCTCTTATCCCATAATTCTTGGACAGCCATTCATCACAGAGATGCGCATAGAGACGAAAGTAATGGATGATGGATCTGCTTATGCACAGATTTGAAGTAAAGATGGTATGAGAGTAGTTTAGTTTATGACTGTGTGTGTTAACCATGCAAGAAACAGGGATACTCTTCGAGATGCACCATTGCCCACTGTAAGGGATTTGGGTTTTCATTAGGTACTGCTGTCCCGCGAGACGACGGTGGTACAGAGCAGAGGAGATTGGAGTTCTCGCCTCCTGGTAGCAGTGTTTTCTCCTCCAGTTTTGTTGGAATTTCAGCAAACAGTTCGATGAGTTATCAGAAGATTTCTAAGTTGCCTAGAGCTGCCAGGCAGTACATATACAGGAATGAGAAAATTTTAAAAAATGCAGGTATTTTAGAGGATGATGAGCATATAGATGGGATGTATGATAGTATGGTTTGTGCAGATACGATGACAGAGATGGAAAATATGCTTAAAATTGATATGCAGAGTTGTCACAGTAATGTATCAGTGCAGTCTCTAGAGATGTTTCATGAAATTTTAGATTTTGTGTCACAGATAGAGTCAGAGGCTGAGGTGACTCAGCAAAAAGTGTTGAGTGGTGCTGAAGAAATTCAGCAAACAAAGTTTTCGGTTGATTATGATCAGCCTATAGAGACACAGAGGACTGAAAACTTTCAGCCAACTGAGTTTACTATTGAAATATTTCAGCATCCAGAGTTTAGGGCTATTCCTATGCAATCCATAGAGTAGAGGGATGAGGATATTCAACCACCAGAGTGCTGAATTGTTGATTTACAACAAGATTTGAGTAATGCAGAGGATCATAATGAAGCCAGGGTTGACATGAAATACAAGACTGTGGATAAGAAGGTGAAGCCGGTAGCTGTACCGCTTCCACCTGACAGTGATTAGCAAATAGAGAGGGCTGCCAAACAGTTAATTTTCAACAGAGACTCTTGCTGAATTAAAAATTGGAAATGGTGATTTCTTGCTACCCACAGAGAAGCAATGCTTTCAGGATATGCTTGAGCGACATGGAAGGGGGTTTGCTTTTTTCTCGCATGAGATTGGATGTGTGAATCCAGATATTGTTGCTCCTATGGTGATCTTTACTATTCCTCATAAACCATGGAACCTCTGACCTATTCCAGTGCCTAAGGCACACCTGCCAAAGTTAATTGACTTGTGGAATGAGAAAATCAGGATGGGAATCCTAGATCCGTCATCTGCACCATACTCAAATAGGTGGTTTACGGTTCCAAAGAAGAATGGTACTCTCCGATTTATACAGGACATGCAGCCAGTAAACATAGTTATTATCAGAAATGTTGGTATAGGTCCAATTGTGGATGAGTTTGCAGAAGCAGTTGCTGGACGTGCCATCTATTCTTTAGGTGATCTGTATTCGGGATATGACCAGTTTCAGCTGGCTTTGGAAAGCAGGGACATAACCACTATGAGAACTCCTATTGGGCTTGTCAAGATGTGTACCTTGCCTCAAGGTGCCACTAATTCTGTTGCGCATATGATGAATGCCATGCATAAGGTCCTTTGTGAGTATATACCTCAGCTTACCATGCCTTTCTTGGATGATGTGCCCATTAGGGGGTGTGCAGAAGAAGAGAAGAATGAGAGTCTAAATGAGCAGGGATGCAGATACTTTGTGGCTGATTATATTTCAGCTTGTGAGAAGATTTTGGCAAGGTTAGAAGAAGTGACCTTGACACTATCAGGGCAAAAATCTGTTTTTGGAGTAAATGAGGTTGTCATTGTTGGACATATGTGTGGGTATTATGGCAGGAAACCTTCACCTGAGAAGGTGGATGCTATAGGCAAGATTACAGAGTATTGTTCTACCACTTCAGAGGTACGGAGATTCATTGGAGCTTGTGTGTTTTACATGATTTGGATTTCCCATTTTACACACATAGCAGATTGTTTATATCAGCTGCTTCGAAAGGGGCAAAAATTTTATTGGGATGAGAGCCACACTAGAGCCATGCAAAAATTGAAGAAGTTATTGCAGATTGCTCCTACTCTCAGGAAAGCAGATTATAATTGCGGAAGGCCTATTGTATTGACAGTTGACACTAGTCCAATTGGCATAGGTTGGGCTGTGGGTCAAGATGATGCAGATGGAAACATGTATGCTATTCGGTTTGGGGCGAAAGTCCTAAATGAGAGACATAGGAGATTTTTGCAAATCAAGAGGGAATTATTGGGAATTGTTATGGCTTTCAAATGTGACAAGGAGTACTTTATTGGAGCCTCAGTTGTGGTAGAGACAGATTGCTTGCCATTGATAGGTATGATTATGAGTTGCTCTACTTCGGATATAGCTATGCTGAGATGGATTGCATACATCAAGTCATTAAATCCAGAATCTAAACACATAGCAGGGAAGGATAATCCAGTGGCAGATATGCTGTCTAGAGCCAGATATGATGATGAGGAGACACTATTTGCAGAAGAGGATGATGCAAAAATTTCAGTCGCTATGGTTGATCATGTTTGTCATGTCTATGATATTGTGGCTTTTATAGAAGAACTCTAAGTTGGAGATTGGTTGCAAATTGGCAAATATCTTAGTACCCTAAGCAAAAGAGATGAATGGAAGATAAAGAGTTCAAGAAGATAAGAAGAAAAGCCTATGGTTATTTCATGAAAGATGGATTTCTTTGGAAGCACCCGAAGAAAAGAGGTGGATTACCATTGCGGGTTGTCTGCGATAAAGAGACCCAGTTACATGTGATGAGGGAGTTTCATAAGAGTCCTTGGGCTGGTCATAGAGGAGTGTGGGCTACTTATGAGAAAATCAAGGAGAAATATTGGTGGAAAGACATGTACAAAGATGTTTCTCACTTTGTAGAGACTTGTAGAGACTATCAGATGTATTCCGTAGTGCGTCATCGAGATGAGCTTCATCCGACCTATCCACTATGCATTCATTACAAGTGGGTAGTTGACTTGGTTACTATGCCAATGGGTCTATGGCAGATGAGGTATATTGTTTTGGCTAGAGAGGATCTTACCAATCATGTTGAGGGTAGACCTTTGAGAACGAAGACCACTAGTGCAGTGTGTAAGTTCTTATTGGAAGAAATTTTCTGCAGGTATGGCTGTGTGGGTAAGGTCACTGCAGATCGTAGAGAATTGGATGCAGATGAAGCTAGGGAGTTTTTCTCTCAATTAGGAATCAAGTTGACTCTAACCACATCATATAATCCAGAGGGAAATGGAAAGAGTGAAAGAGGGCATCCGCCGATAGTGAAAGCATTAGCCAAAGCATGCAGAGGAAGGTTTGGAGAATGGCCGAGACTTCTACCATTTGCTTTGTGGGTTGATCGTACGACTCAGTGTTACCACAGGATATATGCCCGCAGAGTTGATGTATGGTCAGGAACTAATTATGCCGACTGAGACTTGTGCTTTGACTTGGTCAGTTTTACCTTGGCAGGAGGATTTGATGAGAGAGGAACTTTTAGCTCTTCGGATTTGGTAGTTGGAGAGAAGACCAGAGGATATTCAACTAGCTATTGACAGGTTGAAGGTTGCTAGACTAAGAAATAAGGACAGGTTTGACAACATGCATCGATTGCGACCTAGAGCAATAGAAGAGGGAGACTGGGTATTAGTCTTTGATAGCAGCCTTGAAAACCAGCATACTGCACTTCGGAAGATGGTGAAAAGATGGTTTGGGCCGTACATAGTCAGACATGTCTTTGATAATGCAACATATGAGCTAATAGAATTGGATGGGACAGTGCTTAGAGTGCCTATTGCAAGAAAAAGAATCAAGATTTTCAAGAAAAGAGATGATGAGGATTATGCATTGGAAGAATTTGCAAGAGAAGAGCAACGAGAAGAAACTCCAATAGAAGAGACAGATGATATGACAGATAATCTTGCTGATATACCGGAAATACACAATGAAGAGATTGATCTATTCGTGGATCTTGATGATAATGATCATGGATAGTTGGCCCATCCGGAGGATGTGCAGGATCAGAGGGGGTGGATGTCGTACTACTGCGCATTCGAGGTGTGGAATCCACCAAAAAGTTGTGTGTGACATTTGTTACTTTGTACATACTTAGTTGTTGTGTTTGCATTTTTGTTCTGCGTGCCAGTATAGTGGAGAGGGGTTTGGAAGTGCATATATTTGTGGGAAGCATAGTGGTGGAGATTTTTGGGAAGTTTGGCTCAGTTTCAAAAGCACTAGAAGATCGATTACCATCTACCTTGGATCTTGCAATGGAGGTGAAGAGGAAGAAGAAAGACTGAGCTTGTACATTCAAACTTTGCAAGGGGTTGTTGTTCATAGTCTTAAGGGGCACAAAGATATCGTGTATTGTGTGGCCTATTCAAGGGATGGTAAAAGATTTGCATCAGGAGGAGCGGACAAGACAGTGATTACCTGGATCTATAAAGCCTCGGGCATAGATCTGGCCAGATTTGCTAGTAGATCAGTGAACTACACTTGCAATCAATTTGTTAATAATGCAAATATATGCTGAAAGTATAAATCAAGTGAAGGCCATTTTGCAGCATATGTGGAACATGGCCTTGGTGATGAGGCACTGAAATGTTCTCAACAAATGCAACTTGAAGGTTGCAGCCTTGATCCCATCACATTCGTTTCCATCTTGAAGGCATCTAGTATCACAGGAGCTCCAGAAACAGGTTATCAAATACATAGAGAAGTAATTACTAGGGGATTTGGAACAGATGTGTACATGGGCAGCACACTGGTAGACATGTACATCAATTGTGGATCATTGGCAGAGGCATGCCAAATTTTTTATGCACTACCTGTTCGAGATGTAGTTGTCTGGTCTGCATTGATTGCAGGATACGCTGAACATGGTCTCAATGAGGAAGTACTGGAATGTTTCCAACATCTATAGCTGGATGGTATTTTTGCAGATGCTGTCACATTTATTATCTGCTTGAAAGCATGTGGCAGTAGAGGAGCCGTAAAAGCAGGTCGAGAGATCCATGCTGAGATCAGGAAATCAGGATTAGAAACAGATCTTTTAATAGGAAACACGCTGATAGACATGTATGACAGATGTGGGTTGTATGCAGAAGGGCGGAAAGTGTTTGACAAACTGCTTGTTAAAGACATTGTCTCATGGACTGTAATGATAAAGGCATATGTTGATAACCATGAGGGCAATTTGGCTTTACAATGTTTTGAGGAAATGAAAGAGTAGGGTATATCTGTGGATACTATCCTAGTTGTTCTCTGCTTAAAAGCTTGTGATACTACTCAAGCCTTGGAGACAGCTCGACAGATAAATACAGAGTTGAGGAAATCAGGGCTGGAAAAAAACATTTTTGTTGGTAACACATTGATTGGCATGTATGGGAAGTGTGGATCTGCAGAAGGACGAGAGGTGTTTGATCAGTTGCTTGTTTGAGATGTAGTGTCATGGGCTGCATTGGTTGCATCTTATGCTCAGCATGGGCTTGGTGAATAAATTTTAGATTGTTTTAAACAAATGGTAGTGGAAGGTGTGTCTATGGGTGCCGTTTAATCTCACAGAACAGCAGGGGGATTATCAATTGCGATCCCAGCAGAATTGGGGATTCTTTCCTTCTTCTCCTCTGCTACTACTGATCAGTAGAGGATTCCTGAACGTATTGTCCATGCCAGAAGTACCAGCGCAAAGGGCTTCTTTGAAGTGACTCATGATATTTCACACCTCATATGTGCAGATTTCCTACGTGCTCCTGGTGTGTAGAGACCATTACTTGTCAGGTTTTCAACTGTGATTCATGAGCGGGGCAGTCCTGAGACACGGTTTTGCTGTGAAATTCTACACTAGAGAAGGAAACTTTGACATGGTGTGGCAAATGGTCCAAAATTGTTCGAAAGCTTCCAGATCCTAAAATTCAATGCTACTCCTGTTGAGAAAGAAGTCCTCTTTATGCTGACTGTTCTTTCTTTCAGCAAATGAAAGAGCTATCTGCACTTCTAAGTGGCAGAATTCTGGCAAAGTGCCAGGAGGAGTAAAAAGCAAGGACAGATTATGATGTGGAAATTACTGAACAGCCATAACAGATTCTACTTCCAGATGATAACTGCCAATGATTGATACAATGATGCTGATTGATGCATTACTTCTGGTTTTGATTAAACACTCTTTCTACAGTAATCTTCCACTGCTTGCAACCAAGTTCTGCTTCACCAAGGCTTAAACAATTGGGTCAAACCTTTGGAATTGTGCGAAATTGACAATTACCTGCATGTTTACCACTCATTACTTCCAAAACCCCTGAGAAACCATTGATGGATCTGGTCTGATTTGCCATTAAATCACTCTTCTGTACCTGAATACAAAGATGTCTTCTTGATCATATTCCAACCTCTTAGATCTTAGTTCAGATTACTTTGTTCCTTTTGGGAGAGACAGGCTATTTATATGACATGAGTTTTTGACAAGATGTTTATTGGAGATGCTCCCAATCAGATGTAGCTGATTGTATGTCTCATATTATCTGAAATTGAGCTTTCAAATTGAATCTGATCTCACTAGATTGATCTTCTATCCTGAAATTAGACAAGGTCCTCCGTGGTTGCGACTTTGCTTTCGAAAACCCTTCGACAGCGCCTCGACTAGTATGTGGTGCATTTCGTGCTCACACATGCATCTCTGCAACAATCTGTCTTGCCCTAGCTGATAGAGTTGGCCTATTATTAACTAATAGGGTTGGATTTTGAGAATGAGTCGCCTCAGTCAGGCCTTTTCTATGGGTTGGTCAAGTAGTCTATACTCAAGCACTTGAACCATGTTGTATGCCTAGTATGGCATCAAGTTGGTTCTAAACATGTCTCTTTTGCTAGTAGATAGGGTGTATAGATGTGCATCTAGCAATTTGTCTCCAATGCCCTATCATCTAACGACTTCTCACCTGGGTATGTAAGACATATGATTAGCCATATAGTGTTTCTTTCCCTTGCGTACGATGAAAAAGAAGTCAAATTCAAGAAGCAAAAGTAACCGTCGAGCTATATGCATCCTATAGCGCAAGGTTTGTTTACTAGATACAGCAAGGCTTGATGGTCAACAAAGAAAATAAAGGGCATAGCCAGAAGATAATGCTGAAATTTCTTTATGAAAAACACCATCACTAGCCCCTCTCCTTTGTTTGTGTGAGTAATTCATTTCTGTATAACTATGAGTTATTTGCTAGCAAATTTTAGTAGATAGTCGAGATTGTGGTCACCAAGCTAGCACAACACAGCTCCTAGTGTGGATTTCGATCACCAGGATGATTGTCCCTCTTGGTAGCAGCGTTTAACTTCTTGTAGTTGACGCACACTCTAATCTTTCCATTCTTCTTCAGTATGGTCACTATAGGCGAGACCCAATCTGTGTGCTCAATCTCATAAATGAAACGTGCCCTTAGCAGCTTGTCAATTTCTTTCTTGATAGAGTGAGCATGCTTGGGATTCATAGGGTACGATCGCTACTTTTGATCAGCATTGCATCGGGGGTCATGGGGATATTATGAGGTACGACACTTGGATCTACCCCTTTCAGCTCATCAAGGGACCAAGCAAAGACATCCATGTACTCTCACACAAGAGGGCAATGAGACTTTCTTCCTCTTCCTTGGTCAAGGAATCCGCAATAAAGACAAGTGAGGGTATCTCCCCTTCCTTAGGGAGATTAACCTCATTGACTTTGGTTAGCACCTCTATTAGTTCGCTTGCTTGCCCTTGTCATTTGTCTCCTAGCAAGATCACTACCCTCTTGCCTTTCTTAAACTTAGTAAATTGCTTTGGCAAGTCTTGTGGTTTCCTTTGATCTTCAGCCTGTATATCCCTAGACTACTTGTGTTGTTCTTCCTTCAACCTTCGACGCCTTAGGTGGAGTGGCAAGTCCCCTTTGGTGCGTCTGGTCTTAGGTGGTTGTGGCACCTCAAGATCATTGTGTGAACTTACCTCCGACTCATCACCGGTCAACTTGTACAACAACTCAAATTTGACAAGAGAAATTTCCTATGATTTATAGAAATTCAAAGAATAAAGAGAATTTGAACTCCTAAGGTGTTAGAAGGTTGAGTTTTATTGGGTATCCAAACCAACAAGCATTAACCAAATCTTTGTACAAGGTCTTCAAAAACCCAAAGTTAGGAGTTTTTAGGATTTTCACAAAAAGCATCACACCATAAAGGTGAAGGGAGTGAGCCCTAAAGTGAAAGCATGGAGCAGAAGCAAGAGCTATGGTGGAAGAAGCAAGAGTAAGAGAGAGAGACACACATAAGATATGGGAACTCTACTAATCACAATGTGTGATTACTCTTTCCTTTATTCAAATGTCATTGAAAGAATAAAGAATGAAGTGACAATGTGATGAGTATCCACCACTTGCAATGTATAAGTGTGCGGGTATGTAGGTACTGCCAGTGTAACTAATATACGAGTGGCTAGACATAGGCACCTTTATCCCCAACAACCTTCCACTTAAAGGAAAGTTTTCCCACTAATGAGGAGAGAATAAGAAAAAAGTGACAAAGTACAAATCTACATTATTACCACAAGATGAGAAAAGACGTCATCTCATCCAATGGCCATCAACTTCCTAAGGAAGGAAAAATGCTCCGCCGCTGCTGCTGAGAGACTTTTATTGAGCATATCTCTATGATTTTGATTACTTGAGATCATGACAAGCTCAATAAACTTATCCTCAATGACCTCTTGAATAAAGTGGTAACACACCTCAATGTGCTTCATTTTCACATGAAAGACTGGATTCTTGGCTGAGTGAATAGCACTCATAGAACCTGAATATAGTGTAGGGATTGCATCAATCACTACAAGGGATCGGGCTCATACCCGCGCTCCTAGCCGCACAAAATGACTTGGGAAAAAAAGTGTCGGGCCCGTGTAATAGCGCGTGTATCATCGCGGCCAGAGACATGCGTGTAAAAGCGCGTGTACAGTGACAGCCAGTCGCGCGAATACACGACCCCATACACGTGTTCTGCGCAGTTTTGCTGCAAATTTACACGCGAATCTAACAGACTATCCGCGCAAATATACGCGAGTTTGACAGATGACACGCGCTTATACACGCGATTACAGAGGGAAAAAAAAATCCAGAGAGTGCTTTTGGGTGCCTGGATGCTGTTCCAGCATCCAGCCACCCAAAGGCACTCTCTGGATTTTTTTTTTGGTGCATTGCACCATAAAAAAAGAGCGATTTAGATTTCAAGACACGAATCAAGACTCACTCTCTATGAATACACGATTCAATATTACTATCTAAAACTTAATACACGACTCAAGACTCCCTCCATGCCCTCTCTCACCGCGTGCCCTACTACCCCCCCCACCAAAGCACCCGCCACATAATCCTCCACTCCCGCTCTCCCTACTGCGGCGTCGGCTCTCATCTGTACTGCGGGAGTAGCCATGACTAGGGGTGGCTGCATGTGACTGTGTACGTGACTGTGGCTGTGAGGGAGCACGTGATGGTGGCCGTGAGCCCTCACGTGACGGTACAGAGGAGGGTGTGCGTGAGTGTGTCCGTGCAGGGGTGTGTCTCCTTGGTGAGCGTGTATGCGCAGGGGTACGTCTCGCCGGACTCGCAGGCGTAGACGGCAGTGGAGAGGCTTGTGTACTTGGGGGTGCGGTGTGACCTGGGAGTCTAGGAGGAGGATGGGCATACATATACTCTGTCAGCTCCACTGGATTAGGATGGCGTCCAAAATGGTTTATCATCTCTATCATCCAAGTGGCGTATGCCCACGGATCGGAGGAAGAGCCTGGATCCATGAAGAATCTGCAAAGCGTCGAAATTCCGCCTCAATGAACCAAGCAAAACATGCATATAAAAAATAAACATATCTCCTACAATATATCTCCTCAATATATCTCCTACAATATATAACCTACAACATATATCTACCATTCTAGAAAATAAACATATCTCTTACAATACCAAACATCGAATTAGTAGAAGATCATAAGCCAAAAGAAGAAGTTCATTTCGAATTAGTGACGAAATTCATGAAAAACAAAAACTCTTTCCTCTATCTTGACGGACATTGTCCATCAAGGGAGAAATGACTAAACACATACACAAGGGTTCCTTCTTCTCTCTTTCCTCTATCTTGACGGATGTCGTTTGTCAAGAAATAAATAGTTAAGCACATATACAATGTGTGTGAATTCTATCCTCAGTCGCTTTCAAGTACACATAGCACGGGTGGAAAGAAAGAAAGCGACAGATTTGCCAAAACAAACAAACGACAACCAACCTCTTTGAAAAGTCTTTGAAAAGTGAGTTCGTTGATTCTTGCTTCTCTCTCCCTTTCTGTGTTGTCTGCACCCTTTGCTTCTTTTGGGTAGTCCAAGAGGGAGAAGGCTGGTTGGAAGAGGCAGGTTCGGGGGTTTGGAAGAGCTGGAGGCAGAGGTACTGTAGCGACAAAGAAAGAAGAAGAAGAAGTGTTTTGAAAGAGGGCTTTTGAAAGAAAGAAAGCGACACGCGCGGTAGGTAAACGCAAAAAGCACGCGTGTAAAAGTGCGTGTAAAAGCGCAGCAGAATACATTGTAGACGCGCCTGTACACGCGACACAGAGATTGTTTATACTTTTTTAAAAAACTGATTGTTCTTGTGTATCCATTGTTTTGTGCATAGGATGTGTATGATTTCACTAAAAACTGATCCTACTTCTGTATTGGTTATTTTGGACATAGCATGTCATCATCCTCTTCAAGCAGTTCTGGTGAGGATGAGACAATGCGTCATCGTGATCGCGACGTGTGGCTGGCACAAAGGATCAAGTGTACGTGTAATCGATGTCAAGGGTGCATTGTACGAGCGCGTCGAATTACATTGAATCACATCTCGATGTATGGAGAATGGATTCAAACAGGTTTAGAGGTGAGAAGATGTGAATTGAAAGTATTAAAATAACTCATGGTGTGCAAATTAATGGAGCGCGTTGTAATATATATACTGTGATTGAAGCAGGATGCAGTACCACACCCTAACATGGTGCCATACGCACGGCGAGAGCATGCAAAGCGTCGACGAGATGATGCTGGAGCTTCGGGATCTGTTGTCGGAGATGAGTGGGAAAGGGATGACAATAGCCCTGCACCCCACGAAGTTGTGGAAGAGGAAGTGTTTGATGACATGGTGCGAAATCTTTTTAGGGATGATCACAAAGGTGTGGACGACAATGATATGGAACAAGAGCATCTCTACAACGCTTCATCGACACCGGTTTTTGAAGGGTGCACATTCTCTATTTTACGTGCTTCACTTGAACTGCTCAATATACAAACAGTTTATGGATGGAGCAATGCAAGTCTTGATGCATTATTGAAGTAAGCATTGTAACTTGCAAATTTGAGTTAGTGGTTTTTGGTTTACAGTATAGGGTTTAGGGTTATGGGCTAATTGATGATATTGGATGCAGGCTATTATCAAACATGCTTCCAAAGGGGAATAGACTACCCACCTCAAGAGACAAAGCGAGGCGCTATGTGACATCTCTTGGAGGATTGGATTATGATCGCATACATGCATGCGTCAATGATTGCATTCTCTTTCGTGGGACGCATAAGGAGGCTCGACAGTGTCCCACTTGTGGTGAAGCAAGGTATAGAATAGATGTGAAGAGTTTTGATGTACCTCGTAAAGTCTTGCGACACTTTCCTATAATTCCTTGCATCAAACACATGTTCAAGTGCAAATCCATAGCAGAGCTCATGTCATGGCATTCCTCGCATCGATCGGATGATGGCATGTGGAGAATTCCTGCAGACACTCCTGCTTGGAAGCATATTGAAGATGAGTGGCCCAGCTTTAAAACAGAGCCCAGAAACTTGAGACTTGGCCTAGGTATGGATGGAGTGAATCCGTTTGGTTTCAAGAGCACCGCATACAGCGTGTGGCCGGTTGTGTTGGTGAATTACAACCTTCCACCATCAATGGCGATCAAGAAGGGACATCTTATGTTATCCCTTCTGATTCCAGGGAAACATAAAGTCAAGCATATGGATGTTTATCTTGAACCGTTGATTGATGAGTTGGAGGAACTATGGAGAGGTGTTGCGGTAGTGGACATTAGTAGGCCTCCCTCCTCTCGACACTTCGACTTAAAAGCAGTGTTGATGTGGACAATGCATGACTTTCCAGGATACAGCGATTGTTCTGGTAAGAATTCTAACTACCTCCCGACTCTAATACTACTAGCTATATCAATTATAACTATTGACTTTATTATTCTAACTTTTTTTTTATTTTAACAGGTTTGAGGACATCGGGTAAACATGCATGTCCTATATGTGGCCCTTCATTGGTACATGAATAAGCTGATGGTTTGTGTAAGACCATATTCGATAATCATCATCGATTTCTCCCATCAGATCACCCTAAATATGCTCCTAGTAAGAGGAACATTCATCCACAGACACTTCGTGCAAAAGATTGGAAGCGTATTTGGGAGTCTTCAAATGTTCTTCCTCCAGATGGCATGAACAGGTACATCTCCATTGTTTTCAATCTTGTTTTGTGTAGTCTCTAAAGTTGGAATAAAGATGACAGTCTGCAATCCCTTGTGTAGGTACTCCATTTTTTTCCGGCTACCATATTGGACCCATCTCAAGATCAACCATCTTCTTGATCCCATGCACATCTTCAAGAATGTGGGATCTAGTATTTGGGAACATGTTATTGGTAAAAGAGACAATGTTAGCGTACGGGAGGACTTGTAGGTCGCAGGACGTATGCGTCAAGCTTGGCCACGAGAGGAGGGTGGGCACGTTCGTCTTCCGCCTGCTCCCTGGATTATATCAAAGAAGGAGGAGAAGCAGGTAAAGCAAGCCATCACCACTTTGCGTACTCCCACTGGATGCATGAGATCGTTGAAGGGAGCGTTTACAACCACTAAGAAAAGAGGGGTTGAGCAACTACATGGGTTGAAGTCCCACGATTGGCACAAGATGCTCCAAGTAAGTGTTTTCCAATTATTGTAGGTTGAAATTAAATTTTGTAATGCCCTAACCCAAATATACATGTGCTCTTATGTGCGCAGTTCATACTACCTACTAGCATCGACCATTGTGCAGACAGGAGTTTGAAAAGATGTATTTATAAGATGGGCGAGCTTGTGAGGTATGTAAATCCCATGTAAGATCACCCTTCATTATACCTTGCAAAATGAATGTGCATGAGGTATAACGTACTGTGCATTTATTTTTCAGATATGTTAGTTCCAAAGCAATTGATCCAGCCACATTGGATGATGCGCGTGTTATGGCAGTGGAGGTGGTTTGTATGGTAGAGGAGACTTTTCCGCGAACCATTCTCACAAGTCAACTACATCTCATTGTGCATTTAGTGGATGAAATTGCTTTATGTGGCACTGTGCATGCCCGTTGGATGTTCTTCCTAGAGCACTTCATGAAGACCTTAAAAGACTTTGTGAGGCAAAGTGCAAGGCCCGAAGGAAGCATGGCTGAGGGTTGGTTGATACAAGAGTCTCTTGTATATATATCAGAATTTCTTGATCAGGTGGATAGCTCTTTGCCGCGACTATGGAGCAATGAAGAGGACTTGAGGATGACATCTATTGTGCCTCAAGGAAAAGGACAGAGCAAAGTAATTGAGAGAACATTGATTGATGATCTTAATTTCACTTGCATCCTTAATAGTGATGTGATGGGAGACCAGTTGGGCATGCTCCTCCAGCTCCATTCTACTCTCATCTAGCTTAGCTTTAGCTTAGTCCATATCAAGTCTAGGAGCTCATCTCCCACTCCTTCTTCTCCAAATTTCGACCTTGTGGCAGCCATAGCCACCCTGCACATATCCTGCTTCAAGCCCTTACAACTCTTCAACCAGAAGAGATCTTGATAAACTTTCTTTTGGATAAGTGTTGTTTTGCTCCTAGAGCTTCTCTGTATCACCTTAGAACTTGACATTGCCCTGTCCACTAATCAACATTGTCATTTTTCTCAGGATCTATCATGTGGCCTCCATAGCCAAGCAATACCTAGGCATCTTGGAGCCTATGGATCTCACACTACAAGACACCATTCATCATGATGCCTTCTCGGAAAATCTTCCTCAACATCAGCCGCATCTCTATGCACATCATGCTGCAACATTGGCCATCATATGCTTCAGCATTGCTGAAGATTCGTCACGTTGTCAAAATATGTGCCCATGTTGATCGAATGCTTTGATCCATCTCTGTGCAGCACGATTTTAGTTGCCATCATAGGATAATGATAGCCCATGAAGTAAGCTTCATCCTCATATAAGAAATTTTCAAAATGATCAAGTATAGCTCCCACAATCAGTAAAAAACCAAGGCTGGGTCAAAACCCTAATCTAGGAAGCCATAGCAAAACTTCACCAAGCTCAAAAATCTTATCATTTTCTCTATCCTGCCACTTGGAACAAACCACTACCACTCCAATCTACTATCCCAGTATCAAATCAAGGAGGAGAAGAGCTTGGATTCATTGACAGAAGATCAACGACCCCGAACTAAGAAGATTTGAGTTCCCGGACATAGTCTTTACATAGTGTGTTTTCACATTGTCATTACTTGTGTCTCTTGACACACTATAATCTGCTCTTTCACTGATAAAATCTAAGAATTATGGAGTTATTTTCTATTGCTCTAGCCATTTAACATGGGCAAAGACTCTCCAACTTCTCGCTTCAAAGGATTCGGGTTTCATACCTGGCAGATCCACATCAAACTCATCCTGATGAAGAAGGGCCTCTGGGCCATTACTACTGGAAAAGAAAAGAAGCCTCATGATGTGGACCTTGCAGTCACTTGGAAAAAGAATGATGATAAGGCTCATGCCATTATGAAATTGGAGCTAGACGATAGCTATATCCACCATGTGGATAATTGTGACACTTCACAGGATACATGGAAGAGATTTGACACCTTGTTTAGTGCATAATCTAAATCATCAAAGTATGGTCTCCTGATTGAGTTTTCCAGGCTTGAAATGAAGTCCAGAACATCACTTGCCACACATCTGAATTACATGGAAGGACTTCTAACCCAACTTGCAGGAATCAACATTAAAATGGAAGAAGATGTTTGCATCAGCGCTCTACTTAAAAGTTTACCTCCTGAATATAATAATATATCAACAACTCTAATCAATATGCCAAACCCTGAACTTGTTGATATCCAGGCATCACTGTTAGAGGAGGAAAAGAAGCTAAAAACTAAGGAAGAACCAAGCATCTCTAGAGATGAACATGCATTATATGTTGGCAACAGGTACAAAGGCAAGAGGGATCAACTCTTTTGTGACTTCTACAAAAGGACCGAACACATTGAGAAGTTCTGCCAAGCCAAAAAGAGGTCCCAAAAGGCCTATCTAGTTGTAGTCAAAGAAGAAGAAGAAAACGGACCAAAGAAAGAAGAAGAAGAAGAAGACCACCACGAGAAGGACAAACCTCATCACTCCTTCTATTCAGATAGACTTTTTTAGCTTTGTATTTCCTAGCCCTAATGCTTCAGACCTAAACTTGTAAACTCCTCAGTTAGCCTTCTACTACAGCCTCTGTACACTTTGTGAGGCCCCTGCTACAGCCTCTAGATGACCACCATGTTTGTGGTATCCATACTTAGCCTTTTCTGCGATAGCCTCTGGTGTTTTGCCTTGTTTATGGTGTGCCAACACTTTACAAGTGTTGCTCTCACTAAAGCCTCTACACACTTTGTTCTTCTGATTGTGATTGAGGAGGGGTGTTGAGATATTTTGCAATCATACCTACTTCAATCCCTTTGTAAGGAGCAGTGAGGGCTCAGGACAAGAATCCCATATGCACAATTAAAAAAAAGGGCCACCACTCAATTCCTATAAAGCATTGTACTTGCACTCTTTTTCTAATGCAATGATAGTACTCTTTTCTTTTCAGTGAAGTGTCTATGTAACTATACACATACAATATTTGAAACGAGTATTTACGAGGCACCTATCAAGGTAAATTGTTATATAATTATATATGGTTTAGGATCATTTCCTTTTATATTAGAGAGGTACTATCTTAGAAATACATGAGTGATATAAGACTTGATAACAATATACGAAAAATGTAGAGTGCTAAGAATATTTTAAATGACAATAAGAAAGAAATTCACTCAAGATGATATAGAAGAGAAAAGGGATTTGTAAAGTTCAAGAGAAGAAGAAAAAGAAGATCAAAGCTCTGAGATCAAGAACCCCGATGTTTTTAGATATGCTCAATGTCGCACCCTTGTAAGGTGCCACCAAAGGTCCATGGTGCTCTAAGATGTAACGTCCCCATTATGAGGGGAAGCCATGTGTGAGCATAGACATTTGTTGGGTCTTGACTTGTATATCAGATGAGGTATATATGATTAGATGGAAAAAAGGTGACATTTGTGGATCTAGCCTTTGGGTTAGATACAGTAGTTATGATGGTAGCAACTGGAGGCACAATCCATCGAGTTGCCAGGTAGGTGTGGGAGTTATCAGGGACCCCTATTTTGGGATCTAGGGACCGCCAAAGTGGTCCTTCGCTGGGGGGATCTTAGGGGGGTCAACAAGCCCCTTGACAAGGATCAGAGAGTAGCACCCTTGGCCCCTTGGCCCAACCTTAAAGAAAATATTTCTTGGAATATTCCCTAGCCGACTAATGAATGTTCATAATATGGTTGGACATGCCGACTAGACTACAAGCAAAGCCCCTCAAAAGCCATCATCAATCTATCTTTCACCCAATGAGAGTTCTTCCAGCTATCCTTAAGGCCTTTGTCTATCATTTGTTTGGATCACCATCTAAGCCTCATAGTGAAAGCACAAGGATGACTAAATCTATCTTTGTATCAATTGGTTTGAAATTAAAGTACTTTTTTTATTCTCATAGTTGTTGTATGGTCTCTACTCCTTGCTAATATTTTGTTTATTACGTCGTGTAGTTTCTGCATGGTAGGGGGCTGTAAGGAGTAAAGAGTTCTTGAGAGGCAAGGGCTTCAATATGAAAGATAAGAAATTTCATTTGCTACATCAGGTAGTGGTGCTGGCACATCAAGTGGTAGTGGTATTGTATCGATAATTCAAACACTTAGGATTGGTCCACCAGCCTTCAATGAAGGCAAGTTAGATGGTAGAAACTACACTTTGTGAAAGTTTAAAATTACAACTATCATTGATTCTTATAAGCTTCTTAAGATAATGATGAGGGCATACCCAACACCCCAACCCATCCCTGGCCCATCAAATTTGAGTATCATGATTCCTCCAAATATAGATGCATTGTGTGACTTAGTTACACAGTATTCTAACTTTATTTTGACCTTGATTCAGCATACAACCAAGGCATCAAAAGCTTGAAACATAATGAGGAGAAAATAGAAAACGCAAAATCAAGCATAGATTTAAAACTTGGAGACTCAACTAGTAGTAGAGAAGTTTGCTAAAGGAGAGATAGATGAAGCATTCATCATTGTGATCAAGAATTTATGTGACTAGATGGTTGATGTTAGGATATAAAAGACTAGTGAGGAGCTAGATTAGAGATGTCTTCAAATTTTCCCACTAAAGTTTAATGGACGAATAACTACCCTAAACACTCAAGTGAGATTCCAAGCTTTGATGTTTAAGGAGTTTTATACACTACAAATGGAGGAGGAGTTGCAGGTAAAAGCTCACGAGAAGATAGCAATAGTGGAGATGCTGCATTATCTACAAATGAAAGGCAAAGGTGATTTCTCTACGAATGGTGACAAAAAGAAGAAGGGTGGAAAGAAAAAGGTGTTGCATTTTCTATGAACATGAAAAGAAAAGATTATTTCTCTACGAATGGTGACAAAAAGAAGAAGTGTGGTAAAAAAATTTTTCAAGAAGAGTGCTTCTACTACAAGAAGTAAGGATATGCGATTGTAGATTGCGTGTTAATAAGGCAGATGAAAAGAATAGCACCCTGAAGAGTAAAGGAAAGGAGAGAAGTCAATATGGCTGAACAAGAGTTGGATTTATTCATGGCAAGCATTGAGAAAGTTTGTTCCTTTAGTGCAAGAAATATCTACCATTGACTGATGGGTATTGGATAGTTGTGTCTCTTGTTGCATGACCAATAAGAAAGGTCTGATAGTTCTATAATGCCTTTGCAAGAATCCATTACTATGACTCTTGGAAATAATCCAAAATGTCCTACTAAGGATACAGGTACTTTTTCCTTTATTTTTCAAATGGTGATTTCAAAAATCCTTCATTGGCCATGAGGTGAGGTTCATTAAGACAAGTGTAAAAATCATTTACAGTTCTAGCAAAGCTATTGGCAAAGAAGAAATAAGGAACAACATGTATTAGCTCAGTTCTCTTACAGCCAGTGTTGGTGTGGGTGCAAGTAAGCCTCGGTATGAAAGATTTGGTCACATTGATTTTGCAGTGTTAAAAGAGATGCTTAAGCAATGTATGATTGCTCACCTACTCGCACTAGCTAAAATAAAGGACAAGAAAGCAAGATTATAGTGAGGGATCCTCTAGAGTTAGTGCATGCTGACTTGTATGGTAAAAGGCCTACACATGCATAATTTGGGAGGATCCTCTTGTTTTATGTTGATTGTTGACGACAATAGTAAGAAGATGTGGGTGTAAATCCTTCGTGATAAGGCTCAAGATTTTGGTAAGTTGAAAGGATGTCTAAAACTTGTTGAGAATGAAATAGGGAAAAGTGTGAAGAAGTTTAAAATAGATGGTGGTGCTGAGCTCAAATCAAAGGAGCTTGAAGTCTTGATCACGTATTAAACATGTTCAAATCCAGTATCACTATGTGCGTGACTTGATCGAGGATGGGATAGTAGAGGTCATCTACTATCCAAGGAAGGATAATGGAGCATATATCTTCATCAAAGCTCTTATACAAAGGATCTGCTTCGAGCTTATCTTTAGAGACTCACCATTAGGCTGAGGATGTAGTTCAAGGACATTGAGGGGGGATATTAGATATCCTCAATGGCTAACCTTCGTAAGGTGCCACATCAATGGTCCATGATAGTCTAAGTTGTAAGGCCCTCATTATAGGGAGAAGCCATGTGTGAGCATGAATATTGGTTGGGTCTCGACTTGTATTTTAGATAAGGTCAATGTGGTTGGATGGTAAAAAGGTGACCTTTGTGGATCTAGCCTTTGGGTTTGATAGAGTACTTATGCTAGTAGCAACTAGAGTCATAATGTATTGAGTTGTGGGGTGTGGAACTTATCAAGACCCTTATTTTGGGGTGTCAAGGTAGTGCCCCTAGTCCGCGGCCGTCGACAGTCCAGGGAATATTCCCTCACTAACTAGGGGAGGTTCATAATATAATTAGAGAGGCTGATCAGACTATTCTCTCAAGCTATAAAAGGAAGATCCTTCCAAAGCTATCATCAATCTATATTTCAACTAGTTCGAGTTCTTCTAGCTATCCTTAAGCTCTTCGCCTATTATCGATATAGATCACCATCTATGCTTCAAAGTAGAAGCACATGGGTGGATAGAACCATCTTCGTATTAGTTTGTTTGAACTTAAAGCAGTTTTTATTCTCCTTATAGTTGTTATGTGTTCTCTACTCATTGCTCAAACTCTGCCCGTTGTGCCATGTAATTTCTACATATGTTTCACCCCTTGCTGTAGAAATAAAATTGAAGTATGAAATCAAAGGACGAGGAAGTGGGTAAAGTTGAGGTCTCTCTAATGATATAGAGAAGAGGGATAAATGTAATTGAGAAATAGAAGATGATAATAAAAGTATGGAAGGTGATTAGCTTGGCAAAGTTGAGCTCTCTCTAATGATAGAGAGAAGAGGGATAAGCATAATTAAGAAATCAATGAAAACGTATGTTGAAAGAGATAGGAAGTTAGATTCCAACAGAAGATAATAGAGGTCTTCTGCTTTTATTTAAGAGATGAGAAAGAAATCTCCAAACTTTTAAAGTAAGAGATGAAAAAGAAAAGCAAGAGATTAAATTATATGGAAATCTGAGAAGAAGAGAGTCAATTGGAAGAGAATATAAATCCTTTTATCACAGTGGACTCACTATAAAGTTGGAAAAAGAAAGCTTAGAATGTAAGCAAGAGAGAATCGTTTAAAAAAGACTGTTCAGTCAATAGTTCTTAGTACATGTATAAAGTTAATGTTCGTGCTACTCAGGTAAGTTTCATAACCTTCTTTTTGGGATTTGGACTTAAGGAACATCGAGGTCTCTTGGTAAGAAAAATTTATGAATGTTTATAGTTTACTTAGTTATTTAAAAATACCTTTGATGTTCTTAAATATTTACATAATTATTGGATTTAATAATTAAACCTTGGGTGAGCATGTGGAAAGTGGCAAGCCCAATCTTAATTACTAACTCTTATGGATGGGTGGACACACTCAATCAAGTAACTTCTCAATCAAAGAAATTTTAGGAAGAATCATAGGAGCATAATCACCTTTAGTAGGATAGAACCCAGGCTAATACTATCTTAGGGGAGTGAGCTGAAATAATGCTAGGTTAATGGATGCAACTACCCCTCTCTAGAATTAAGTAATTTTTGGCTACTTGCATATTTCATTGGTTGCAAAGTGACAAATCTTAGATGGGTATTAGAATACTATGAGGATGACTCTCTAGGCTTTCTTTATAGACCATGTTTTCGCTAAGTTTGTTCTTCAACATAGTTGCAAACCTTTCAAGTAAGTTGCATGTTTCTCCTAAGGAGATTCCCTTGGATTCTCTAAAAAAACTTAAGAGAATGACTCATTTTTAAAAATTGGGTAAAAAATAACATATAAGTTTCTAATAATTTTAATTTTGTGCATTTCAAAATAAAAACTACTATGACACAAGGATGTTGATTTATAAACTAGATCATTTTTAAAGGATTTTTTTTCTAGGCAAGGTAGTATCTTAATATCATAAAGTTTATATAGCATAAATTTATATTTTTCTAGAAATTAATAATAAATTAGGCATGATACATTATAATTATCTCAAAACCTAAAAAATTAATTAGAAAAATTTTGATACTTAATTGACAAGAAATTTATTCATATATATCAATCTTGTATGAAAAAATGTGAAAATAACAATTTTCAAATGCTAATATGGGTTAATAACTTCATATGCAAGAAGAGGTGTCCAACTTCTCATGGGTACTCAATAAATCTAACAATTTGCATTGTCTAAGAATGCATAATTTGATGTCAAAGAGCTAGATGGAGACTCTTGAGTTTTACATGTCTGTGGATGCTCTTTAGGTTTTCATTTTATACATGAGGACTTTGATGGAGACTCTTGAGTTTTACATGTCAGTGGATCCTCTTTAGGTTTTCATTTTATACATGAGGACTTTGAAGGTAGAGCATGTTTTTGTTCAACACCTAAGGGTCCCTAGCTCCTTCATTATTATTTTGCCTCAATGCTTGTGCGGTCTTACTTTGTTCAGTAGAAGCATCACATGGGAAAAATGCTATCTTGCTTGGGGTTTGATACGTTAATGTGTTACCCAATTTGCTACCACTATCTCTCTTGCCACCAATTTCAATTTTGCTACTCTTCTTTGTCATGGTAGAGAGGGGAGGAGAATCAAATGGACCGGAGATATCCTATTTAAGAGTATACTCCCATGTTCTCTTTGACTTCTTGCTACTTTCTTCTTGACTCCTCTCTGGGACAAAAATGATTTAAAATTAGTGCAATAATTGCTCAATGTCTCTATTGTCCTTTGTCCATGGATGTGCTAGATGGGTACCTCACCTCTTTTGCAAGAAAATTTTTGAGAGATAGAGTTCTTGTGGTGGTCCTCTTTTCTAAGGCTTTTTAAAATGATCGTATTTTTTTACAATGTCAAGTAAGCTTCAACATATCCTTAAAATATTCCATCTTACAAAAGGTCTCAACCTTTATTTTCTAAGGAGGCATCTTTCTTTCCCTCTTGAATGATGCACATATAAGTTCCCTACCATGTAATCAATTCAAATGTCTTCAAATGAGGTAAAATTTAGAGGCTATGTGCCAGATTCATCTTAACACCCAACGTTGAAGGTTTCACAAGTAAAAATCCATATATGCTCTCTATCCATAGTGATAAGGCCCTTTGCAACCATAAGATGATTGTCTTTTTTAGAGATTTTTTTTTTGAAACCATTGGATGCTTTTCATGTAAGTGATACCAAGGGCAATGGAATGTCAGTCAGGCCCACATTTTCTTAAAAATGCCTCCCCGTCCAAAAATAGATTACCCATATACATACTGTCATCGTAGTTGCCCATGTTACTCTCAACATGCAGCTCGATCAGCGTTCCTATTGTTAGAGGTGAGAGTGCATGACCCCTGAGTTTTATAATTATAGAGGGGGTGAGACTCAGACTTAACTCCTCTACATAGCTTGTTCAAATCAACTAAAAGTTGCAGCCATTGAGATTAAGCTGTGCTATCAGCTTTGCAACTAATTGGTTACAATAAAAAAGGCAATCATCCCATGGCACATCCCTCCATATTTTGTCACCTATGGTGCTTCTAGGAGGGACATGTGAAGGGGAGACGCTTTTGCACATTCTCCCTTAGGTGAATAGTTATGATTTTTCTACATGAAATCTCACTTGCAACTCAATTTTTCTCATCCTACCAATAATAGAAGAGAATAGTTAGCCATTGAGTTATAGAGGGAGCATTTTACACATTGGAGATTGTGATCATCTCTCTTTTTGTCATCTTTTGGTACCCCCATAAAGGATTCAATATATTTTTATTTAAGAACTCAAGGAAACCTTCAATTGTATGAAGATGATGAGCTTATCGAGTCGAGTGTTTATGGGTAAGGAAGATCCAACGAAGTGGCTTGCACATTGTGAATGGTTTATGTTTATGAGTCACATGGTAACTCATGAAGAGAAGCTTTATGATTTTCGTCTAGTTATGCAGGGAGAAGTAAAGATTTGGTATGAAGCTTTGGATGATGCTGTGAAGCAAGATTGGGATAAACTAACAAGTTCTCTTGTATCACACTTTGCTCATCATGAAACAGCAATACAAGTTGATGAGAAGCTTCAACGTCTTCATCAAAATCCAAGAGAGGATTTCCAAAGTTTTCTACATCAATTTGAAGCTCTTTAGTTGAAGATAGGGAAGAATACTCATATTTAACATGAAAACAACCTCAAGCTTGACAAGTTTAAGGCTTGTCTTCACCAAACAGTTTGTGAAAAGGTGGAATTGGAAAAACCACATGTGCACGCCCAGAGCTCAGACATGAGGTCTACATTGTTGGAAACATTATTTGCAACTCTCCTATGTCTGTTCGTGTCTTTGTACCAAGCCTAAGTAAAGAAAGTGGTTCTATGTTGCCTAGTCAAACATGGGATCTATATTCTTGGACACCTTCTCTCTGGCTCTCCTGTGTCTGTCTATGCCTTTGTGTTCACCCTATACTACGGGTCTCTATATAAAAGGGCCACCCTTTTTAGCGGGTCAGCCCCTACCCCATTATATGGGCGTCCTCTCCATTAAATGGGTCTATAGATTTGTACATAAGACTCCACTTCAATGCAAAATATCTCATCACTCTTCTCCTCGGACTTGTCTAGCCACTCCTTGATTTTTGAATCGATGACTATGGCATGAGACAAGTAACCTGTGCATCATGGTCATGCATCCTCTTACATCCTTGCATTGTTGCCTCCTAGCTATTCCTACAAGTGGCATCCATGGCTATGGTACTAGACAAGCATCTTTGAGGAGATCTATAGGATGAGAAGCTTTCTATCCACACTTGAGTTTTTTGGGTTGATGCGGAGTTATGAATATATCTACCCATCTAGGTCATTTTTCGAGTGCTCACCCATGGATTCCTCTTCTGTGAGTGTTGACCCACTTAATAGATAGTTGTAGGTGACAATGTAAGGATGAAAGAGGATGCACGCTAGGACAAATTGGTACCTTATCCAGTACCATAGCCATCGATCCCAAAGTCAATGAGTGGCTAGACAAATACCCTTCTGCATATGCCTTAACCTACTCATGCATGTATGCCATGACTTGCTGTTACCCTGATGGGGTCCCTTCCCACCCGATCGTTCATTTTCCACCCACCCTTGGGGCTGTTCCCTTGCAGTTTTTCTTCATTCCCTAATTTTGAGGATCTGCCATGTGAATGCATCCTACATTTAGCGAAGTCCACATCCAACCTTATAGCCCTATTCCTCTCTTTGAACTGACCATTTTTCCTTTTTACCTACCCCTGTTCCGGTGTACGGTTTTCGCGTTATTAATTTTTGAAGCATTTTGCGCAAATTAGCCGGTTTTCCATATGAATGCACTTTTCTTGCTTCGAAACCGTGATCTGACGTCATAGCCCTACCAAGCACTTTTCCCTTGACATTTTTCCTTTTTACGCCGTGTCATTTTGATGCACGGTTTGTCCAATATTAATTTTCCGGTTTTTTACAACTTTTTTGTGCGTCTTTTTGACATTTTTCCATGAGAACCTGCCCTGTGTGCCTCGGAATTCCAATTTGATTTGACAGCCATGTCCCCGTGTCTTCCCCCACATTTTTCCTTTTTCCTCCCCCCTCTTTCGACTTCCGAATTTTTACTTATTAAATTTTCAGTGAGTTTTCAGGTGTATTTTTGGAGTTTTTCGCATGTGAACCCCTCCTACTTCCACCGGAACTGCGGTTTAACGTGATAACCCTATGCCACTCCTTCCGGCGAACGGTTCGTTCGATATTAATTTCCGATCCCATTTTCGGGGTTGTTTTTTGGGTTTTCTCCACGTGAATGCGTCTTATCTTCGTCGGAATTATGTGTTGATGTGATAAGATTGTTGGGCACGTCTTTTTGCACAGTTTTCCTTTTTTTTGCACCTCATTCCGATGCACGGATCTTCTGATATTAATTTTTAATTGCGTTTTTTAATCCGTTTTTTTGTGTTTTTTGCACGTGAACGGCCTGTGTTTCTCCCGGAACCCCCGTTGTCTATTTTTCCTGTCATCCCCCTGCAGTCTTGTCCACTTTTTGTTTTTACGCCATTTCATTTTGACGTCTGGATTGGGAGATATTATTTTTTCTTTATTTTTATGTGTTTTTGCGCGCCCGTCCCGCGCGTGAACGCGCCCGTTTTAAATTTTACGCATCTTAACGTGCCCCAATCTCATCCACGTGCCTCGTCCCCGCATCCGGGCACCCTTTCAATTCCGTCACGGCAAATTTTTTTACCCCGCCCCGCGCACGCGCGCGGGACGGGGGTACGCCTCTCTTGCCTGGGCCCCCCGCCCATTTTCTCCCTTGGGCACCCCCCCTATGGACCCCCCTGCCCCATCCCTTGGGTACCCTAACCCATGGGCCCCTGCCCATACCCTCCCACCCTTTTCACCCCCCCATACCCTTACCTATCCCCCCCCACCCTTCTCTCTCCCCGACCCTCCCCACCCCAACTACCTTTCCCTCTCCCTCTGTGTGTCCCCCCCTTCCTCCCTCCATCTCCATCTCCCTGCTCCTACCCTTCCCTCCTCCTCCTCTGTTCCATTCTCCTCCCCTCCTTCTTCTCCTCCCTCTCCTCCCCTCCTTCTTCTCCTCCCTCTCCTCCCTTCCTCCTTCTCTCCTCCCTTCTCTCCTCCCTCACGACGCCCTCCTTCCCTTCCCTCTTCCCCTCGTCCTCTTCTGCAGTCGCCGGCGCCCTTCTCTGCCAGCCCTACAGTGGTCGGCGCCCTCCCCTCGCCACCCTGCAGCCGTCGCCTCCAGGTGCGGGACGACGACGCCCTCTTGTGGCGTCCTGCAGCGCCGCCCTGCGCCGCCTCTGTGGACCGCTCTGCCTCTGCTCTAGCCTGCCGCCATCGCGCGACGTCAACCGCCCCGCCTATGCTCCAGCACGCTGTTGCCCGACGTCGATCGCCCGCCCCTGCTCGCCGTGCGAATGCCGTCGCAGCGCCCGTCGCAGCTGCCACGTGAGCCCCGCCGCCGCTCCACTGTGCAGCCTGCCGCCGTGACGACGTCAACCGCCCGCCTCTGCCACGACCTCCCGCTGCGTTGACCTCCTCCCACCCTGTCCGCCCTGCCACGTGCCCCCAGTTCAAACCCCTCCCCCCCCATTCCCCTAGCAACCACATCCACCCCCCATTTCCCTACCTTAGCCCTCATTCCCCCAGAACACACCCCTTCCCCCCCCCCCCCCCCCCCGCCCATACAAGCCCCCCTTCACACCCCCCATTAAGTACACACCTACCTCCTCTAAGCCCCCCTTCCCCCCAAACACACACACCAACCCTCCCACCCCCATTACCCCACCCAAGCCCCCCATCACACACATAACCACACCCCCCCACCTAAACCCCCCTTCCCCCCTTGCAACCAAACCCAGCTACCCCATCTAAGCCCTTTCCCCCCACCATTCCACACACACACTCTACCTCCTGCAAGCCCTTGTTCCTCCCCACCATTACACCTCCACCTAACCCCCACCCGCGCCCACAAACACACACAACCCCCCTACCCCGCTGTAAGCCCCCTATTCTCCCGGAGCAGCTCACCACACCCAAACCTCCATAAACCCCCGTCCCACCTGCAGCCACCCTCGAGCCGTCGACACACGCGTAGGTATGTACGCACGAGTGCGTGATCGCGATTGCTTGTGCGTGTTCGTGTGCGGGATCGTGTGCGGAAGATCATTAGCCCGTTGCTGACACGCAGCTGCCACGCAGCCTATTTCTGGGTATTTTCCCAGATTTTTAATTCAAACACCCGAAACCTTTCAACAAAAAAAAAACAAAACAAAACAAAACAAAACCATTGACAATTTAAAAAAAACATTAAAAGACACTTAAAATTTTGAAAAAAAATACAAAAAAATCTAGACACATTCCTACTATTTTTGCAACCAATTGCCTATTTTTTCTAACCTGTCAATTTCAAGAAAAAACTTCAACCTATTTTTTTAAAAAAATTCAACATTCTTTTAAAAATACTCAAAACCATGAAAAATTCTTTAAAAATGCTAAAAAATTTCCAAATTAATTTCCGAAAATTTCCTAAAACTTCCACTACCATTTTTACTTATTTTTGACATATTTTCTAAGATGAACAACTACTTCATGCAACACCTAAATTCATAAAAAAAAATCCAAAAAAAAAAAACATAAAAACTCATTTTTCATCCACATACCCACTAACTATCTAGGAAATAAAAATCCAGATATTTTTGGATTGAGGAGAGCGCATTCTTTGCATTTTCATACACCCACTACCAGGTATTTCCCTTTTT